>NC_137464.1:204500034-205018303 GCF_964235325.1 Thermobia domestica | reverse complement strand
ATCATCCAATGAAAAATGTAAGGATTGAATGAAAATATGAGGTTTTCGTGAATCAGTAGTAAAGAAGTAAAGAACGGATTTAGCAAGTTGAATAGGATAAATCTAGCTTCTATGAAAGTAAGTGAAAGAGTTATATGTATATATATATATACACCGGTAAATCTTAAATACAATTTTCTCCTAGTAAATTTACTTTTGTTCGTCATATACACAGCTGAATGATACCATATTTCTTTTTTTTTTTCACTTTGACTCATTACATATTCTGAATTATTTATGTGTTCGTCTACCTGATGCTAATCCTCCCGTTATTTGTAACAAAGTACAAATCTTCGTTTCTCTGTATATACATATTTGATAGCAAACGAAGGAAGAATTAACTACTAAATCTGTATAAATTAAATGAAGAGGTTCTTATTACGTAATATAAATTCCCAGTTTTATCATCCTCCTTTCTCATAGATATAATAATGGTATCTTAAACTAACTAAGCAGATTAAAAGATATTCCTTTAAATTAGTAATTATTCTGCCGAGGATATTTCTCTTAACGTATATATTTTTCGCTCTAAAAAAAAAAAAAAAAATACACATGAAATGTTTTTATATCTTGCAAACGTATCCTCTTCCACAATGCATACGTGTAACGGACACATTCATTGTGTGAATTCGAGCATTTGGTAGGTAATAATAATAATAATAATAATAATAATAATAATAATAATAATAATAATAATAATAATAATAATAATAATAATAATAATAATAATAAATAAGAAAATCCCTTGAAATGTTTTAGACAAAATGTTGAGACCAAAAACTCAACAGTCTAAATTGGGGTAAAATACTTGATCTTAGAACTGAGATGACCACATTATTACTTATTGCCAGTGGCGGATTTAGGGAGGTGGCTATCGGGTTCAAACCCCAACGAAATAAATTTCGTATATGCACAATTTCATTAAAATTTGTCGCCACCCAAAAGGAAAAATGTAAGTGCTTACTCACGTGTTGTGCATAGCCCCTCCCCGAAATAAAATCCTACATACGCCACTGCTTATTGCAAATATTTTACTCTTTTATGATCAAATGATCATTTAAAGCTAGTGCTGTCGAAATCGGTTTTTAACAAAACCGAAAACCGGTTTTTCAAAAAAGTGAAATTTCATAAAACCGAAATGTCGGTTTTGAAAACCGCTTTTGCGGTTTTGGTTTTGAAAACCGTTTTTGCGGTTTCGGTTTTGAAACCGTTTTGCGGTTTCGGTTTTGATAACCGCTTTTGCGGTTTCGGTTTTGAAAACCGCATTTGCGGTTTCGGTTTTGAAAACCGCTTATGCGGTTTTCGGTTTTCAGAAAACCGGTTTTCTTAAAAACCGAAAACTGAAAAAGTCACAAAAATTCGACAGCACTATTTAAAGCTATGAAGCTAAGGCAGTGGCGTATCTAGTCCGGTCTCGGGGGTCTAGTTCCACAGTTTTTTTGGGGACACAAAAAATAATTTAACCTATTATTTGAATATTTTTGAAAGTTTATATTAAACTCATGATACATCTATGATAGTCTGGGTCCTGGCTAGCCCCCAGATTTTACGTTCTAGGTCCTCCAGTGCGCTAATGCACGTGATTTCATGGTTGATTAGCTGGCTGATGATTAGTATCTTTTTATTTCTTATTTCAGCACCCAGGCTATATGAAAGTTGGATTTACGATTTAAGGTTCCATCCGAATTACTGTAATACGTTCGATACTTTCCTACCGGGAATTAAATTCGGAATCCCTTTCATTAAAGACACTAGCGTGCTTTCTTCGGCGAAGTTTTCTTCCAGATGGAATGCGCGCCTTCGACATACATAAATCCATATAGTGGTTTAGAATCCGCTAATAAACTGTACGCTTATCTCGTAGTTTCGCTGTTTAAGAGGAACGTTAACATCCATCCATCCTTGACATTAACTTCTAAATGCAATTACGTGTGTTCTATTTGATATATATTTGAAGTTTAAAAAAAAAAATAGTTAAAATATTGATAAGTTCTAGCGCTTTTTAAATGATAAGCTAGATGATCTTGAGAGCGCTTTCTCCTTTCCCCAAGTGCAATTGCTCAATGTTGTCAATTTGCGGCAGATGTACTGATTTTACACGTTCCTGCGAATGTTGCCAATACCAGACGCGTTATCTAGAAATATTGTATTACTACGAGGTGTAATCAAAAAATACGGTGAATAATTTTATTAAAAACAAAGTAAAAAAACTTACATGGAATTTGATTTAATCTCCTTCAAAGTACTGTCTTTGGCTAGCAATGCACTTATTCCAACGTTAAATACATGACTGGAAGAAGTTCTGGAAAGCTTCTTTTGAAATGGCGTTCCGCTGCTCTGTCGTGGCCTTCTCAATGTCAGGAATGGTGTCAAAGCGGTTTCCTTTAAGCACTGTTTTAATTTTTAAGAAGAGCCAAAAGTTGCATGGTGCTATATCTGGAGAGTGCAGCGAATGTGGACACACAGGAATATTATCAAAAGCTCGCGGATCAAAAGCCAGGTGTGGCACGGCCGGTTTTTGTGGTGAAGAAGGAAGTTATTTACCTATTTAATCAGCCATTAAAATACTTTGCACGGGCCCATCCGAGATGTTTATTCTTTGGAAAGTCCTCGAATAGTCATTTGCCTGTTTGAACAAATAATTTGTGCCACTTTTTTGCACGTTTTCGTCTATTTTTGACATCGAAGGATGTCTCGATCGTTTTCAATGGGCTCCATGCCGCTTTTGAACCGTTCATACCACTCAAACCACTTGGCCTTTAATGCCACTGCTTCATGCCACACACTGATTTGACATTTCGTGAGCTTCTTTGGCACTTTCTCGCAGCTTAGTAGAAATCTTATTGTTGGTGCACGACAGATACACTAAACACGTCCTCACATTTTTTTGGGGCTCTGGAAGCCAACTAATATGTCACAACCCATTGAAACTCGACACTGACTGTACCAAAGGGTTAGGCTTCCAGGCTTATTAGTTGAAATGGTTATAGCATCGATAGATTGCACTTGCAACTACATTTATCGCACTTTTTGATCATACCTTGCATATTAACTCTAGAAGTACGAAGCAATTTCTCTTGACGCCTTTCTATAAATTTAATTGGAAGAACTTTTCAATTGTTTCGGAGAGAGGACTCTCCTTCCTTGACCTTTAATATTTTTCGATGAGGACTTCAAAATTTATTTTTATTTTATCTTTATTTATTTATTTGGAAATTTTATTATCTTCATATGTTTTATTAGTGTTAACTAATGCCACATTGACTTGATCCCTAGTCTTCCGTTGCAGCGCTGCTATCGGCTGAAGGAATTCCACTCGCTTTCTCTCGCTTAGGAACAGCTGAACCTTGTTGGCTCAACGCGTGGGTGTGTGAGGGTGTGAGCTTTAGTTCGCATTTTTGCCACGGCTCAAGACATTTTGGCAGCACAATATCTAAATAGGAGCACCAAGCAAGCAATCATGTTGGCTTCCGATATTAGCATGTATTAAGCCACAGATCATCTTGCATGTGGCTCATAGATGGTATTAATTGAATTTCCTTGCACCAATTTTAATAACACTATAAATATAATGCACGATTAAAATTATCAGCTATTCGTTATAACCACTAAATATTTTGTTTCAAACTTGATTTATCGTCATAAGACATATTTACAATTAGTTTAGTTCTATACTCATAGTGTGAAACTTCTCATCTGTGAATCTCCGTGATATATACAATAAAAGTTTAGTAGTGAAGGAATTAATGAGGACAATGTATCTAATGTATCTCAATAAGTTAAGACGACAAGCTTGCCAACTATGATATCATGATAAAAGATATTAAAAGCCGTGAATATACAATAATTTTATATCGTACACTTTTATGCTGTTTTCGAACGTGCAAATAAATTCTAGACGTGTATTAAGTAATTATAAAATATACTTACTGGGAATTTAACAGTCATTTATGCTCAAATCAATTATGATTTGAGAATTGGCAAATATCAAACCCTGAATCTATTCTTTAAATTCAATTCTTTATGACATGATGGAAACATTGTTGTTCAAAGTAGTGTTAATGAGAATTTAAAAATGGTGAGAACAGTGACGCCAATTTCGATTTTGAAACTAAAGGCTACTAGATGAATTTATAATATTTTACTACTACTTTTGTTTCTTCAATTTTCGCGTGCATAACGAATATACGATAATTTTAAAGACGGAAATCGATAACTTTATTTCTGTGGTTGACAACTATGCTCCAGGAAAAAAGTGAAAAAAGGTTGGAACAGGACAAAGTGACGTAGGTCGTGCATCAAAGCAGAATAAGCATGTCCAATAACATGTTACTAAGTTACTAAGTTATAATATGTTACAGTGATCTGCCACTAAAAGATCAAATTTGGCAACAGATAGGACAAGAATTAGGACTGCCAGGTAACACTATCGTATGTATGTATGTGATCCACAGGACATCGATATTTTAACCTATAAGAAAAAGAGCTTCCAAGTTTAAGGACGTGGTGGTTCAATGGTAAATCTTCATCTCTGGTTCGCAGAGTCCCTGGTTAAATACAGACTGGCATCAACGAAGCTGCACTGCATATTATACAGAGCTGGATACTGGATGACGAAGAAGAGAGAAAACGTAAGTTGCATGTAGCGGAGATGTAGATGCTACGGTGAATATGTTAAATGACGCAGAAGGACAAATTAAGAATGAAGTGATCTGGAGCAGTAAAGGTGAGATCAGTACTTTAAAAAAACTGCAAGAAAGTAGACTAAGATGGTTTGAACATGTAAGAAGAACTTTGGAATATGTAGGTCACTGAATATATGCTACAGAACTGAATGGGAAACGAGTATGAGGTCGATCGAAGAAGTGGGAAGATCGTGTTAAGAATGATATCATGCAGTGTGGTGTTACAGAGGACATGGTACAGGATAAAAAGTGTAGAGAACAGTGGTCCGAAAAGCTCATCGAAGCTAACTGGGGGAAAAGGCTTAGAAGAATATTATAATGTATACTAATATGTAGAAACAAAGAAACATTTATTTATTTACGTTAACTCCAGATGCTTCTTGTGTATTCAAGTTTCTAAGAAGGAGGTTACTTCTTTTTTATTTGCCATAAACGTTTAATCATTTCACTTTTACTTAGCCAAGAAACATTCTTATATTGCAGTAAGTCAGAGTGCGTCGAACCACACTCAGATAGTAAACTCCTTGAACAGTATATACTAAAGAGCGAAAGAGCACCTCAAAATTAATTAACTTGATCAAACTGTCCATTACTTCTTTCAGAGGGGCACGCAGTTTTCCACAAAGGGCTGTCTGGTTATTTATGCTCAGATAAGATAGTAACACACAGGGTCGGATTTAGGGGGGTGCAAAGGTGCACGTGCACCCCTCCCTTCATTTTAAATATACACTACCTAAAGTGAGAAGCTAGCAGTGAGTTTTGCAAAATCAATAGGTTAAGTCAATTTTCTGAAAGTTGAAGGAAAATAATTCATCGAGAGCAGATATTTACCATTTCCAAAGGAATTCCTCATTCACATCATAGATACCTAAAGGCATTTTAAAAACTCAAATTTAATTCAAATGTACTGGCAGTTATTGTCGCACCCCCCTCAGAGAATCCTGGATCCGGCCCTGTAGTATTCTTAATTTTTTACTATACCCTGGCCGGTGAATGATGATTTCTGACAGCTCAGCTCGCGAGGACGACTGAGGAGTGCGGTGTTGCCATGTCCTTCTCGCGCAAAGGGAGAATTGTCTGCTCCCTCGTTGAGGATGAAAGGGGTGAGTGAAAGTTTGGCAATGTGCGGTGGTTACCATGGAGACGCGACAGGTTCTGAGCCTAAGGTTGGTTGACCTGCTGTCTTCTGCTCGCTCGGCGTGGCCTTGTGCAAAGCTGTCAGAAATCATCGTTCACCGGCCAGGGTATAGTCTCTTTTTTTTCTTGCCGATCATCGCCGGGGCCCGGTCAGTTGAAAGATAACACCATTTTATAATAACTAATGTTTGATTTTGTTATAAAGTCATCAAAAGTCTTCTTCCCGAGTCTTGCCTTTTAAACGGCGAGATTGCTATCAAATCTTCATAAATGTTTTACTTTCAATATTCAAAAATCGAAAGAAACAGACATTTTTACTTCAACAATGTCACACAATTCATGAAGTTCGATGGCGTAGCAAGGCACTTTCTGCAGAAGTTCGAGCTAACTACCTTTATTATCAGCAGCCAAAATTTCGGTGTTTCTTGTATTGCTTCTTGCCGTCAGTAGGATACCTTGAATTGCGGCAAAAACATCTTTTTTTGCTTCAAAAAATTACACGGCTACTTCCAAATTGCTTACTACCTGAGTCTGAAAATGCTTCCTGGTGTTTACTAGACGTCCAACACATGCAGTAGATTTTATTTGCTCGCTCATAGAGCGATTTAATAAGGCCATGCTTTTTATTTGTAAGAAGCTAGGTATGTCTGGAGATTTTGTTGATAAGCTTCACTACCCAGAGGAAAATTTTTATTGAACTGCTGAGGAGAGTGACAGTTTTATTGAGGAAAAACTGGGACAGCTTGGCAGCGTAAAATAATACTGTTCAGTCTCTCAGTCAAACATTTCCTAGTTCCACTATCAAGTTTACGCTCTATAGGACACATATTAATAAAAAAAAAAAGGGTATAAGCCTCGACAATAACAAAACAAATTAATAACAGCTCTATATAAAATCGCAAGAACTACTGACGAAATGATTATAAAATTTGTCTATTCTATTGACATTCGTTGTTTATAATAAAAACCACCGCTCGGCACAAAACGCTTGCCGACGTATCCCAAAGGATTTGCTTCTGTGTTAAAGTGTATGCCGATGCACGCAAGCAAGCCGCTTCCATTTCACAGGTCGCTGCCGCCGAGTACACCCGCCCGAAAGATAATGTTGTCGTTTCACATCAAAGTTTCATAGACTGGTTTTAAGCTTTTGTTCGAGTTTCGAGCACGAAAATTGTGTTAAAATTAATAGACCTATACTTACTCCGATTACGAGAGGCTTCAGCGGTTGCCAGAGTCAGAGATTTATTTATAAAATTTGCTATTTCATTAAATGAAATTATTGTGTTGCCTTCGGATGGTTAGAGCTTTTATGTTAATCGGGATAACATGCTATGTCGAGCGGTCAGCTTCATTCCCTTCTGTTTCCACTCTCCAGTGCATTTTCCTGCGCTACACAGCATAGCAACTACATATTTATCTACCTGTTTACCATTAAGGACTCAAATCAGTCATGGAATTACTTGAAAAACACAAGAAAAATGATAAGGGTGACGCGCAAGCGTATTCTTATTTATATAAAAAATATATTTTAAAAAAATAAGTTACTTGTGTAATTTGTGCTTTCCAGAATGTTTTAGTGATCCGGTTTGACATTCCGTGGTCCTGAATTTCACCGTGGTCAGCTAGTTGCCAACTGTTGATATATAACTTCAGTTGTAGTACTATGCACAAAATTAGTATCTATAGTATCAACATATGTAGTATCTCACTCTAAAATACAAAAAGAGCTTTGTGATAAAACTATTTTTGAATAACGTTTAACCAAAAGAGCTTTGTCATGAAACTATTATTGAATAACATTTAGTCAAAAGAGCTTGGTCATAAAACTATTTTTGAGTAACGTTTAACCGCACTACATGTTAATATAATGAGAAGAACACGTTCATCTACGAAGCCAAAATGGAAAACTTATTGTAATGCTGTTTAGCTTGAATTTCAGGGAAATATATATTCAAGACTAGTATAGATTCGAATTACTGAAACTCCCTTTTTCTCTATATATATCTAAAAGAGCACATCCTATTCACAATCTAAAGAGGTGAAATGCTGTATTTATAATTAACTCTTATACGTATTCACTTTACCGTATGACCAAGATTGATGAGTAGAAATTACCCGACATCAAAAGTACCTACGGAGAGAGTGTGCTTTGTGCTTTTTTTTTCTAATTTTGCTTACACCATCTTCATTTGAATGAAAACCATGAAAATGGGGTCGGCGTAGCTTTTGTGTGTGTGTGTGGCGACTGATATCTTTCTGTGTGAGTGTTAGTGTTAGTCTCTCTCTATGTCTGTGTGTGTTTGTGTTAACCACATCCTCGATGGTGGCAGAGCCAAAATGAGGTGTTTTGGGGGTTATAAATACGGGTTAGAAACGTTCGTATTCTCTTCTTTTTCACATCATGCACAGCTCTTTCTCTCTCTCTCTCTCACACACACACACACATACACACACATTTTCTCGTATTCTCCATACAAATTTCACACACACAGACAAAAAAAGGAAAGATAAAAGAAATCTCTCTTTCTCTTTCTACACACACACAACAACAACAAATATATATACGTAAATGGGACTGCAGTGGGGAAATAAATGCCACTTCTATATCATCGCTGAAAATGTAAGCCTACACAAGTCAATGTATCTGTCCTTGCCTTTTATTCCCCCCACATTTGTGTACTTGTAGCCCTCTCATTAGTAAAGCTAATTTGATGTCTCTCTTCTTTTTTGTTCTCTCTATCTCTTCGTATTTCACTTTCTATCAGCTTCGATCTTTCTCGTTGCGTATTTTCCATTCTTTTTTTGTATGTTTATTCCTATACTATACTAATTTATTTATCACGAATGAACAATTTCAAGCAGCTACATAATATTTTATTAACAACAATCTCTTGAGTTTGATTCTGAGAAACTCTTATGTTCGGGTGATTTTACGCTTGTGTTAATTGAAGAGCTTGAGACTGTATAATGTTTATGGGAAAAGAATAAGAATAAGAATAAAATATAGGAAAGCCATATACTACGGTTAATTGGTTCCAAGAAACGTCTGCTCTACGCAAAGCTGCTTTGTTCGAAGACAATTTTCAATGAGTGTAAATTTAATTTTTACTTCATCACAAACATTTAGGGTAATAATGATCCTAGGTACTTTGTCTTGTCAAGTTAGGAAGTTTCCATACACCATGGTCTTTAGATGACCTTTTCGTTTTTCTGTTTTAGTACTATCCATTAACTGTAGCCCCTTTCGCTTCGTCGATCTTCTTCCTTCTATTGTACTTCATGACACACTTGCTTCTCAACCACTATCCCAACAATTACGGGGTGCGTTCGGAAAGTAACCTCCGATTGTTCCTGTGCGTGAGGTAGTGAGGGCAGCGCTATGAATTTTCGCACAGACGTGCGTGGTAGATCAGTCTGCATCGGACCGTGTAGAGGGAAAGTTGTATAATCAGTAGTTCCACTTTTGTGGTGTCTCAAAATGTGTGCTGCAAATAGAAAATCCCCTCAAGTGCGAGGTGAGAGCTATTAAACGTTTTCTTACGGTAAAACAATATTTGGCAGCAGCGGGAACATGGTGCTGTGTATGGATCAAGTATGATGAGTGAAGGAGTTGTTCGTGAATAGAGTAAAAGTGGACGAACAAACATTCATGACGAAGAGAGGAGCAGCAAGGTCATCAGTGGTCGCTGATGACTCGTTCAGAAAATTGATGGAAAAGTTCGTGAAAATCGACATTTCACAATCTCGGAGCTTTCAGAGCTAAAGAACAGTAAATGGCATGGACCCATAAAACCTCCATGATGAGAGACTGAAAGATCGGTCACGCGCTGGCTCAAGGCACAAACGAGACATTTTTATGCTGATGGAATTTCTAAGGCAGTTCAGAGATATGATAAGTGCTTCAATGTTTATGGAAACTATGTTGAAAAATAGACCAAAGAAGTAGTTTTCAGATGTATATAGTAAATTTTTTATATACTTTGGTGTTTCTTTTCTTTTTTCTTTCTTTTCTTTTCTTTTTTCTTTTTTTTTCTTTTACTAATCTGAGGTCACTTTCCGAACGGCCCTCATACGAGATTATTTGTGGGTTTAGTTAAACTTGGCACTTTCACTTCTTAAATTATATCATAAATTCGCTTCTGCTCGTATGTTCTCAGGTTTTTCAGTTCTACAAATGGGTTTATTCTGGTGTGCCACAGGGTTACAATCTCGCACCATTGCATTTTCGTTTATTTATAATACGTTCATTAACCATAGTGTATACTGTTTCATTACTAGCGTCATAGTAAAAGGCTTGCTAAGAGCATTACCTTACTAGGTTCCGTGGTTCTCATATAAGATCAGTTTTCGTATTAACTAAAATTCGATTTTGTTTATTTTCTAGGAAACAGTGGATGATGATTCATCGTTCAACATGTCATTTTGTTAAACTCGAGTAAATTTATTGATTGATATGTCTCATTCTGGATCATTTTATTCATTATAAGCTAATGATACTGCACAATTGATTTATTTATTGCTTTTGTACAGAAACTAAGAAGGTTGATGAAAAACTCAGTAGAGATATATTGATAAACACTAAAATAGAAAATATTCAAAGAAAAGTAAACTACTTCTGTTTCCACATTTTAATTAATCTAAAAATTACCCTCCTCCCCCCCCCCCGCTATTTCCAATATGTTGGAGCCAAAAAAAAAAAATTCTCTCTGCATTCGGGACTAGAAAAGTGTTGAAACTATGTAATAGAGGTTTCAGATCCATGGTTTGAACCAAAACGTCTGTAGTATAATTGTAGTTGGTTAATTAAAATAGAATTTAATATTCTTTTCACCACCGAGGCTACATGAGATGTGGATCAACACCTCTGTCATATTAAAAATACAAATTTTACCGTTTTTCTTCTTTTGTTTGTTTTTCATAAGTGAAACGAGGTAAGGAAATGCAACTTACCACAATAATAGACAATGTTATTCTACAACAAAAAAAAATGTGAACCTGAAGAATTTTCCGTGTTATCATCCATAGAAATTACAGTGTTGCCAGAATGACATTTACCCCCCAAATCTAAGTTAAGGTAGCGACTAGAGGAACGAAATCAACTGCACTTGATTATGTATCGTGTTGTATTGGAATTCTGTGAACTACATTTTAAAAAAAATAATAGTTGCATTTAGTTTGTAATAAACTAAATAGTTTTGACATGCAGTTATTACAATTAAATAATAATGTTATTTAGAAAAGTAGTTCACAGGAAACCAAAACATGATAAGTAATCAAAAGCAACTGAATTCGTTATTCTAGTCGCTGCCTTAACTTAGATTTTGGGGAAAATGTCATTCTGGCAACACTGCAATTATTACAGATGACAGCACTGAAAATTCTTCAGGTCCATCTTTTCTGTTGAATAACATTATGTATGATTGTGCTAAGTTGCATTTCATTATCTCCTTTCACATATGAAAAACAAGCGAAAGAAAAATGGTAAATTGTGTATTATTTTTAGTATGTCAAGCTCTTAACGTGGAGACAGAACAACCTAAACTCCCAAAGAAAATGGAACTCGGGCGTCTCGTTCCAAAGACGCGTACGTTGAACATATGGAAACCAGGAAGGTCTATAAATGTAGTGCAATGTATAGTATATGTTATTAGTAATTTAATCAGACTTTCACCTAACAATTGCTAAATTTCACATATTTATCATTAGGGGGGCGACACTACACGAACATTCTCTTCAAAATTCATAGTGGATACCGAATTATTAGTAATGCGATTCGAAGTTGTAGAGATGCTTGTGGTAATAATCAAAAGTTATTTCTGTTTGATGTAATGAATACGGTAAATATTTTACTCATGGCCGGATTTAGAAAGGGTACATCCATGCACGTGCATCCCCATTCCTTGTAAATATACACTTTCTAAAATGAGAAGCTAGCATTGAAAATAACATTTTCACAAGGTTTCTTTACGACACAAGTATCTGTCATATTCCACGTGTCCATGATTAAAGAAATTCCTGCTCAAAAAAAAAAAAAAAAAAGCTAATTACGAGGGCCATCCGGAAAGTGGTGCCCGTTTGCGCCGCATGAAGCGCTGACGACGACTCGGGGAGCCGCTGGGCAAGGTCAGACCTCGTCAGTGGCTTGTTTGCCTGCTCTGTGCGAGGTTACGTGACTCTAGCAGTGCCTGTGTTGTGTCTTTCCTCGTTTATAATGATTAAACGAATTGAGAACCCCGCCAGTTGTGAAGTGAGGGCCGTGATTAAATTTCTTAATGCACGAAACGTTCGACCTTGTAAAATTCATCGCCAATTAAAGGAGGTGTATGGAGACAATGTGATGGATGAGTCGTCTGTTCGGCGCTGGTGTCGCAACTTCAACCTGGGGAGTGGGAGTACACACGACGAGGAGCGTTCAGGGAGACCATCTGTCATTACAGACGAACTGCTGAAGTCAGTAGACGAATGCGTGAGGAACGATCGGCGCATCACAATTGGATTTTCATCTCTTTACGAAGCTTAAAATACTTTCTGGCGGGAAAAAGATTTGACAGCGATGAAGAACTTAAACGAGGCGTGAATACGTATCTCAATACGCTAGCGGCGGAGGACTATGACGCTGGAATACAAAAACTCGTCACACGGCATGACAAATGCCTCAATTTGCTTGGTGATTATGTGGAGAAGTAGTGTAAAGTATGCTCTTTCCAATAAAAATGTGTATATTTGTTAATATGTAGATCTACTAATGTGTCTTTATTGCCCAAACGGGTACCACTTTCCGGATGGCCCTCGTATACACTGAAAATTATACCGACACAAAGCAGACGTGGCTCAGTTGGTGAAGCATTGGCTTTGCATTCAGGAAGTCGTTGGTTCGATTCCGGAGACCAGACACTGAGCATTTGCATGTGCACCGCAATTTTTCATTTACATCACAGATGCCTAAAAAATTGAAATTTAATTCAAATGCAGTGGTAGTTATTGGTGCACCTGCGTCAAAAAATCCTACATCCGGTCCTAATTTTATTCATTTAGTAAAATACTCTATGAGTTTATAAATATCTGTTTAGAATAAAAGAAATATTTCGTCTTAGTAATGAAGAAAACTCAGTTGCTGAAGAAGAAGAAAATTTGCTACAATTCGTTTTCTTAAAGTCGCTTCTTTCCAACCCTTGTCTCCAGAGATAGATATGATCCTATACGTACCGTTATACAATAAGGAAATAGCTAGGCACAGCTCCATTTTATCTGCTTCAAAAAGCATTTCATTCAACATATCTACTAACCCATGTTGAAAAGTAGTATTTAAAAAAAGGGGAACAAGGGACAGAAATGTAATAGCTAGATGGGGGAGGGGGAGAAGCGGCAAAGTTTAATGTTGAACGAATGTAACGCACTAAAGGGGTATGGGGAGGGGGGTAAAACTGAAGAATTTTTTTTTTATTATTTTCCATGTTCTTACCCAAGGAACGAAGAAAGAAAGAAAGAAAGAGCGAAAGAAATGAAAGAAAAGAAAAATCTTGTCGTGTTTTCAGAGAACCTGTCTCAGGGCTAACTTTCAAAGAAATTGTAAAACTCTTGTCGGAATCGCTGACTAGGTCTATAATCTCCAGCGTCTTACTTTACCCATGTATCTTCAGATGCTTCTGTAACGTTCAATGATGCGCGAAAACTCTCTCTCCATCATTCTCAATATATATATATATATATATATATATATCGGAGCATGAAACTAGACTACATAAAAAGGAAAATAGGTGCGCCAAGGCATAGCCGTATTACTTAGTTATATTCTTACTAGGCAAGTATAGTCATAGTGAATAAAGAATAGCGACATTTTGTCGTCGGAAACGATTTTCTACTCCTTACCCCCTCCCCCCTCCCCGCCGCACCTCTCTGCTTCTTTTTAGAACTTCCGAAGGACTGTAACAGACGCACAAAGTGAAATCAAAGATTTCAATTTTCTACATTCTTCTTTTTTTTATTCTTATTATGATTCTCCGTATTCATTCTACATAAGGATACCGTTTTTCTCAATTTTATTTTCGCAGATAAGAAATGGAAAAAGATTCTTTTTGTTGTTATGGAACTAAACTCGACGTAGGAGTAAGTCGCACAGAAAATTGAATATGGATTTTTTTTAAATATAAAACTCTGAAGTCAAAATCGTCTTGAAAATTCTTGTAAAGATTATATCGCATCTGCTTACTAAAGAAAGGGTTAAAAGTATTAGTATTTTTATTGTTTTAGAATAGGATATATTGGGTGGTGTCGACAATTTTACACATTATAAGTGAATAATATCTTTTTTCTTAAATTTTTGCAAGAGCTTTTGAAGTTATTACATTTAGAACAAAATCAAATCATGTTTTATATTTACTATTTTTGAATAAATTAGACATTCATAATGTAATCTCTAATTTTTTTTTAAAAAATATGGACTGAATTTGTTTTAAAAGTTGTGTTAAATTTTCTGGTGACCCTTTATTTTCCAAAGTAGAACAATTTTTACTATTTCTGTAGCATTTGTAGGAATTGTGTAACATTTTAATTGGAATTTGCCTCCTAGTTTTTGCCATAATTTTGTGATTGAATGACAATTTTAAATTATTGAGTTTTATTGTCGTCTCAAGAATATCTTACAATTAGACCATTTAATTTTTTGTCTATTCTTCTTTAGTTATAAAAACGCAGTTCAAGATAATGCCTTAAAAAACGTAAAACAGGTTAATTTGATATGCAGTGCTATCATATACGAAGTGACAATCTCGACACGTTATTTTAACAAGACATTTCGGTCTAAAAAGGAAAACAAACTGTATTTATTGGATCATGTTTAATATTTGTTGGGAAAGAGGCGGCAAGGTTGTTGACACAAAATGTTTCGGCATGAGGCTACAAAGCTATAGACACAAAATGTTACGGAATAGTGGCACATGCATTTGTCTTGAAGTTTGTTGCTAGGAGAGATTCTGTACAAATAAAATCATGTTGGATTGCAATCAGATCAAGATGGATAGGTAATTTAAGAATCTTTTATGTTCTCTCAAATTAGGTTAATATGTTATGACAGGATTAGTTTGCAGCACTGTTCGTAACGGAAACACTCTATTGTGGAATTTTTCAATGTAATGCAATAAATATCTTAGGAGTAATATGTGTGACTATGCTTGGTCTTGTACGGACGTTAAGCTTAAATCAGAGCTATAGAAATACTCTTACGAATGTAGAGGTACTCAGTGGTAGATATAAGTTAAGAATAAATGTGATATAGTTACAGATTATATGTACACTAAATAATGTAAAATAATATTTTAATAAATATTAATACTCTGATATAAATTTGAAACTATTCTTCTCTCCTTCTCTCATGAAGTTTCATATAAACGATTCCTAAAATTCAGAATTGATTAATATTCCTTTAATCCTCGCAAAACATAATGGAATTATGACCAAAACTATGATTTTACATTCTACAATACTACTATTAGGATTTAACAAAAAATCTAATGATGAGATACAATTTAATTCTTGTACTACTAATACTGAGAGTAATCAATAGAGTATTAGTACATTTAATAGAATATTGTAATATTTAATACTAATCAATAGATGTGATTACGCTGAACATAACGGCATCAGTGAGTCGATATTGTGCACTAATCAATTGGCGTAATCAAGCTGAACAAAGTGGCATTAGTTAGTCTATATTGCACACTAATCAATTGACGTAATCAAGCTGAACAAAGTGGCATTAGTGAGTCTATATTACACACTAATGAACACTAATTAACATATGTAATCAAGTTGAATAAAGTGGCATTAGGTAGTCTATATCACGCACTAATCAAAAGATGTAATGAAGCTAAATAAAGTGGCATTAGGTAGTCTATATCACACACTAACCAATAGATGTAATCAATCTGATTAAAGTGGCATTAGTGAGTCTATATTATACACTAATCAATAGATGTAATCAAGTTGAACAAAGTGGCATTAATGAATCAAAACCATGCACTAATCAATGCAATCAAACTGAACAAAATGGCATTAGTGAATCTATATCATACACTAGTCAAAAGATGTAATCAAACTGAACAAAGTGACATTAGTGAGTATATATCATTCACCAGTCATTAGATGTAATCAAGGAAAACAAAGTGGCATTAATGAATCAATATCACACACTAATCAATAGATGTAATCAAGTTGAACAAAGTGGCATTAGTGAGTCTATATTATACACTAATCAATAGATGTAATCAAGTTGAACAAAGTGGCATTAATGAATCAAAACCATGCACTAATCAATGCAATCAAACTGAACAAAATGGCATTAGTGAATCTATATCATACACTAGTCAAAAGATGTAATCAAACTGAACAAAGTGACATTAGTGAGTCTATATCATTCACCAGTCACTAGATGTAATCAAGGAAAACAAAGTGGCATTAATGAATCAATATCACACACTAATCAATAGATGTAATCAAGTTGAACAAAGTGGCATTAGTGAGTCTATATTATACACTAATCAATAGATGTAATCAAGTTGAACAAAGTGGCATTAATGAATCAAAACCATGCACTAATCAATGCAATCAAACTGAACAAAATGGCATTAGTGAATCTATATCATACACTAGTCAAAAGATGTAATCAAACTGAACAAAGTGACATTAGTGAGTATATATCATTCACCAGTCACTAGATGTAATCAAGGTAAACAAAGTGGCATTAGTGAGTCTATACCATACTCTAATCAATTGATGATATCGAACTAAACAAAGTGGCATTGATAAGTCTATACCATACACTAATCAATAGATGTAATCAAACTGAAGAAAGTGCTATTAGTGAATATTATACAGTAATCAGTAGATGTAATCAGGCTCAGCAAAGTGGCATTAATGTGTCCGTACATATAGCAATCAATAGATGAAATCAATCCATTAATAATGAGCTAGTTTTCCTAGAATGCTTTCTAACATTTTTCTTGTTGCTACACCCTGCCAGTATACACAATTTTACATGACACTTAGACACTGCTTTTTCTTCACATATCAAGTTTCGGCATAGGACATCCTTATCGCTACACAACATTAAATAAATTTTTAGGCGTTCCTCATGACTTTCTTCCTTCTGACTTTCGATTTCATATAGACGTTATTAAGAATAAAATTATATATGCTATCATTGAATGTTACTAGGACAAACTTATGAAAGTCAAGTCCTCGATAACTCAATGCACTGGAGAAAAAATAGGAAATTTAGTATTATTTTATCATAAGTTCATTCATTATTTGTTTCATATGGAGAATTATAATAAAAATCTCTGGACCCCATTCATGCTACCAAGCGACATCCAGGTTGGAAAGACCTGTCCTAAATATTCAACAGAAAGTAACGTTGAAATCTTTTTCCGTCTTAAATCTAAACTTAAGTGGGAATAGAAAAGCTTGTACCATTTCGACTCAATTAGTGGTAGCGTGTTTGTTCGTCTGTATCACGACAACTCTAGTAAAACTTACCTTATTTTAATGAAACTTTGCCTATGCCTTGCTTCTGCTCGCAGAAATAACGCTATTGATTGCAGTAGGAATCCTTCAAGAATGTGGTAAGAAACCGGAGAAAACTCTTCACCTTGTTGTAAGTTTGAACACATACATGGAAAACAATATTCCAATATAAAGAACGTAAACATTACTCAATTATGGTAGACCTAGTGTATTTATGGTATTGTGAATAGCCTCACAGCTTGGGGCTAAATCTGCCAAGAACGAAATTGTGAATTTATCATCTCTCAACGAAATGGGAATTTAACATATGTTCATCAATAATTTTCGTTAAAAAAATGTTTGGCTTTACTGTAATACGTCGCATATTTTCTGTGCAGATTCCCAACTATCCTTTTTAACTAATTGAATCTATAGTAAATGGAGCTCGGAGATTCAATGCTACATTCACAAATATCTCCATTGAATTTTGTCCTTAGCCAACTGAATACAGTTTCTACATTGTTTTCCTATTTCTGTGAGATTCATCTCAATAGTGTCCTCCCATCCCTACATAGTATTTCCTATGATTTTTAAATTAGGTTTTCAGTTTAAATTTGGAAAGCATTCTTACTTTCTTTCATTCTAGCCCTATTATCTGCGTACCTGAGCATTCTAAACGTACTAACCCAAACAAGTTTAGGTAAATGGTATAAATTATGCAGTTACTCTTTATGATACTTTTGGCATTACCCATTTTCGACTCTCTTGTATAAGAATAATCGCCTCAGGATCATCCCCTCTGTAGTTAGTTAATATTAGTAAAGAATAAAGAAGTGCCTTTACCATCCTAATTACAGTTCCACGATACAACTTTTGTAGATGGTGAGGGTGTCTTAGTGGATGAGGGTGAGGGTGTCTGAGGGTGAATGTGAGGGAGTCGATTGAGGGTGATGGTGGCTGAGGGTGAGGATGCCTGAGCGTGAGGATTGGGAAGTCGATTGAAGGTGAGGGTGAGGGAGTCAATTGAGTGCGAGGGTGGCTGAGGGTGAGGGAATTGATTGAGGGTGAGGGTAGTTGATGGTGATTGCGAGGGAGTCGATTGAGGGTGAGGGTGGCTGAGGGTGAGGGAATTGATTGAGGGTGAGGGTCAATGAGGGTTAGCAAAAATGCTTATCACCAAAATGAATTCCTGAAGGGTGTTTGTTTGAAAGCTATTTGTTTGGAAAATGGTTGAAATAACACTTTCCTGTGAACTTCAATAGAGTAGCCACCTGGTTGGCATAGAGTGTCGTAATTAGGTCACAAAACATCACCTGGTCCAGTGTACGAATTGACGAGGAAGGTGAAAGGGATATTCCCTGTGACAAAAATTTAGTTCCTTTCCCGAAGGCTGTAGTGTTTAATATTTTGTAAAGATCAGTTCAATTATTTTGTATGTATAAAAAAGAAAAAAGAATTGAATTAGTGGTATTATATTGTAGTTGGATACACGGAGTGTGAAAAATTAGTCCAATAAGTTAGTTGGAGAGTTACGATCCTAGTCTTAAGACGTCCGTGCAACATTGTAACATTTGTAATAGCTAACGACAAAATATAATTATTCAATATAATAATGAGCAGGTTGAGGGTGAGGGAGTCAATGGAGGGTGAGGGTGGCTGAGGGTGAGGGAGTCAACTGAGGGTGAGGGTGAGTGAGGGTTAGTAAAAATGTCCATCTCTGGTAGGCTATATTCGTATTGGTGGTTCTGTGATTACTACTCAGCGGACATTTCGTATTCGCCCGCTTTGGGGTTTGCTGGACGTTTTCACACGCACCACATTTTCCGGCATTGTGGGGGTAAGAGATCGGTCAGGTGATTTTTTTTCTCAATGCAGAACCTGTTGCTCTGAAGCTTGATACACAAACTTCAACAGTTTTTTTCTATCCGGAACAGAATCATGTTGGTCAAGTCTGAACCGAATGCGAAATGCGAACGCACGATGCTCACCGCGCCACACGATTGCGATTTCTGAAAATAGCACGTATACCGCTGTCGATTGCAGCGGTGGATCAAAGGGGGCGCGATCGGGGCCATCGTCCAACCAGAAGAGGAAATTTTCTTATTTTATATATAAGTAAAACTTATCCTAGAGTTTGGAGGTCTTAAAAGTAGCACTAAGTAGCAGTATTACAACCCCCCGTCCCCATAGAAGTACGCCCTGGATCCATCCCTGGCTGATTGATACCTCAGAAATGGCCGTATCCCCTCCACAACCCACACAGTGCCCTCTCCAAATATGGGAGGTCTTTTTTGCCGGACCTTGTATGTTCTAAGATAAATTTTGTAAATATTATTCCATTTTGACACCGTATGGTGCACATGTTTATTGAGGTTTCACATATTCTGCGCTGCTTGGAGTTTAAGTTGGTCAAATACGAGAATTCACTTACCTCTTCCCCGATAATTTAAAAAAGAAATGTACTATAAGAACTTTTATTAAAAAAAAAATGATTTTGGTCGTATTTGGCGTATATGAATATGAATTTGTCCTGAGGATTTCAAATCGTCTGAATTGCTAGGAGTTAGAATGGAGCACTAATTAGGGAATTCATTTTCATTGATTGTGAATAACACATTTAAAAGAAATTTATTAACAACACTCAGATGTTTATATCCTTTGGCGTGGAAAACCCAGGTTTGGTTCCCGGCTGAAGCTCATGTGGTTCGGTATGCCCAAGTGTCACATAATCTAGCTGCTGAACGGACGCTAAACTAAAATAGTGTGTGTTTTCTTGGAGATTAAAGACTTACTCTTAGAGTTTGGAGTTGAAATAAGTGAGAGGGAAGAAGCAGAAGCGGATTAAGGGCGAAGCCAATGGAGCCCAGGCTTCGGGGCCCCCAGGCTCAGGATTCCCCAAAAGATCCCTCTCTTTAATACTAAAATACAGCATTCAACTTATTATATTATAGGCCTCAGAACAATGTTATTTTTTTCCCTCTCACTACGCTTGCGGTGTCGCTAGAGTTAAGTCTTGTTCCACCAGTGTCTTCACGAGATTTATTTTGTGAGGTTGACCATTTGGCTTGTATTTGGCATTTGTGTTAATAATGAATGTAATTAAACTAATTATTGTAAACTTGGAGCACATTAAAATATTACAACATAGGTCTCGGTGTTTCGATAAGCCTATGAGGTTATGGAAGGCAGCAAAGAAAATTTATGCGCTGGAATTATTCGTAACATAGGGCCCCCTTGAATTAGTCGGCTCCAGAGCCCCAAAAGACTTAATCCGCCCCTGGGGAGAAGGAGATCACTAGCTTCAACAATGCATTTCAGTACTAGCTTTAATCTTTTACCTTCATTTATACAACAAAAGCAAAGGGCTGATGTAAAGTGTTTTATATAAGTTTTACAGGGCCGAGAACAAAATAGCTGAAACTCACACAGTTAATTAATTTATTCCAATCCGAAAAAATAATGGTTTCAAGGCTTGGAGTCATATTAAATTTATTACTAGATGGTACAAACGTATACAAAATATAATTTTTGAGTATTTCTGAACCCTTTGTTTATATTATTATTTTAATGGGAATCATGAATTATGGCTTAATTTTAGTAAATATACAGTTTTAACAAACTTTCATAAATAAGTATTATTAGTAATGTTTATAACAACGTTCATATGAAATCTCACAAAAGGATTATTACTTTACTGATATATCTTGAGGACATAGTCTGTCTTTTAGTAAGTGAAAATTGACATATTTGTTACTTGTTGACCTTCAGTCATTTAACGAACTTTATAAAACTTTATTAGCACAGTGATGCCAATCAGTGGGAAAATCACATTTTGTGGTATTTTGTGACAATTTTTCGAATAGAGATAAAGGGAATTACGGTCAAAATTAGCAGCATATATGGGATTTTTCATTTATTTCATCGACGTCAATAAAATTCTCTCAGTGGGACGTAGACTAATGATACTTGAATAAATGTAAAATCACTGAGTGCAAATTGTCATATTTTGTTGGAAAGTGCGAAATGTTAGTGTGAAAGTTATTTATGCAGGACCTTGAGAATCTCAATAAACAAGCACCAAGACACATAAATTTGTGCTCTGGAGTTCCTTTTTTAAAAAGAAACACGTATGGAATATAAAGTAAATTGTCAAACGACAAACAGCAAGTTTCTAACGTTCTGCACAAAATAGCCGAAGAACTAAGTTTCCCTAATTTCACTACATTTAGTAGAAGATTATGCCACAAAAGCGTTACGTAAATACTAAATTCTAATCACAAAATGTACTTTTCATCAATCATTTCAACAGTCTCTTTAAATGAAGGAAATTGTACTTATTAGGAATTTAGAAGATCGGAATATACGAATAATTCACTCAAATATTGAAGAAATTAAGTGACGTACACAAGGTCGCCCATCAGGAGGGGGGCAAGGTGGGAGGAAATTGTACTTCGAAAATCCAATAGAATCTTTACATTAGTTACAGCAAAATTTGAAACTATTTTTGAAACGTCGCTTATACTTGTCCCCCCTGGAAACCATAACATGGGCGCCCTTGGACGTACATCAGTTTCAGTTTTCATATTTTATAAATTTTGTAGTTAGTATAGTTAGTATAGCGCGTGGGAAATTTAAGAGCAAAATGGGAATTTCTGCCTTTCCATACGAGGTTTTATATGGTTCCAGGTTGTTATTAATGTTACAGCAAGAAAAACACAATTTTTTAAATACCATACCCTTTAGGTGAAGAGGTATAGGCCTATATTGTGACATAAGGTTAAATTAATGCTTTTTAAGGAGGCATGCCAGAACAAGATTTTCTTTCGGCTCATTGGTTATGTAGTAAACGCTGAACTTTTCCGTAAGAAGTATGCCTAACATTACATACAACATATTTCCTTATTATAGGTGGAAATACTGTGAAGCGAGTCCAACTTCCTGGTATTCCTCAAGCTAATGGACGTATGTTTATCACATACACATTTTAAATTTCTGTTACTGTTTGACCTAAAACTTGATTCATGATGTTCATGTTTGTTCATGATGTGTAAAAGAGGTAGCTGCAAAACTATACATACACTTTTGAATATTTCTGCGTAATTTTGCTTATAATAGCACTAAAGTAATTAATTACAAATAATTGATTTTTATTACAGTTAAATAAGGTTTAAATCATTGGTTCTCAACCTAGGGGTAGGGTGAAATACGAGTCGTTGGCAAGGAATAAACGATGACGGAAATAAAACTTAAAATTATAAATTAATAGTAACTTATGAGAGCTTCTAATACTTGAAACGAATGTTTTGCGGTTTATCGCTTCAAGATTTGTACTATCAAAACTACAAACAAGGGGGTTCGAAAGCTTATCAAGTAAGGGCAGAGAAAAGTCTCAGTGTAATGGTTGACATTGCTTTTCCTTTACAAGGTTCTTCATATTCTGTGATAAATTCGACAAAAGACAGTGGTGTGTTAAAAGATTTCGAGTTCGCAGAACCGTTTGTTATACACAGGCATAAACAAACACACACACACACTCATGATCTGAAAAAAGTGAAAGAAAGAAGCCAAACAAATCGGTGAAAACGCCTAACTTTTCCTGCTTGCTTGTATTGTTCTGAAAACGAACAATTTCCAATTGTTTCAATGCAATGGGCAGACAAAGTTGAATGGGAGATAGAAACTTAAATATGAATTCTGGGAGTTTGTCTGTGATACTGGGATTTGTGAGTGTAATGAATGTGATATGTATCTAAGGGGTAGTCCACATATTACGTAACGCAGCAATGGGAGAGGAGAGTTCAGCCTTGCGTTACGAAGTGTGATACGAGGAAGAAGCGGGGTTAACGCCTTCGTTACGTAACATTTCTTATGTAATTTTATTTTTATTCTCAGGTTTATATGCAATCTTTTAAACAAATAATTTTATTCAGTTCTTTTCATTTTTATAAATAAATATTTATTTTGTTTTGGAAAATTGAGAACATATAGCCTGCATAAATTGAATCATGCAGAAGGAGTTTGAAAACACTACTAGACTCCAGCATGACTGGTGAGAAACCCTGCGTGTATTAAAATACAACAAAGCTCTGTTTAGTGGCTATCGCACCAATGCATTTACGGTACATGCTTTTCTGAAGTTAGTTGTTAGAGATACTAACTACCGCTTGAAAATGTCATCTCGTTCACACTCGTATCGCTATTTCTGACAATAGATTTAAAACTTCTGATTTGAATCTATTCTTCCAAAGGGGTTTTGCATGTGAAACAGAAGAAACTATTTTGTGAAATAATATTTTCCGCGACATAATGAACCAAGCAAAATAAGATATTAAAAACCGAATTCGTCGGATATTCATCTCATACTGAATTTTATATCTTTAGATATGAATTTTCCAGGAGACATCGAGTTTATTCGCATTCTGGGACTGATTTGGGACAAGAAGAATTTGAAAAGGGTTAAACTGAAGTTCAGAGAAGATGTACGAAATGTTATTCACAAACGAGGTGTCCCTGCTCTTTCACGTGTACAACCGCGTCGAATTTGTGATCTACGGGGAAGAGAACTGGGATACTTCAAATACAGGAAGCATACTGGATTCCAGATAAAAGAGGTCAATGTCAATTCTCTAGATCCTGTTTTACCTGCATCTTCCTGCAGCACTTCCTACTTGCCACTCGTCGGTGACCTAAGAGGTTGGAAAACGACAGTATGGAATTTCGAAGAATTAAGACTGGTTAAATTAACAACCTTATGGGGTTAAAATATTATTATGGTGCTACCATTTTCTAACACTTTCATTTACTGGCAAAAAACACTACAAATATATTCAAAATTCAAACATTTTGTAATGACAAATTCTGCGATTAAAATTGTTTTTCTTTTTATAGTAATAACTCCCAAAATAAGCAAAAAATAGTGAAAAAATTAAAAAGCGTTAGGTAACAAATGTGACAAGGGAGAGGGAGGGAATAAATTTGATGAAAAACAACGTTACGTAATATGAGAACGGCCCATATTGCCAGTGGCGGCGGTTGGACGTTAAAAGTGGGGGGGCAAGACATGATCTTAACACTTGTATATCAATGTTAGATTTCCTGGTTGTTTCTAACAATGGTTGATGAAAGGTTGCATAACTAATAGGATACTATCTTTTTCACTTAAAATGCCGTATATCGTATTTCTGTTTTATTAAGTAAATTCGTAAGAGCAATACAGATAGGTACCTAGCCCTTTATACTCTTAAACAACGAAAGTACAAGAAGAGATTTGATTCCTTGCTCATGAATATCTTACAATTCTGTCTTGAAAATTGTGTGATCAGATTATTTAATAACAAATTTGCAAAACAAATAAATAGAAAGGATAATATTAATCATAGTAATGAATAATGATGCTTGTTTTGCAGAAATTATATTAAAACTGACAATTAATAAACAACTTATACTTTTAATTCCACACATGCCATTAAATGAATGTTTTTACTCTTAGAAAATGAAATACAGTAAGTACTGCAAGCATATGCTATGACATTTAAGGAAATATGCAATTGCAATATTAACTGCTTTGAATTGCAATTAAAACACAATTCCTGTAGCTTTCTTAACTCCACGGGAAGACAAATATCCAATACGTACTCACACAACGGCAAATATCATATGGCACCATTTTTTTTATTTTTTTTATTTTTTATTTATTTATTTATTTATTTATTTTGTATGAACCAATAACACATACAAAACCTTTACCAGGGTGTTCACATTCTTGTAAATAAGTGGAAGTCAGTGAAAGGTCAGAAAAGTAAAATGTGTCAGGTGAAGTCAGGGAAATGGCAGATTGGTCAGGGAAAGTCAGGGAAAAATCGATTTAGGTCCGATGTTCAATTACTGAATTTATGAAATAGGGTTGACTTCTTTACTGTTACTGGATGCAAAATGTAGTGTTCTCTGATATAGTTGTTGAAACTAATTTTCTGCGAAAAACACATATCTAACTGCATGCTGGCATATTTGCTCAAAAGAGTAGACGCTTTTCTAGAAGAATTGCATGGTGCCAAGAGGATATCTGAACAAGTGGCTGAGAACGCGAAGAAATATTATCTCCAGCTCACAGTAAAAGCTCAGAATGAAGAATTTAAAGAACACTCGAATGAATTCATAGCCAATGATAGAGATTGTATTAGAGTTGATGAGTTTTTTACTTAGTCTTAGGAAATGGGAAGAACTTCGTTGACTTACGGGCAGTTATGAAATTGTGTTTTATCTTCTTTCACGGAAACGCATTTTTTGAAAGTGGTTTCACAATAAATAAAATTCTCATTGTTGACAACTTACAAGAAGAATCTCTGGTGGCTCAACGGGTCATATGTGATGAGAATAGCTGGATCATCGGGATTAATAATTACAAGAGGTATGATAAATTCAGTGAGAAGTTCAATGAGACAATACCATGTGTATCTGGAAAAGAAAAGAGAAATAAATGCTGGAGACGAGAAAAGGAGAGAGAAACGGAAGATTCAGCAACAACTAAAGGAGCTGGAGGAAGAAGAAAATAAAATTAAACTGCGGAGACATCAAGAAGGATATTCAGATCAATGAGAAGAAAACTATGCTAGGAAAGATGAAAACAAATTTCTAAATGTGTTGCATTTAACAGCTGTCTCAGCAAAAGTATATGTGTCTGTGTGTATTTTTTTAATAATCAGTAAAATCATATATGAACTGTTTATTACTATAGGCAATATTATAATGCTGTGTAATTGGCATTATAATGTGTAAGCATATAATGTGTATTTTTTCATATCTTAAGTACTCTGTATACTGCACACTTTCGTTTGTAACTTTACATTTTGTGTAATATGTAGGCCTAATCAATATCGGCCTAATGCATATGTTTATAAATTTACATTCCTTTGGAAAGAAATTGAAAAAAAAAGAAAGAAACAGAAGCGGAAGAGAACAAGGCCAACTATGGGGAGTGTGGAGGCTTGAGTTTCTTTCTTTTTTTCCCCTATATTTTTAAGTTATTTAGGGGTCAGGGAAATCTGGAACTTTCGTCATGGAAAGTCAGGGAAAAGTCGGAGATCCTTTCTCCAAATTGAGTAGACACCCTGTTTACATTTCCAAATGAAATTATATAAATTAGGGCGTCTCTTCAAAAAAGTGGGGGGGCAACTGCCCCCTCTTGCCCCCCCTAATCGCCGCCCATGCATATTGCCTATTACGTGTGCTACCTATCTGCAATACGTTTTGGAATGACCCTAATATATTCATTAGCTCTCTAGATAAATGCCTAAGAAGCAATGTTCACAAAATGGTCTTTTCATCGATATCTCGATCAATTGCTTGTCATGACAGGAGGTGACCACTTTGACCGTACCTCACCCAACCTCACGCTCACAAACTCATTTCGACCTCACGCTCACCCCACCGGTCTGACCTCACGCTCACTCAACCTCATGCTCACCTCACCAGTCGGACCACACGCTCACATAACCAGTCTGACCTCACGCTCACTCATTCTCACGCTCACCTCAGCAGTAAATAGAAGTATGAATCTCATCTCTTTCTACAATTATGTGAAGATATATGTATTAGTATACATTATGAGATATTTTATTTCGAACTTTGGGACATTTCATTTTAAATTCAACTCAGAAAAGCTTCATCGTCTGTTTAATGTTGAATCACATTTCAATTTTTTTAAAGTTCATTTACTTTTTTCCTACAAGGACGTTTTCTTGATCTAGGCATTAACCCGGAAGGAGCGTTAAACAAAACCGTTGGGAGAGTTTTGGAAGAGGTAGTTGACATTGGATTTCAGACGAGGCAAGATGTAAGAACGCGAACAATAACTTCGAACTTACCAAAAGTCGTACCTTGTCCAGTTTAGAGAGCATTTGTCTCAGTTAACGTTGCATACCTGTTGACTACAATGAGTTACTCACTACTTTAATGATCATCTTCCTTAGCCTAAATGGCATAAATCGTAGGACGTTAACCTCAAAGATTTCATTTTACTTCATTCCAAAGTTTTATTTAAAAGAATGTTTCTTCCATTAACCTCTTTTCATTTACAAATCGACAGTAAATGGCCATTAAATTACAACTTTTGAAATGTGTCCGTGGAATTATCATACTAGAAGGCAAGAAATAGAAATTGGAGATTTGTTTTACCTTTTGAATTACCTAATATTTTATATCCAAGGCCATTTCATTAATTCTACGTCCCACGGTATTGTCTGTAAGTGATATTTTATCAGTGTTTTCCTGGCTTTCTTCCCCAAGTACAATTTTGTTTGTCTTAAGTATGTCAGGTTTAATCAGAGTCTCACCAATAGTATGAGATATTTTATATTAGGCTATTAGGAAGCAGAGAAAATTCATATGATGTTTCCACCACCTTCTTATTTTGCTCATAAAAAGGATCCAGAGGAATCCAACATCATACGTTTCAGCGAGTTTCTTTTCAGGAAAAAAGAATCTTTAGATTTATCTTTGAGGGCTGGATGTACTGTTGGCAAATGTTGTTCCAATCGGACGGGATGGAGAGCATTATTGATGAGTACAGTATGGCACACAACACACCATAGTAATTAAATATCAACTTTTTCAATGGAGATGAAATCATATCTAAATGTAATTTTCACTATAAATTTTATATTTGAACTGAAAGGTGTCATCTTACTTCATACACACACACACACTGCTACAAACAATAAATTACATAGTCAATACAGCTTTCACAACACCATAAAATAGGTGCGAAAGCTCGCCTCTGGGAGTTTAGTTTTAACGTTGAAGACATCTTTCAATGCTTCAAAATGATTTCCTTAACACAGAGTAAGTAGTTTCTGTGTAGAATTATGTATTTCTATTAGTGGTAACTTATTTAATTTAGGTATATATTTTCAGGGGTTATTCAGAGTAGCTGTTTTTGCCCATACATTGGGCCTGGTCCATAATAGCATGTAGACTGTAAGTTTGAAACATTGAACAACATATGTATAAATTTACCAAACGCTACCGTACAGGATAAAATATTAATATTTGTGTGTAATTTTAGTTGAGTTATACAATTCATAGAATCAGTGGGGTATTTACGATTTTGTTTCTGAGGGTTTTGCTTATTTCGGAAGGGGATTTGCTAATTTTACTCCGGAAATGTGAAAATTCTGTAATATATATATAGAACAATAAAATGTTGCGATAAAATTTCGGTGAGTACTGAAGTCTGTGAACCACCTCCTTAAATATGCCACTCCATAGAATACATTAAATATCTTGCGTTGACTCCAATAAAGTACCTTTCCTTCTGATCATTAACATTTCTAATGAAGTCATTATCATGTGATGAATTACTTAAATGCAGTTTTGTATTTACTTTAAAGTGAGGGATGCAAGTAACAAACGCTTGTCCAAGAAATTTGACACCTTGAAAGAAAACGTCAAAAAAAAAAAAAAATATATATATATATATATATATATATATATATATATATATATGTAAACGAAGAAAAAATAATAACGTGCAATGTACTGGAGAGAAGTCGCTAAAATTAATTCTCTTTAACGAGGACGATTTACGAAACATCATCTACTAATTGAAGTCATGATTATTTTCCAATACAGTAAATTTCAATAAACTTTCTCGTTATCGTTAATTACTCCCTATCGGACTCCCGAAGAAAACTCATCGAAACAACTTATTGACCGTGCAAATAGCGACTACTCTGTCATGACTCCGTTTTCTTTCATTCAGAAATAGGAAAGAAAGAGAAGAAAGTAGAAGGGTAAAAGAAGGAGGTAGGAAAAGAAGAAAGAAAAGAAATAGGGTATTTTAATGAGAAACAGATTACTGGATAATTCCGGAAATATAGTAAGAAGTCGAGAAAGTCCTCGAAAGATAAATCATTCTAAATGTTATTAACGACTAATCAATTTCGGAATGCTTCGGAATAGACACATGTTCCCTCATACCACCCAGACCTAGCTCCAGGCACCACGATCATGGGGTTGCCCAGACCTAGACCTGGAAATGAGAAAAGTGAAATTTAATTCTTTGTAATATTATTTCAACCGGTGATTGATAACCATCCAGCATGTGAACTTTGTCCTCTAGGATCGACCGAATTAGCCAAGAAAAAAAAATCAAACTTATAAACTCAATATAAATTTATGTGTCGTATCAATCGAAGTCTCAACTTTCTGAAAGGAAGATGTCGTATTTAGGCTCATCCTGCTATTTTTGCTTTACTCCTCGAGCCGATTTAAACCGTTAGTGACGGTCCTTCATGACCTAGGTTATTTACCTTAACACATATGTCAAAACATGACACATATATTACAGATGTTAATATGACAAATGATATCACACAAATTACTTAAATTAAATCTATCAGGCATTCACACGCTCACTCACTCAGGACAGTGTATATATGTTTAAAGGAAACCAACTAACTACAAAGATACAAATAGTTTATTACATTCATAGTGGAAAAAAAAAATTAGTTACAACGAAAATCTTAAAAGCACAAGTTCTTGGTTATATATTAATAGAGTACATAGTGTTATATTTTAGTAATTTTTTTATATATCCAATCATCTTGACAAATAGAAAGAGAAAAAAAATTATTTACATGTATCATATCTTAGGCATGCTAAAACAAATTATGATTTGCGACATACGCAAAAAGACACTTATTTCACTTGAAAAAAAATTGACAAAGAGGAAAGAAAAGAGAAAAAAAAGAACTTTTTGGTGTATCAGAACTTACATGAGTCTCTACCTCACATCGGGTAATAAAATATTAATGATTTTGAGCGTTCAAATCACAGATCACGCACTACTCATAGTGTCCAAAACATTTCGCTCCATTTGACTTAGTTTGTGGTCATTTATATATCTATATATATATCTAACTATCGGTTTACAAAAACCATTTATCGTCTATATTTGGTTTATAACTCGTAACAGGTTATGTCTGCAATCGCACATTATGACGCTTTACCCATCTAGGGATTTTGAGAAAATAACTTTCACTAGAGGATGTTTCTCCTCTTAGACGATCCATTTCCAAACTTATTATTTGAATAGTTTTAAGTTATTTATTTAACACAGGGACACGTCATGAGACCTTTCTTCAGGATCACTTTCGTATATATGTGTATATAATTCGGATTTTTAAAAACGATCTCCCGCAGGTGTACGGAGTATAAAGGTTCAAATTGAGGATAAAAACAACTGGTCAAGTCACAGGATACATATGAAGGTGAGAAGGATTCAAGGTGCACTTTCCACAATGGTTTTAGGTTGGTAGTTCAGGGATAATATGCGTTATGATGTGAGTTACGTTTAGACCTGCCGTTACTTTCCAATACATGCCATTACATAATTACATAAGGTACCATTTACATTTATTCAAAAGAAAAGGAAAATTACTTAAGTGCACGGCGGTATTCTTAACAAAATCTACATTCTTACATTCGTCGGAGAACTTACTGGTAAACTATAGCAACCAACACACGTTTAGGGGGACAGACACGAGCGTTCTTACATATATTCATATAATACCTTTAATATCATACTTTTACTATAAAATCATATTCGTATACTAATTACATATACATTTCGACGTATTCATTTCTCTCTCTATATATATATTTATATTCAATAAATGCGCACACATTTAAATTAATCACCCCAATAATAAAATTTTTACAAGGTTGCAAACATTGTCCAAAAACAAATGACTTCCGACATTACATATGAAAAAGAAAATCGCTTTTCTACCTGATACCGCGCATCTATAAATTTTTCACTTTTATATAATCAGTTCGTGCTTAAATCATGAAAAAAAAAACTTTGTGAGGCAAGCACGTAACACAGAGCATTTCTAAAGATATAACTAGATAAAGCAAAGTACAATTTCTGGGCCCAGGTTTACTACAAAGTAATCGAAAACCAAAACAGAAAGGAAAGTGACCAACGGATTACAAAAAAAAAAAAAAAAACTTAAGAGGAACGACGGTGAAAGAACGTAATCGAAGTGTCGTCAAATACTAAGTCTTTGTTCATTTCAGCGATAGGTCAAAATGTGATGGAGGACCCAATCACTATCTACTTTATCCATGAATCGTGTCTTGCAACGTCTCAGCTGGTAATTTCAGATCAGAATTGTACGTTAAATAAATCGTAAGCAACAAGTTCAAAATCGGGGGGGGGGAAGGTTGAAAATTTTCAAAAAAAACTTGAAGAAATGAAGACAGAGAGAGAGATAGAGAAGAAGGAAGACGAAGAATAGTGGCGCCAAAGACTTAAGCGAGAAATAACTAACGCTACAAAGATAGAAGTCGAATTTCGCTCTCAACAAATCCATAGCCAAAATATTCTTAACATGCCAAAAGGGTGGTCTACTCAAATACGTAGACTCAAGGGGGCGCCCTGCTGCCAAGGATGCAAGTTCTGTGTCCATCAGAACCCAATCCCACAAGAGTTTGGTTGTAAGATTGAAATCCGAGCCCCGTATCCGGCCCAAACCAGCAGGATAAAAGGAGAGGGGGAAGGGACCAGGTAACTGCGTCCTCAATTTTGAAATCTCTAAGTAAAAAAAAATATTCGACCCCTTAGAAAAAACTAAGAAGGTGCGAGGACAGTAATGAAACTAGAATAGAAGTATTATCTAAGATATCCCTAACTAATGATTTGCCAAAAATAAAAAAATTAAATAAACTGAATTTTGGATCGGTGATTTCTATTGCCAAACTTCACCGATAGCTCCCCTTCGCAGAATGCGCTAAATTCTGAGGCATCGATTAATTTCCATCACTATCTAGTTTGGAAACTAAGAAAAGAAAACGAAAATACTCAAGGGGGGAGAGGTTGATGCCCGGGTACGGGATAATAAATTTCAATAATTAATTGTTTTGCTTCTGTACCCCTGTCCGAACCGTCGCCTCCATGAACATTGTAAGCTAGCCTGAGTAGGTAACGTGAAGAAAAAAAAAATCTCACGGAGTGGTACATTCTATTTTTAAAACCGACCAGAAGATATGATTCACTACAGCCCTGTTGTATAACTACTACTGTCTTTTCATAATTGATTATTCAATATGTCTAGTCAGCGATTATATGATGCTACCCATTCTATCAGACGGTATTCCTATGGTTGATCACTACTATAACACATAAAACTACAAAGTATTACCATAGTCCGACTATATATCGCCCTCCTGTCCGCGTGATATCATGGTGCAGGGGTCAGAACCTGAGATGTTTGTAGTTACACGTATCTATTCAATATCTATATATCAACACACGGCGAAGTATTCACTGGGCTACTATATATTTAACTATATGGGTGTCCAATATTCTATATTCATTTACTACAATATTCATATACTTTATATTCATATTCACATTAATATTCATATCATATTCATATCATCATTCTTTTCATTTGCCACGACGCTATATTCTACAAACACCCTGTTTCCTCTATCTACGCCCAGCCTATATACACATTTCATCATAACACTTTAAAATCTATAATCACTGCAAACATTTCCCATTCCGATCACCGCACGACAACCTCACTCAAACCCAAGACTCTTTCACCACACACACAATACTACGTAATACCTGGTAGCTTTATTAAGAACGAAGAAAAAAAAATCCTACGTATATTCACTGAAAATAGAATTATCTGCGATAATGTTTAATGTTTATAAAATTCTGCAGCAACAATGAACTTCTGCAGCCACGAAGAAAAATGAACATCTAATATAATTCCAAAGCGAAGAACTAGCATCATATCGCCCGACTTCTGTTAAAAATTTACGTATTGTTTATTTATTTAAATATTTCGATTTCTAGACTAGGCAGAATGTTGAAATTTTCAGAATATATTAATTTTGGGTCACTTGACCTAACTGTACATTCATATGGGCTGTGAATTATACCTTCTAGGTTTTATTTCGGAAAGAAAGGTCAATTTCATGAAATCTAAATCACTAAGCACCTCGACAGAAGAATGGCGGTTAGTACTGACTTTTGACACTAGGGCTAGCGACGATATAATCAACCCTTGAACAACTGAATGTGACCTTGTACACGGAATTATTATACTATATTACGTTCACTATTAAATATTGTGTATGAGTTCACTTAATGACGGAATAATAAAGAATTTATCGCATAGTAAATACTACACTGTCCATATTTAATTATCTCACACACTCTTTCATCACTTAACTACCACAATTACTACTACTAGAACATGTTTCTACATTACGAACACATACATGCCACATTCATACTACACACTACATTAATACATGTTATACTAATAAATATATACAGAAAACATTCATATTTTACCATGTTAAATCGGCTCTATGAAAGGTAACGAAAGGAAAGAAATGAACAGGGCCAACTGGCCCTTATATTTACTAAATCACATTCTTTACTCAACCTGTTTAATCAATGCCCTGAGGGGACATATCGAAGTATTAGCTAACAATAGGACCCCTGCCCTGAAGGGGCAGGAACCCGGAAACAAACTACATGTTCAACTCATCCCGCTGGAAGCCGTACTCCCAATTTGGGAGTCAGATAGGAGCCCTTACTGTAAATTTACACGTGCATTATTCTACCTATCTTAACTACAAAGAAATTAAATACCGCCATGTTACGAATGAATAAATACAAAAGAAATCACATCCACTATATACACGAACACAAACGGTAGTGGGGCAGGTCTTACGTAACTAGAAAAGGAATAATTTTAAGGATAAAGTATTTTAAGGGGAAAACACCACTTTCCGAAACTATTTGTGGATCCCTAAGAATAACTCGCGAACTGATGCACTTCACAAACCTGTCCACTATTGACTATATCTGCTCAACATGGCGTTACTAAATTATGCTTCCTATTTTTGCTTTTTAGTCCAGTTTTTACTCTGAAATTTAATAGTTTATGGCTCCCAAGACTTCCAGTGATTTTTAGACGTTAATAAAGTTCCAATATTACCTTTATTTGTAGCTTTTCTCACTCCTTTTCGACCTTTTTGATCGAGAAGATCAGAATCTGGCGTCTTCAGCGAGACTTCCCGGCATGGAATGGAATAATTGCGCCCTAATATCATAGCGTGGGTTTATCAGCCAATCAAAACTAAGCATTTTGGCGGTGGGGCTTTGAAACGAATAAAATTTGGTAAAATCTGGATTAAACTAGATTTTAGAAGGACCTAGGTATCTAAAAGAGAGGTGAAGGGTGGTCCTGAAAATTCTGTCGAATTTTAGATTGGTTATTTGATCTGGAAAGTTCCGTCCAATAGTGGATCTATATTTTCGGATAGCACTGACACCGTAAGAATTGTAATAATCCATTTACACATCCATATACAAGACTTATAACTAATTTAAAATATAAATAAAGGTATTGATTCCCAAAACTATAATTCCTAATGAATTTTTTACAGTTTCCCATGTTAATTTGAAATAGAATAACAAATAAAATTACGAATTATATGAACAGCCAGAAATTTTTTTGTTAAACATCAAGTACAGTCGGTGCAAAAAATTTCGGGCACCCTCCTATTAAAAACATAATCTCATTAGACTGTAATGGCACATTACAACCTAATTGTAAGAATGTACTTTCTCTTTCTCTACCTCTATTTTAAAATATGCAGGAAATGAAAACGGCAACTGAGGAGGAAATTCCCCTCATTTATCCTGCAAATCCCAGACAAAAGAAAGTATGAACTGTACAGGCCGTCAACCAGAATAGGGCTAGGGGGTCTGGACCCTCTAAACTTTTCGTGGCCCTTCGGACCTCAATACAAAATGCTATTATTAATATAAAAAAAACAATTTAGACATTTGTAAGAGAATTTTTAAAGACTTGGTCCCCCTTAACATATTTATGACCCCCAAACTTCCGCGTCAGGTTTTGCACTTCAAAATATTTGTAATGGAGCTAAATGGAAGTATTCAATTATAATAGTAGATCATTTTCCGTCTATTTTTGCTTATATGTTCATTCTTTCTTGTTAAATTAAACAATAATAACAACAAAAACTACTATGTTTACCTGCATATAAGTACAACTCTAAACAGTGTTAGAAATAGAGTTAAGAAAGTTCTTTAAAATAAATAGATTTGGTAGATTTTTCCTCAATAAGGAAAATAGAATCCTGACTGTAATTTTAAACATTTTATGATATATTGAATGTTATTTGTGTTATTAGTTTGTCGGGTCTACCCTACTTGTGGGATTACGCTTCGCCACTGTATACTACTGAAGACAATTTTTTTTTAAAGAATAATAATAATGCAAATAGCGTTGAGGGAAATTTCCCTAATCTAGGGAAATTTCCTAGATAAATTTAGCAAAGAGGGAGAAAGGGATTTTTTTTCGATAAAACTTGAAAATTCAGGGAAATTCTTGCGCTGACTAATTGACCAATGCATAAATTTTTCTTTGTTCTTCAGAAATACAGGAATACAATAGTAATAGTTTGTGTTCAAACTAGTATAATTTCCACCCATGGTTGGCTGCGTGTATTTTTTTTTCTTTGTACCAAACAGAATAAAAGTGACACGGAACGGAAAAAATGAATTGGAAGCAAAAAGCAAATAAATGAAACAAATGTGGTTGGCATTTCCTTTAATATAGTTAAACTAATCTTATCACATAATTTCTGTCATAGAAATTGGACACTCAATAATCTAGGGGAAATTTGATAAGAAACGGGAAATCTACGAACACTGCGACTACAATGGTAGGCAAAAGTCTTGCTGCAAACAAATATAAACTCGTGAGAATAGGATGTTATTATTGAACATTTGAGATTTCAAAGGTGTATCTGAAATACAGATGGTGTTAGGCAAAAGTCACGTATGGCCAGGGAGCAAATGAGACAAAGGATGGGAGGCGGAAAGTATGCAACTTGTAAGAAAGTTGCGCCAGGTAAATAAAGTTGGGAACCACTGGTTTAGAACATACTAGTGCTTTTACAATAGACTACATAACATTACACTCACTTAAAATTAAATAATTTCTGGTAATCTATGAATTTTAAATGAAAAGAAAATTCTGTTCATTTCTCTGTCTCTGGAGATCGAAGATTTATCATCACTTTACATTATACCTGATATATTGGATAGTATGGGGTATACTAAAATTTGTATAATCGCTCCTAAAGTTAGACTATTACAGAAAAGCTGGAGTTTCGGGGAGTTCGGATCCCCAGGATCATTTCCTTAAATACGTTTCTGGATACATCTAGTCGTCTTGGTGCTCCGCGCAAATCCCCGGGGAAAGAGGGGGACATGTCTCCTTCAATCTTGGAACTGGAGGGAATGTCCCCCCAAATAATCCAATTTCCAATGTGTGTTTTTTGGGGGGGGGAAATGTGATGATTTGTGTCCGATTGCCACAAAGGAAAGTGAGATGAAATTGATGTCCCCCAGAATAAGTCTCAAATTTGCCCGCTTCCCAATGTTGAAGACAAGTCTGCTCCCTGATCCTCCACAGGATTGTTTTTCAACTTCACAAATATTTTGAGCATCGCTTAAAAAAGGAAGAAGAAGAAGAAGGAAAGAAAACGTTCTTACTTGTCCCCCTCCCCCAATGTAGAAAACAGATTTGCGCCGCTGTCTTGGTGAACAGAAACATATATTTTGATAATCCATAAATATGATAATTATTTAGTTCGCACTTTTAAGATTATATTTTGGAAGAATTTGCAAATGTTGCCTGCCAATTTTCATTAAAGGAAACATGTCTACCGTTTCCAATTACTCAAAACTATTTATCAAAAGGAATTTAAAAAATAAATTGTGGGAAGGGAATTCGGTTAAGGCATTTCTAAGAAGCGTACTGATTTTCATTACATAAAGGAAATGTTTTCTGTTTAAGCGCAAAAGAAACTACTCAATCTTGAATTTTTGGAAAAGATTTTAAAGTCCGGTTCCAGAAAAATCAGTTTCGGAAATCTAATGATTTTGCTTTATGATTTGTATGGAGTAGGGAACTTACTGATTTAGGGTGCGAGAAAGTAAATTTATTAGTTCTTGACTTTCGGGAAAGTTATTAAAGGAGAAGGATTTTATACAAACTTTACAGATGATGATCAGAAAAATGGAAACACTTGTAGTTGGCAACACGTCAGATGTATGGGTTGGCAGTGGTGTCGTGGCGCCCGCAGCGCCGGACCGCTAGTGGTGGTGTGTTAGGTCGGTCTCAATACTACGTCAGGCGCAGTGGAACAGCAGTATCCAGTGGCTGCAGCAGACGGAGGTAGTGTAAAATGGGAGACCTCTCAAATTTTCAAAGAGGGCAAATTGTTGGTGCGCGGTTATGTGGAGTGAGTGTGACGGCAGTGGCTACTGTGTTAGGTGTGTCGCGTGCGACAGTGTCGAATGTGATGACGGCCTACACAACACACGGGAAAACCACATCGGGGAAGCGGAACAGTGGGCGGAAGAAAATCATGAGTGACAGGTCATGCCGGGTATTAAAACGCATTGTCACGCAGAACCGTCGTGCCACTGCGGAGCAAGTGACGGAGGAACTCAAACAGCACCTCCCCCACCCTGTTTCGACAATCACAGTCCGCCGAGAATTACATATATGTGTGGGCCGCCATATTATGGTTTTCATTGGGTCCTGTGGTCACACTTAGCGGACGAATCACTGCCAACGATTATGTCGCAATTTTAGGAGACCACTTGCACCCTATGGTCTGGATGTTGTTCCCGGACAATGACGCCATCTTCCAGGATGATAATGCACCCATTCACACGGCTGGCGTTCTTGCAGCGTGGTTCGAGGAGCATTGGTTCAACACCTCCCCTGGCCGCCCAATCCCCAGATCTCAACATAATTGAACATCTGTGGTCCGTCTTGGAAACACGACTCCGGCGACGATTTCCACCTCCATCCTCTCTCACAGAACTGGCCGATGCCCTGCACGAGGAATGGTGTAAAATTGCACTTGGTACCATTCACGACCTCTATACCTCCATCCCACGTCGCATGAAGGCTGTTCTGAAGGCGAAAGGTAACCTGATACCATATTAATCTGGTAAGTTGCAATTTCGTTCAGGTGTTTCCATTTTTCTGATCACCATCTGTACATAGCTTTACTAAATTCGAAGTTGAACCAATAACATTCTGAAATAAACGTTCGAATACATGTCAAATAGCTATGTATTTTCCATTAATTATTTTCCCGAGCAAGTAACGTTCTGTACTGTTTATACAGACATAAATATACACTACCTAAAGTGAGAAGCTAGCAGTAACTTTTTGCAAAATCATAAGTCAATATTCTGAAGGTTGAAGAAAAAGGATTCATCGAGAGCAGTATTTCCAGGGCAACTCCTCAATCACACCACAGATGCCTAAAGGTATTTTAAAAACTCAAATTTAATTCAAATGTGCTGGCTGTTATTTTGTGCACCCCCCTCAGAAATTCCTGGATCCGGTCCTGTGAACGGTAACTACGTGAACAAACTTGAACAGATGATAGTACATCTAAAAAGAAGGAAAAGAGTCCTAGTGAACATCGGGAAAATTTCGTCCCGTTTAGGAGTGACAGAATGCCGAAAGCGTGGGAACATGAAGTCTAGAGACCAACAGCTTAAAAACAATACATCGTAGATAGTGCGGTTATAAACGTCACTTAAAAAGTCACACCTACTCTGTTGACAAATGCATGTTTGAAAACGCAGCTCTGCGTGCGCACGGGATTCCCCAAAGAACGGAGGGATTCCCGGACATACTATAAAGGAAACAAGTCTTACAAGCTGTTTGTTAACCCCGTGCGCACACGTAGCTGCGTTTTCAAACTTGCGTTTTTCAATAGAGTAGATATGACTTTCTAAGAGACGTGTTTAACCGCACTCTCTACGATGTATTGTTTTAAAGCTGTTGGCCTCTGAAGTTCATGTTCTCACGCTTTCCACACTGTCACTGCTAAACGGACGGAATTTCCCCCATGTTCACTAGAGCTTTTTTTCTTCTATCTAGATTTACTATCACCCGTCCAAGTTTGTCCAAGTAGTTACCGTTCACCCTATATATATATATATATATATATATATGCGCTTCGAGAAAATTTTTCACGGTATATTGTCTGCACCTGAGAATCGAGAGAGTAGAAAGAAGAGGAAATTCGACTGGAGCAAGTTCCGAAAAGAATACAAATACAGCAAAAGCACATTGCGAAAACTTTCCATATTTCCGACCCAAGGCTCATTTTTATATAACTTCCCACTAGTTGTACCATTCCACTCACTACCCCATCGTATTCCGTGCAAATGCTTCCACTTTCTTTCTCCTTCATCTTCTTTTGCCTTTAGCAATACGTTTATCCTTACTATTGTAAAACTTGCATTTTATAATGCACACCAGTCGAGCGTTTTGCATAACCATAAAGGATAACAAGCTTATTGATTCACGGTCACAAGTTATATCTGATTATTTGCGTATTAATGTTGAAGAAAAAATATGCTAGCGATGCACAATAAAATATTCCTTTCAAAAGAAGGATAAAAAATACACCATACAATGTTTTTCCTACAAACGTTTGTTACTTCTCAACATCTTTTATAACATTCTGGTTTTTTTCTCGATATCTCTGATTTTATTATGTGATATTAAGATAGTGAAATTTACTGTAAGAAGTTACATGAACGTATTTTACAAATATTATTAAGACAATGATATTAAGTATTTATTAATGTTTGTTGAACTGATCCTCTGCTCTTGATAAACAGTATGCACTAAAATGCTATATACACTTATTGAATGGAATATTTTGAACATTATATTACATGTTCCGGAGCCACCTATTATATGTATTTTTATGAAACTAATTTGCTGGAAATGGATTATTTGTCAAGAGTTGGAATAAATTAATTTATTTGTGTTTGTGTGGGTTGATTTGGAGTTTAAAACTAATTTGCTTTGACCACTGAAGTTATAACTTGGATATCGAAATGCCTGAATTCTCAGCCGGAATCGAACCCAAGCCCCCCTTAAATTGTATGTCTTCAATTGTGTAGTCACCCTTCCCTTGCCGCATCTCAACAACGACGATAAAATTATAAATTTAGATAGTCTCGATTTATTGAAGGTATCCTCTTTCTACCGTAAGAAAAAAAAGAAAAAAGAAAAAGAAAAAAAGAAAGAAAGAAAACGAAACTGATGGCGAACGATTTGTCCTTTTGTGATTGAGGCTTGATAACACTTTAAATGAAGATCAACGGCAGGCGCGTTTAGGAGTACGCCAGTGTTTGATCGTGTAGTAAGCTCACCAGGTTTAGTTTCTGAAAGTACAGTTTTTATTGTTTTGTTTCTCATGTGAAAAATTTTGCATATTAGTAACAAAAGTTTGAATCATCCGGACAATTTCTGCTACATTACTGGTGAACTAACCTTTAAATCACAGAGATGAAATTTTACGCCACTTGTGAAAAAAAGTGCTACGAGTTTTATATTACTTTGGCTCTAAAGTGGTGATTTTGATCAAGCATAGACTTCGATTATATGTTATGTGTCATGGGTGCGGCTTCTCACAGGATGGAGAAATGACACACTACACATCAAGTGCCTTTTTGAAATTTCTTTGATCTGGATGGAACTAAAAGACTTCAGTAATAGTTATTTTTGTTTAACAAACATAAAAGGAATCACATCGGAAAGTAAATATATTGTTACATATCCAGATTTGATACCTGCAATAAGGCTTGTGTTACGCAATGATAAGAGTTCCGTGCCAAAGTGTAAAGATTTTGTGCCTTAATTGATGACTCTGACTCCGACACAGTGCATACTGTGAAAGAAAGGCAAGATAGAAGTTATTCTATATTCGATGCTTCTTCATCAGAACCTCACATACTAACTCAAGCAGATTTGAATGATCTCGTTTGAAATTTACAGTTGTCAAAACAATGATTTCTTTTCAAATTTACAGTTACTTTAGGGGCTCAAAAGTTGGAATTTATTACACAAAGATACAAGGATATGTACGTTTTGCAGTCGCGATAGTTAATTCAAAGATTATTTATCGACAGAGAATGATATAATGTTTTGTAATAATGTTAGTGCAATTCAGGAGGCTCTTGAACATGAACATGTCACATGAATGATGATTGTTCATACACTGTTCGAAACTTAGTTTGAAGACGGTATTTCTGCATAATGACAGTTTATTACCATCTATACATGTGCAGATACAGCTGACGTGAACGAGAAATATGAAAATAAGAAATTGCTGTTAGATCAACTCCAGTACACAAAATATGCGTAATTGGATTATCTGTGGTGATTTAAAGGTTACAGCTTTTCTCTTTGATTTGCAACTTGGGTACACCAAATTCTGTTTTTCTTTTCTTTTTTTTTTTGTGTGTGAATGGAACAGTAGAGATAGGAAGGCTCACTACATTAAGAAGCAAAGGCCTAAACGTGAAACTTTTAGTCATAAAAGCAAAAATATGTCTCACTCCTGATTGGTGAATCCCGAACGAACGTACTTATTACCGCTGCATATCAAACTGGGCTTGATCAAGAATTCGTAAAAATTCTTGATAAAAAAAAATTCCTACATTCACGTGTTTGAAATCTAAATTTCCCAAAGTTAGCGATGCAAAAGTGAAGGAAGGAATATGGGCCACAAATACATCATTCTTTGATAATGACAATTTTAAGAACTGTTCAATCCGCTGGAAGATAAAGCGTGGTAAACGTTTGTAGGTATCTCTCGTTTATTTCTTGGAACACTTAAAGCACACAGCTATCGTGAAATTATGAGTGATATTGTGAATTTGTACCAGGCTATGGAATGCAATATATCTTTAAAATCCACTATTTAGACTATTACTAAGATCTTTTCCCAGCTAGTCTTGGCCCAGTAAGTGGTAATATGGAGAGTAATTCCATTAGCAAATTTCCAGAATCGAAAAATGGTGCCAAGGCAAATGGAGTCTCAGGATGCTGGCTGACTACTGCTGTATATTGAAGAGAGACATCCCAAGGTTAGATATAGCTGACAATCATCCTTTACAACTTCGTAGGTAGTAACAATGATGTTTAATTTTATTTAATTTTTTCTTTACCGTACAACAACGATACATCCACCAATTTATTTCTTGTAACACATTTATATTCTATAAACTGTTTAACATTATAATCTTTTAGTCCGTTGTTCAAGAGTTGCGATGTTTTGTTTCAAGCTTATACGTGAAAAAAAATGAAATGTTTCGTGACAAAATACATCACAGCATATGTTATTCCGAACACCAGGAACCGTGAAGCTAATGTTGAACCCTAACACTTCCGACATCTTACCGCACAATTCCACGTGCCTATGTTTGTCAAGTACAATTTCTCGCGTTAAAAGCGTATCAACTACTAACTTGAACTCATTTTGCATTATCATTTTAATTAAGGTGACAATTCACTGCCTTCTAAATGCAGCATAACGTCAATAATTCAATAGTACGTCACAAATTATACTGTTAACATATTTCAAATCTTCTCAGGAATTTTTTAGGAATGTGGAGGTAAGGCTGTCATCGGGATATTTTTGAGGCGATCCTACCTGAATTTTATGTACAAACTTATATACAGAATACTAAATGTATAGTTGTGATATTAATTTGAGTATTATCTTCAGTACTATGTCCCCTCTGTAGCATTTCCGAGCTATGTGAAATCAGAACCTTTTTCTAAATCGTTTGAGTATGAGATATAATGTCTTGATTTCTGTTTGGATACAACCCTGATATTAGCAACAGGCCTCTGTAAACATTTTGAGGAACAATCGGTATCATCTTTTTTAACGACGAATCACAAAGTTCAGTTTTCTTAGTAAACGTATATATATTCCCTGGTCTTCCAGAAGGAGAAAATATCCTGAAATACAACCTAAAAGTATTTCAACAAACCCGTAGAACTGACAATTCTGAGTCGTATTTTCAAGAAAATGACTCTATTTGGAGAATGATGGGTCTTGGGAAACATGTAAAAAGTTTATTTGTTAGGCAACTTTCTTCAGTTACAAATTGGTGTTTCTAAAGTTAGTAGTTTTGTAAGAAATTAGACAAAAGCAAATGCAATTGTCTCTTCGTCGGCCAATTTTGAAGGTAACGGCTTCAGCGCAAGTCATATTGGTGAGATGGGTCGGGGTGCTTTAGTTATTATGTATCTCAGGATTGCTGGAAAATATTTCTAGACATGATTGGGCAAGAACTGTGGTTAGAGTAAAAAGAAACAATGGAAATTTTAGATTACGTATCGATTTCAACCAAAAGTTGAATCTAGTAGCAGAAAAGATTACCATCCGTTACCCAAAATTGTAGATTTGGTTAACATATTAACACAAGCTAGATGTTTTGCGGTGTTAGATCTGAGCAGTGGCGTATTTAGGGGGTTGCTACCGGGCTTAAGACCATCCCGAAATAAATTTTTATAGGCAAAACTTCATTAAAATTTGTCAGCACCCAAAGGTACTTATTCACGTGTTGTGCATAGCCCCTCGTCCCAGAAACAAAATCCTAAATACGCATCTGGATCTGCGACAAACGTGTCTGTTTACAATTAGAGATACAAACAGAATAATGAAAAGTTTTAGTGATTAGCACACGATCTGGCATGTATTTACAATATGGGACGCAGCTTGGATTATATTTTACAGCTCAGAATTTCAAAGACCACATACTGCAAGGCCTAGAGGGAGTACGTATCTTAGACGATGTACTCAAATAGTTATCAACTATGGACAAATGCTGTCAGTGTGCAGAGTGAATGCTTCGAAGATTTGCAGACTTCAACATTCACATTAACCAGACTGACATATTTTGCTGAGGTTATTAAATACTAAAGTAATGGGATTTCCAATACAGGTATGTTACCAGCACATGGCAAGATACATGCGATACTACTAGATGCCTCGCTACATGGCCCAAAAAATGTTCCATTTGTCTTGTTTTTCAAATCATCAATTTGTCCCATAGATACTTGTTTTCATTATCGTCTAAAGTACTGGAATTATTCATTACATTGGAAGAGAAAGTAACATTAAGTGGAAGGAAATTTTAACCAAGAGAATTTGAAATAGAGAAATAAATATTGTGGAATACTCAAATCTTAGTACTTTTTGATGACAAGAATCAAGTGGTTATAATACAGGATGCGTCCCGAAACGAAGTTGAAACGATGTTGTATGATATAAACGGACAACTTAAAACAGTGTTTTGTGTCTGCTTTTACAGTTTCTACATGCCAAAAATTTCAACAAATTGATGAAAAGGACGACGTATCAAATGATTTGTCCGTTAAAAGGTGTTACCCATTATACATATATTTTATTTCTTAACTTCTTCCAGAGTTTTTTACTAGTGAAGATATATTCTTTCCCAGTAATGAAATATATTAATTGTATTCTTATATTAGCATTAAAATTATTACTTCTAATTGTTAGTATGAGTTAATACTTATACTCATTATTTGAGATAAATTTAAATATTAAATAAAAAATGCGGTAAACACTGTCATCTTACTGACAGTATTAGATAAATATCTAATGTTATAGCTTACAAGACAGGAACTTCTTAACTTCCAAGTATACTGCCAATCACAGAAGAACTCTTCGCAATGAATATTACACTGCTATCCAAAACTTAAGCACGAACTATAAAGTGACCTGAGATCTGAATATACCAGGTTGTATGAATGTCGTTGGTGTTAGAAATACAATGCATGAGGTAACATTATAGTCATTGTATTCATTTAGTTTCTACTACAGAAACAGAGTATCATACATGATGAATATGAAAAGCACATATATGCAATGTCGAAACTTGTGTTCAGAAAACACCAAAGAATAGTACAGTAGAGTATTCACGTAGAGACATCAGTATGGGATATACCCTCCTCGAACAGAAATACACAACTGATATCGACGTGCTATACTGGAAACAAGATTACAAAGCAGTTCTTGTGGCATGGTCTGCCACTCCTCCTTGAGGGCCCATTGGAGGTCTGGACGAATACTGGGTGGAGGTATACGGTCGGCAACAAGTCTCCCTAGAGCATCCCAAGCATGCTTTATGGGATTAAGGTCCGGGGAGTACGTTGACCAGTCTCTTCAATGAATATTCTCTTCCTCAAGGAGGGTGGCCATGGCAGTTGTAGGATGTGAACTAGCATTATCGTTTACAAAACGAAGCTGTGGACCGATAGCCCCACAAAGCAAACGAACATGACGGAGAAGAACATCATTACAATATCTGACGCCAATTACAGTCCCTCTTTCTACAAACTACAACTCACTACGTCCCTCCATCATTATGACGGCCTAGACCATGATTCCTCAAACTGGTTTGTTTGTTTCAACAATATTTTCTTGGCTGCACCGAGTTTCAGATTCACACCAGATATATTGTCGTCCAGAAGCAGATGGTAGACAAAAGCGGTTTTCATTAGAAAATATCAGTCGACCCTAGTTCTCGTCCGGGCAAGTAATGTGCTCTTGACACCATCGCAGACGAACCCATTTGTGATTAAGTATCAATGGGATACATTTCACTGGTTTACGAGCATAAAGCCCTACCGCGCGTAATTGTCTTCTTACAGTTTGGCGCTATTCACATGTCCCTGTGCTGGCACGAAGTTGAATAATCAGTTACTAAGCACTATTACGGTGGTTTTGTTTCGCACTTAACATCAAATAACGGTCTTCTTCAGGGGTGGTACATCATGGACAACCTCCTTCGACATATCTAGCACCATTTCTGGTCGTCTGGTACCTCGACCACACCCTTGACACTATGCTGTGGTGACCAATTCTCGTTTCACACTGTCCACACTTCTTTCAATTTTCCAATAATGCGACCACGCTCAAATTCTCTCACATGCCGTACCAATACACTACCAACTTACTATCAATGCACACTTTCTTACTGTTTTGATGTCCTTCAGAAAGCAGCCGTAACCGATTGCCCTCTCACCATGCACAAGCACATCAGTTGTTCTAACCACCCTCACCGACTACTGTTCAACTCGCATATGCCATTCGTGGGCAGACTAGATGGTTGTGCTACTGCTTTCCTAAGTGTATGACATGGTTTTGGTTGTACCATCAAAATGCTTACATTTTTTAGGAAAACCATATCCATGCTTAAGTTTTGGACATCAGTGTATAATGATTATATGAGGTCAAGCGAACGAAATATTTATTTCTTCGGCATAGTTTGTTGATGAGAGATGCCGCTAAACATTTTAAAGAAAACATTATGTAAATTTATGATAGAAACGAGCACGATATTGTCAGTTAATTGCCTATTGAATCAGAAAAAGGAGAATAAACTATCTTGAGATTTCCATGTAAACGTGAAGTAATTATGGGAACCCCACCCACTTAGCAAGTCCTTTTAGACGTTCCAAAGTGATCCTCCACTTGTCCTGGAACATTCATGTTCATGGTACCAACTTTAATAATAATACAAATTTCCGTGTGATTTTCCCTGTATTGCAATCGAATGGGCCTATCACGAGATAATTTGTGCGTTTTAAAATGTTAGCTTGGTTATTTCAAAGACAGTTCAGAAATGTTTGACAGGAATCGCGGAACAAGTCATTAAAAAAAAGCGGACAATTGAAATACGATATACTGTTCATGAGACACTCACTTTTAAAACTGTTAAATTCGGGACACAAATGGTGACATTTGGGAAGAACAGAGGTCAATTGTCCCCCTCCTCAGTTCGAGATATAGTTGCTTTTTTTTTTTTTTAAAAAAAAAGTAAATTATATACTAATATACTATTGACGTACGTTAAAGTCTTATGTAGGAGGACTATTTTACTCCCCTGGAAGAATTTGAACTGACACTACTGCGGGACGGACGTTCATTGGATGAAAAAGCAAATTCTTTTTGCTATGTAGGAAAAATTACTGCTCCTGCTTACCCCACTCTAGACACTACGTCCTGTAGTCTACGCTATTAGCTATTTAATAGAATTGTCAAAGAAAGTAGTGCCATAAGGAGGAGGTTGATCGACAATCATGTTAAATATATTAGTTAAAATTATTTTGTATGGAAACATCCATACAGATAAATACTATTTCAATACATTTTCGATACATTTCTTTCAACTGTAACCTTGGGATTAATACTATAATTACTGTCAGATTTTGTGATAATTTAAAGTCTTTGACAATAATATAAAATTGACTTTCCTTCTGCGAATAATTTCAAAGTAATTATAATCAGGTGCAGTTTTGATAGTTAACAAGTAAATCTGTACACAGAGAATAAATCGAGGAGGTACAGTATTTTCTTTTTAATAAGACTACTCAGTAAGAAGCCGTTTGGCAAAATCCTCCATTGTCCAGTAAAGAGAAAGTCTCAATTACTTGCAAAAAAAAAAAAAAAAAAAAAAAAAATGGTTGACAAAATATGTATCGCAAAATAAAAGAATATTCGAGGATAAGTCAAATAATATCTACACTCGCCGTAACTAACTTTCAAGGTCACCACACAGCTTTCTGCACATGCGTGCTTAAAGTTAGTAAAACTGATGTCACGTAAAGGAAATTTGATCCCGATCTCGTTATTTGCCGGCTATTACAGCGTAGATACGTCCGCTTCAGAAATAAATTATAATATATTCTTCAAAATATATTTCCTACATCGTGTTCGTCTCAAATTTGGATACGACATAGTCGATAGTTATCTCACGTTATCAGTTATTTTCCGAGATCAAATAACTCAATGCATTCCTTGTGACGCTCAACTTGAAATATTCATCCGCACACTTCGTCTCTCGCGATCCATCAGTTGAACTGAAACCTTCATTATCAAAGCCAAAGAAACGACACAGAAGATAGCACACAGAATATTAAAACTTCGGCATATATTAATTAGTATATATGCTGTGTTTCATCATTAGCAAAACTTCCCGTAGACTAAAAATTTACTGAAATAACGTCCACCTTCATTTACATGAAAATGTTCTATTCTAGATCGAACAAGATCTCTTACAACAAATTGTCTCCGTCATATCATTTGGCAGTGATGTCATATTCCTGAATCACTGAAAGTTTAACTATTTGGTGACACCTTAATTGGCTGTTAGTTGCTGGAGGAGAAAGCATTGATTATTACGAAGAAAAACTAGTGACGGCATTAGATCCTATCAAGTTCATTAAGAGCTTCAGGTGAACCGCCAAATTCATGTCTGATTCCATTTTCAACTGTATTTTTGGCTTTTTAATACCTTGTAAATTCTCTCTTGTTTCCTATGCTTTACATTCCTTGATTCACATTTTGTATTAACGTCAGGGGTAAAAGTGAATGGGAACGTGGGGGACGCCGTCACCCCACCTGGAGGAAATATGTGCTGCGTCCCCCAGTTTCTAAAAAACTACAATGGGCAAAGATAGGGAGAGGGAACGGAGTGACGTCATCCCGCTATCTGCCGTCCTCCTACCTTTTCAGATCCACAGATTAACGTTGCGACCATGTGAAGACATTTTAAGTCATACACTCACAACATACATCTCAAATTTTCTAATAAGAATACAAAACTAACAAAATACACTTGAGTAAACATCAACTAACAACTAGGTGCACAATAATTCTATAAGTACTGTAAATTTACTAGAGGTTCCAGATTTCCAGTACTGATAACTATAATGAAAGTGGGATTTCTTTAAAAAACTGCGCACGATTAACGTTAACACATTTAATCCTATACACGTATTGTGCACATGTAAGTAGTATTCTGCTGGTGTCCCATGCACGTTCTGTGTACGCGCTGTCTTATTTCAATCGATGTATTAAGAATGATGGGCAATGTCCCTGTACGGATAATTTATTATGCTCAAATGGAAAGACACAAAATATAACTTGATACTTTCAATTATACATAGAGATACATCACCCGACTTAATCGTGAACTCCAAATGGAATTCTATCTTGGAGAAAATACCAAATTTATTTTTGTATCCTAATGTAAACAAAGCTGTTATGGACAGAAGTAATCATTTCTTTCATGTTGGTCTTTCTTAATCTTGATTTATTTCAATCATTCTTGCGATTTCGTCGACAGGAGACAACTAAAATGGTGAAGAAACCGTTCCGTCACCTGCTGAATATGTTTCCAACTGTTGTGATTCTATGTAGAGAAACTGAAATGTAAGAAAAAATAAGAAAATACATTTAACAGATAGCACAGATAACAACGGAAGCTCTGATTCAAGGAGGGTTAAATTGAAGCTTAAAATGTTCCGGAGAAGTTCAGTAGAGTTGGGTTGATTTTGAGTTTAACGTCCCTTTCAGCAGCGAGGTTATATGAGAAGTGGACATACTGATTAACGTGGAATCTGATCCACATGAGTTGCCGTCGGGAATCCAGCCCTGGTTTCCCACGCAACAGGCACGTACGCTAACCGCGTAATTACAAAGGAGATTCAGGGCGATGTCAGTTGAATCAAATAGGTTGAACAGGTCGACATTTTACACAGAAGGCTAAAGCTACGGAAAATAATGGTCGACACGATATTGCAAAATGTGGTCTGACAAACAGAAAACTGCAAAATGAAGGTCAAAACATTAGATTATAGTGAACTAAATATAATATTGACAGTTTTATGTTAGAATACTTCATACTATACAGTATGCAGTAGTTATATACTATACTACACTACATACTATACAGTAGTTATACTATGCAGTATGTAGAACTAGAAAAATTGTCTTTTTCAGTGTAACAAAAATATTGTTAGCTTGAAGTTTCAATATCATAATGAAACGCATGCAATTATTAATACTTACTGTTCAAACAGGTGAAGAAAGTATTTTTAGTTTAATGCATAAAACTTGCATATTGAAGTAAAATATTTAATATCTTCAATTCTTTAAAATCATTTTAAATGTTATGTTTTTGAGTTATTATATAGACCTACTTAAATACTTTGGAACAAAATGTGTTATATTTTAAAAGGAAACCTTGAAATGGGGTTATGAACAACTTTGAGGGGGAGGAATATGTAAATCTGGGTCTTTCGTGGCTGCACCAAGACTCTTGGAAGCATAATATTTACTCACAAACTACATCACACAATGTGAAATAAAAGAATGAGAAATAATACTAATTGTTTCATTATCGGACACTTACTTTGGATGGCTATTACTACCTGATTCAAACTAGTACTAACTCTTCAACCTCTTATTGGAGAACCCAAAAGAAACCGGACTCATGTTCTAAAAAAAAAAAAAAAAAAAAAAAAATTAAGGCGGATCATTAGGTGTTCCCACTGCTATGCTAAACGCTGCTTAAATAGTGTGGCGTTACCAGATAGTGTCGAGTGTTTACTGATGCCAGATAATAAAGGAAGTAATCATGGAATTCTGCTTAGATACTTACTAGAGAAATTAGTTTTCGACCCTTACCGCGATTCCACTTCTCGAACAGCAACTTTAGAATCCAGGAATACTCTTATTGTGACTACTACTGTAGATGTACAAATTTGGCAACAACGCAGTATGACGTTCTGCGCAAGTTTCATCTCAAAATCGATTTCCTTAAATGTAAATTAATATTTAAATAAAATATGAAACAACACGAAAAACGGTCAAACAATATATCTATTTCATAATAAGATCGTTACTTTAAAATAATTTACACATACAAATAAACATTTACTAAAACTGAACACTTCTTGTAAGATCTTACAGCAAGTGCCATCTTGTGTGCTCATTGTAAAACGAATCAAATATTTTCTTTTATTTGTTATATTTTTCGATATCAGGAGACACAACCAAATGAGTCAGTGTCTTGTGCTGTAGCTGAAACATTACCCTATCTTATAGTACAATATTTATAATATATAACGTTTCATTGCTCAGTAGTTAAGGCAATGAGCTAAGATATGTACTGGTACTGACTTCCGAGTGGTGATCCACCTTAATCATTTTCTTACAAACTTCTTTCAGTCTCTTTCAAAGTACTCTCCATTAGATGCGATGCCCTTCTCCCGTCTGCTTTCCCACTGTTTGGAGTGCCTCTTGAACTTTGGTAACGTTCAGTAAATTCTGCAAATTTACTTTTTCCAACCTTCACATCATCAAACGCTTCCCTTTGTAACATTTTTTTCCTTCTCATTAACAGAGATGAGTCGCACGAGGTTAGATCTAGCGAATATGGAGGATGGTGAAAGATAGCCAACCCCTGAAATTCCAAATAGCGGTTTACAGACAAGGATGTGTGTACGAGGCGTTGTTATGATGAAGGAACCAATCACCTGATCGCCAGAGCTCTGAGCGTTTCCCACGCACATCCTCCCTCATATGTTTTAAAACTTCACAATAAAAGTGCTGATTAACACTCTAACCGCAAATTGACGGTGCACAATTTTACTAACATAAAAAAAATGATTATCGTCTCAATATTCGAATTCACTCGTCTTTTCTATTGAGGGGTAATCGAGGTCTTCCACTAGCTTGACCCTTTCTTGGATTCGGGATCATGTCCGTAACACCAACTTTCATAGTTTGTAATGACCTTGACCGAAAGATCCTGGCTTTTAGCGTATTTTTCAATGTTTTCTTCGTTTCGAGATAGTGATGGGAGTCCAACACCCATTTCACCACGTTTAAACTGCCCAAACCACTGGCAACTCATGTGTAGCTTATATAATCCTTCTTGAAAGCCTATTGTTGGATTTGATAAGCTTCCAATGCCGGCTTTTCAAGCAGAAAGCAGAAAGCAAGAAACACACTCTTTTTCCTTTAAATCTGGCATAATGATTTTGCAGGCGCCAAATGAGAACAGTTGTGAAACAAACAGAAAATCAAACCTTCTTTCTTCTTAACCTTCTTCGCAGGCGCCGCTTGGGCAACTAATTTGGGAAAGTCTTTACTAGGACACGGTACCACGCCTAGGAACGGCTGTGCGCTTTTAATCCGGTCACTTTTGGGTTCCTTCTCGTAATGTTTTGAATTTTCTCTATAAAACATTTAAACTTGATTTCGGAGCTCGTATCTTGACATAATTTCTCGTACATCAAATCTCAACTACCGTTCCAAAATTCCGTAACCACTACTGAATCGATAATCAACAGATTTTTATCTTCGTCTATTAATAAGCTAACCATTAAGCAACGAAACCTATAACTGTCAATCTTAATTCACTTTACTATTTAATATCCCAACATCAAAAGTACTGCTTTAAAAGTTACCTTTATAACACATAGTTTGAACTAGTCAGTTACTGTAGGATAGGTGATAAGATAGGAACCAATCTGAATACTGAACTTTTTCAAGTGTGTACCACCAAAGCAAATTAATTATTAATACCACCATACATGTACGTACCACCAACAGGGCCTCGCCTATATACATGATTATAATATACGTATTTACTATATATAGTGGAAGGTGCAAACATTACCCCCCTTAGGCCTGTAATTGATAGGCCGTATGATTAGAAAACCCAACAGTGATGTAGAATTCAGTACAGTATTCCACATTTGCAAGAGTGTTAATGTTAAGCAAGACAGGCCCGTATCCACGGAGAGTCTAGGGGGTCGGCCCCCTTAAATGTTTGCTGGTGTCCATAAAATTTTCACGATAGGCTTGCAAATGAACTAAAGTATGGTGATAAATTAAAATATGATTGTATCTGCCCCCCTAACTTCTACCGCGCTCCCCTACATTTTTGGGCTGGCTGGCCTGAAGCAAGATCGTATACTAAAAGCAAAATATTCCTAGTAATCAACATTTACAATTAGAGCCGGTGGTTGAAGTGGACAATGTGAGAAAATGGTACGCTTCAGGACAAATTAAAATAAACAATGAAAATTTCTGGTCACTACCACAGAATATTGAATTTTTTCATTTTTCCTTGGGAGTGTGGAAAATGAAATCAGAGATAGGAGTACTCTGATTATAATTCTCCTGAAGTGGGAATATTCCATACTCCCGCATACCCCTCCACTTCGAGCATAAGCTTCGCTGCTAGCATAAGCTGCAATAATCCTAACTATTAATTATGGCGAAATTCCCCCAAATAGCTGTATAGAAGCAATTTTGTTATCTTCACCAACATATAGCAACTATTACTTAGGGCAGGGCCCAAAATTTCAAAATTAGACGCACTCGCCAATGCAAAAATGATGATCGCCAATATGTCTCACGTATAACTTACAAGAGGCCTCCCCCTTACCCATAGCCATTGGTTTGACGAAGAAAGAGACTGCACCAGGGCATAAAATTTCAGGGGACCAGACAATTAGATTCAGGGTAATCAATTTTGAATTAACCAATTCATATACATGATAAAAATATCTTACCCTAAAACTTCACGTTTGTGTAACGAACGAACTCTCTTTCTGCACTGAAGTTTTAATTTTGGATTGCAGTTTTCGGATCAAATTCCTTAAGTGAAGGGCCATTGACAGAAATTGCCAGCAAATCATCCAGTGTTAGTCTTCAATGAATTCCTGTACGTCGTCTTAACTCTGTTGAGACTGCTGAAGAATCTCACACACGAAGCAGTACTCACAAAAATGTGGCAATTGGAAGTAAATTCGGGAATCTCGTAATGAAGTTTTCACTGTAAATCTTTTTCAGTGTCTGATTCAACGTCAATGAAGAAAATAAAAGTTTTGAAGACTTCACATTCCGTGCTTTTTCTCTCTCAGTGGCATTATTTTCCTGCAAAACAGAAACTGGGCAGCCCTGTGAGTTTAGGCAGAAACCATTCATACTGAACACTAGTCGCTAGCTCTAAATTTCTAGTCGCCAATATCGACCGGTAATTTTGCACCCGGACTTAGGGTATATGATTCAGAAGTTGCATGGAGCGTTGACACTACTACATACGCCCTCATCTTTCCACTGCTGCCAGTATTGTCTGGAAAAGCCGGATAAAACTAGACCATACACACTGACGAAATATTCTTTTAAGTCACTGAGTCTATTACAGTGTTGCCAGATCAATCGGCTGGAAAAGCAGGAGATTCGAAGATAAAAAAAAAAAACAGGAGAAAGCAGTAGACACAATGGTGGCGTTTCAATGTAAATCCGGGGGGATACAATAAAACTTGCCATTATTAAGGGGGCAGTAGTCAAAACAAACAGTCCAGAATTCATTTCCGATTAACTACGTTGAGCAAATAAAAGGGAAAGTCCCGATTTATATTAATATTATTTGATACACACGTGTGTGAAGTAAAACGTAGTGAAGAGCAAAGTGGAGTGGGAAAATGCCTTTTCATGCACGTAGCGATATGGTACAGTCACACGTGATCATGGCGTAAGACGATTTCTTGCTGACGATCGTGGAGAAATGATCTTCCAACCCAAGTCCCAGTCTAAACAACACTTACTTGTAAATCTTACAGAAAGTCAGAATATAGACGAATCTTATAGAAGATGACGTACAGTTGTATTCTTTGGATTCATATTATATACAGTAAAGCTCTATAACTGTATGTTCTACAGAGCTTTGTGTACTATAACAGTGAAATTTCATCTTTTTATGTGAGGAAGCATTGAAAATTCAATATTATTAATAATATATTTCTTCAACTCCTCGAAGTAAGGAAAAAGCAGGAAATTGTTCACTTTTCATTTTCTTTCGCAGTAGATCAGTAGAACGTAGAAAAAGCAGGAGTTCTCCTGCAAAATCAGTAGATCTGGCAACACTGGTAGCGCAATGCATGTAACTGCTGCCTTACAAGTTCCATTTTTCCTACCTTCTGCCCCGAAAATGATACAACTAAATGATTATATACTCTGTTGTACCAAAATATATTCATTGTTCATGCAAAAATTCATTATAAATTTAATAAGAGTTTACCCAGATAAATATTTTTAGGATTATGCGTACATGCTAAGCTTATCAGGAAGTAACTACGAAAAAATAATAATACCATTTTATTTAATGTTAGCTCGTTAACTTGGAGAATAATTCTAATCCCCCATTTCACTCTCTCAGAGACTTATAGTTACAGTAGACATCTACTGAAGTCTCAGTCAACTATAACAAAAAGATATAACGTAGTTGCAAACTGAATGACGCACAATAAACTGTAGCTTGGTAGTAGTAAGTACTAGAGGAATGAAATTTTGTGGGTAGAAGGATTTGCCCTCTTGAAATGTTATTCAATATATGATTTACTGCGGTGTAGAAACTTTTATTAACATGTCATGAATGCATGTTCGCACAACGCTTAAGATTAGTCATTACGTGACTATTTCAGACACAATGAGCACATTGTAAACTGGAATTTTTTTCCCATGTGTATGAGCATTTCATGACATGGCTCCATGAAAGTATCTTTGAACAATCACCTGAGAACTTACATTCGGCAAGATAGCCCTCCCCCCACTTTAGAAAATTGAAACAATGACTAGGTCATTCGTTTGTACTACGTTTGTACAGTCAAGAACATTAATAAATGGAGGCTGAAGCCATTATTACTTATGGCTCCAACCTCCATTTATTAATGTTCGTGATTGTACCGTTTGTACCGAAAATATTTTCGTTTGTACCATTTTCCTTATAGGGTTACTTGAGAGGTCAACTGGAGGGATTATCTTGGCGCCAAGATACCCTCCCCCAAATGTCATCCTCTCTTTCTCGAAAACTATCAGGGCACAAACAAAACTTTTTTCGGTACAAACGGTACAAACGATTTGCTTTCGAATAGTGTATTTCAATTTTTTGTGCTGTGATATGGGAGGGCTATCTTGGCGCCAAGATAGCCCCCCAAATGTCATCCCCTCTTTCTCTAAAACTATCAGGGCACAAACAAAACTTTTTTTCTGTACAAACGGTACGATTTGCTTTCGAATGGTGTATTTCATTTTTTTGTGCTGTGATATGGGAGGGCTATCTTGGCGCGAAGATAACCCCTCAAAATGTCACCCCCTCTTTCTCGAAAACTATCAGGGCACAAACAAAACTTTTTTTGGTCGAATGGTGTATTTCAATTTTTTGTGCCGTGATACGGGAGGGCTATCTTGGCGCCAAGATAGCCCCCCCCCAAATGTCATCCCCTCTTTCTCGAAAACTACCAGGGTGCAAACAAAACATTTTTCGATACAAACGGTTGAAACGATTTGCTTTCGAATGGTGTATTTCAATTTTTTGAGCTGTGATATGGGAGGGCTATCTTGGCGCCAAGATAGCCCCCCAAATGTCATCCCCTCTTTCTCTAAAACTATCAGGGCACAAACAAAACTTTTTTTCTGTACAAACGGTACGATTTGCTTTCGAATGGTGTATTTCATTTTTTTGTGCTGTGATATGGGAGGGCTATCTTGGCGCGAAGATAACCCCTCAAAATGTCACCCCCTCTTTCTCGAAAACTATCAGGGCACAAACAAAACTTTTTTTGGTCGAATGGTGTATTTCAATTTTTTGTGCCGTGATACGGGAGGGCTATCTTGGCGCCAAGATAGCCTCCCCCCAAATGTCATCCCCTCTTTCTCGAAAACTACCAGGGTGCAAACAAAACATTTTTCGATACAAACGGTTGAAACGATTTGCTTTCGAATGGTGTATTTCAATTTTTTGAGCTGTGATACGGTGAAGGGCTATCTTGGCTTCAAGATAGCCCCCCCAGTTGACCTCTCAAGTAACCCTACAAGGAAAATGGTACAAATGAAAATATTTTCGGTACAAACGGTACAAACGTAGTACAAACGAATGACCTAGTCATTATTTCAATTTTCTAAATTTGGGGAAGGGGGTGGCTATCTTGCCAGACGTGAGAACTTGGCAGATCATTACAAGTGTTCTATCGGAATTGCATCTACCTTGTCAAGAGGTGTGGAAACAAGCAGGCCCGTATCCAGGGATGTCTAGGGGAGCCGGCCCCCATAAATTTTCACAGTAGGCTTGCAAATGAACTATAATATGGTTGGATCGGATCCCCCTAACTTCAGCCGCCCCCCTACATTTTTAGGCTCGCTACTGGCCAGAAAACAAGCGAACATAAATATGTCTGTACCATAATCGTTGGATTAGTCTTAACACACACTCTTTGTATATCTGTGCACTTGATGATTTGCCTCGTGGTGATGCAATCGTCTTTCTGGAAAGGTTCCTCAGTGACTGATGCATTTTTAAATGATAGTGATGGTTGACGGTGTATCAAATTGTTGCAGCTTCTGAACGCTAATACATTTGAAGCCATTGGCACCACACATTACTGCGGTTCATTGCATTATCCTCATAGACTTAGCAATAGCTTACTGTAAGCCGATGTTCCTGAGTTATTCCCAGATTTGTAGAGGAATTCGTTCACCGCACATTGGGGTAGTATGGTGTCGCGTTGATCCTCAATTATGGCTTACCTGTAACATCAGGAAACAAAAATTATGTATAGGTTAGGTTAAATGATAGAGAACTAACCTATCTACCCACAAAAGTTATTTCTTGAGTGTGTTCCATTACTAAGATACAGTGGATTAGTCGTTACGTTTTACCTGACCTTTGTAGTTCTCAAAATATAATACACTTATTCGTCTACTCACGAGCGATTTCGATTGCCCGGGCGTAAATCGGCCAGTTTATCGTACAAGCAGTGGCGTATTTAGGATTTTGTTCCGGGGGGCTTTGCTAACTTTCGGGGGGGGGGGCTTTGCCTGAAAATATGAAAATTCTGCAAGATATTTCATATACTTTACTATAGTAAGTAAGATTTCGGGGAGGCTTAAGCCCGGAAGCCCCCTTCTAAATACGCCACTGCGTACGTGTATTCTTAGTGACAACAGTTTTCCTCTGAGATATACCTTTATTATTTACCTTCTTACAGATCGTTTATGTTAATAATGATTTAACTGTACAGTCGGTCGTAAATGCATGTTGGTGACGCTAAAGCTAAACTTTAATTGGACGGTGTTATGCAATAATTGACCAAGCGTCAAAACACGGTTCTGAGATATTGAACGAAATAAAAACATGTTTCCATTACGATCCACTACTTGGCGCTTGGTCGAATAGCTTTCCCTGAACATTTAAACAAATAGTAGGGTCTCAGACCATTTTTTTACTTTATTTATATTGTTTCCTTCTCACTGATGTAAAAATCTCGAAAATAGCAAAATGGCACTTGGTCACTTGAAAGCTCACTATCAGACACATTCTACGATACAATAAGATGTACAGAGACATACAATTGCATTTACATTCATCCTCAACCCAAATAATTTGTAATGAGTAAGTTGAGTAACGTTAACTCATTGTCTAAACAGATTAGAAAAAACAACATGTAGCCTTCAAAGCTTCTTTACTCAATGAATTCCTTAATTACGTTTTGTCTCTATAATAGCTAAAACTTTACAACGTTAGGAAGACTGATCGTTCTTTATATCTTATAACGGACTGCCATCTATTGTCTTTAGTTTCTCCAGAATTTACTTTTATCTTTCGCCTTCATTAATCCACCTTTCTCTTTCTCGTGTTTTGTTTTGAGATAACTACTATATTTGATATCAGAAATGTTATTTAGAGAGATCTCAAAGAGTAATCGCCCCTCTGACTACAAGAAATACATACATTTTTTCATGAATTGTATACCAATACACTCATAAAAAACGTGCAGCTTATGTCGATGGGTAATTCGCTCTCCCCTAAGAAAAATTTGAAATACTCGGGTCAAGACTTCACTTAGGAACCAGTATTTGCGCTATCCAAAAATACATATTTCAGAATCCAAAGGTGCTCACGAAGTAATTTTTATAGAGGGAGTTTGTCTACGGTCATATAGCTAATTTGAAGTACTCGCCAATTACGTCTATACAAATTGTTGCGGAAGTACCACAGAATCCTGGATATTTGGATAGGGCACATACCCTATCCAAAGTGAAGTCTTGACCAGACTACAGTAGGTCCCATAGTTTTGGAGCTATAGATCTTTAAAGTTATTTTTTTTTCATGTTTTCTGCAGCCTATAACTCCGAAAGGAAGCATTTGCGCACCCAATTTGGTCTATAGTTTTTGTCTTACCTTGTTGTCAGAAATTACCTCCCAAACGTTGTCGGTCTTGTTTTGAAACACCCTGTGTATTGGGTATCAAGTTTTGAATGTGTACACCAATGATCGTGGACTATGAGTCGTAGCTACAATCCTAAGGTTAGAAGTGTGAAATGTTATGATATCAATAGGTTACAATAATCACCTATCAGCTTTTAAATCCGAGATTTGGAGTTTGAAATAAGGATCAACCAATCAATTTTCACTAAAGATCACTTTCCACCGATGACCTCAGACTACTAGTTGCAACTAAAGTTCAAAATATGCAATTATTATTGTATCATATCAATCGGTTAATTAAACAGTCTCACAAAAGGTAGAAGTCCCAGGGTATGGATTCGATATACGGGCCATTGCAGAAATCATAGCAACAATTTTGTTTCTCGAAAATGGTAATGTATAAAAATATTCTGAAATATGCAAATGTAACGTTAGTTCATATGTAAACATACATGTAGGGAAATGGGTACATACACACACACCACCATAAAGATATATCACGAGAAAAGAGACGAAAAAAATTATCGTTTCAAAAGTGGTTTGTTGTTAATTGCAACAATACACAATAGTACAGGGCAGGAACACATACTTGTAACATTTTAGAGTCCCTGCCATCTTGTGGTTTCTTGTGTACTGTTACAATTAACAGTAAAACACTTTTGGAACGACAAAACTTTTTCTTCTTTTTCTCTCGTGCAATATCTTTATGGCGTGTGTGTTCATCCATTTCCCTACATGTAATGTTTACATACATGGTGGAAAGACTACAAGGTGGATGCAATGCAGTGCTACATTCTTGTCGCTCTGGCGCATGACGTCATCTTGGTCTCAGACGTGACCAGCGAGAGTCAGATGAACTTTTAACAAGCGCTTGCTCGCTGGTATCTTACACGCAAACTTCTCTTCTATTTACAGTGATCTTCAACGAAGTAAAAATTTTAGTACAAACAATAATTATATAAATATAATGTGATCACTGCTTAAGCTAAGTGAATTCAAAGGAAGATACTTACAATAGCAAAAGAAACAGCAATATCAGTTCATATTAAACAACTTTGAAGCTTGAACAAGCCAATATTACTCACTACATTTTCTGCTTTTTCTTTCTTTTCTTTTCTTTCTTTCTTTCTTTTCTTTTTTATAAACATCTGAAGTAATACACTCGAGTATGTATAGGCCTAAATAATCTATAACACAGTGTATCGTTAATGCATTTCATTATTATATATTTATGTATGCTCAAGTATATTTTCGTAACACATCGATCGGTTTTGATTTACTATTATTATTATTTTGCTTGAAAGAGAATTCTTTACTGATGACCCCATATAAATTTTGAGAATATCTCAAGGGAGAATTCATGGTTTTCGTACACAGAAATGCACGTACGGATATTTTCCTTATGCTTGGACAGTTTTTTTTTTTTAAGTGGTTGCTCCCATGTAAGTTTCGTCAGAATCTCAGGGGAGGTTAAAAACTTTATTGAGCAGGGACGCACGTATTTAATATTTTAAACCGTTTTTATTTTTGATTTATAAAAAAAAACTCATCTTATTTGAAATCGCTGATCGCTCATTTATAGAATTTGTATCTTAACAAAAGGTTTGGTGAAACTGACAGTTCTCTGAATATTAGTGTCAAAATTTACGCCATAACAAATAGTATTATTAAACATTTGTACGAAATAAAACGTTACATATACTATTGTGTTCTAAAAAAATATAGAAGTAAATATGCATATACAAAGCACCTCAAACAAAGAAATTGCAACATGACTATTTCAAGCAAGAAACAAAGTACTAGGCGTAGGAGAAGACGATGTAGGGGTGTTACACCTAGACTACAAAACATATAAACCATAAAATTACATAATTTTCTTAATTTTCTTGATAAGTTTTCTCTTTTCTGTCCCGTGGACTAAAGAAGACAAAAGATAAATGCAAGTGAATGACTATGTGGAATTTGGTGGAATGAGAATGCGGGAGTACCCCGAGAAACTCACGGACACGATGTTGTCCACCACAAACTCACTTGACCGAAAAGCGGACCAGTACCCCTTGCACCAGAGGTAAGCCTTCTGTCACTGAGCTACCGTGCTTCCTTGATTGGTTGAGAATCTACCATATTTTTAAATTTACTGCAGTCATTCTTAATTTTGTAATTCTGGAGGGAACCCCTAAATATGTATCCAAAATAAATTATCCAAAGTTATGATTAAAATGAACAAAAATTTCAAAATCTGAGTGTAAAAATGTCCCGACAATGTCGCCCTGACATGGTAGGTTGATACTTTATTCTCTTGATCTAATACATTGTTATATATGTAATCGTTAATCATTATTACGAACCTTCAATTCGTTAGTTAATTTGAAGTGCAACGTCCCGTTTTAGCACCGAGGCTACAGGGAATGCGGACCTCGAGAATGAAATGGGACCTGAACTACTTTAACGCGTTCAATACTCTCCATTTGCGTAACTCGAGGGAGGTAAGCCTCCTAGATCATCGTGCCTCCTTTCTCGAGTTACATGCCTGCCTCTGTTGGGAAAATTTTATCTTAATATTTAATGTAGAAGGAAATGATGATAAAACTGATCACCTCTGTCGGTTCCCCTCCCTCATGATTTCGAATCCGGGTATTGCCTCAAAGTTCGTCTTTTTAAATCGAACTATTGGATTTTTGTATGCAGAATCAACACAAGCTACTGTAGCCCTATATACTATTATTACATACTCTTAATACTAAAAACAAACTACATAATGAAATCGCTTTTTTATAATTTCATTTAACATTGCATTTATTTATTACTTTTATGTAAAACTTATCATATTTTAGGTTTATTTTGTCCTGTCGCCTGCAAGCTAAAATCCAATTCTGGAGACTTTCCCCCTCTTTTTGAGGAAATCTAAAGTATTTTATATTAGTTCATTTAGTTTTTCTATAATAATTACTACAGCCGTACACTGCACAGTTAGACATTCTCGATATCATTTAAAAGAACAAAGTAACAAAGAATTTCCACTTGTCACTTAAAGCCGCAACGTTTCCCGTTGTCTCTTGCAAACCAGATGACGTCACAGCCACGACAGCGCTCCAAGCGACATGCGCATGCAACCACCTTGTAGTCTTTCCACCATGATTTACATATGAACTAACCTTCCGTTTACATATTTCAGAATGTTTTAATTTACCATTTTCGAGAAAAAAAACTAGTTGCCACGACTTTTGAATTGTCCCTAATATTTTGTTACACAAAATCCAAATTTCGAAACTCCAGGAAGATAGATCGTGTCAATTTCTTGTTATCGGCGGAAAATCTGAGGGATTTTGGATAGGGAGGATACATGTAACCAGACCCGTATCCACGGGGGGCTAGGGGACGGCCCCCCTAAATTGTCACTGCCCCCCTTAAATTTTCACGGTAGTCTTGCAAATGAACTATAATATGGTGATGAACTATAATATGGTTAGGTCGGGCCCCCCTAACTTCTACTGCCCCCCCTACATTTTTGGCCTGGCTACCGGCCTGCATGTAACACAGTTATACAAAAAAAAGAAGAAGAAGAAGTTCTGTGCAGTGGACCACAGGGTAGGATTTAGATGTGTTCTGATACACAGACTCCAAATTGTAAAACCTCAGAACGATTTACCGTGACAATTACTTTTTGTGGGTGAAAAATGTATTTGACCTATTCAAAATCGCTCAAAGTTTTCGCACATAAAAATTGACACGACTAATCATTCTGGCGTTTCAAAACTTGGATTTTGTGTAACAGAATATATCGAATCAACATCCTGGAGTCCGGTGCAACAAAACTTTTACTTTTGTGTGTGTGTGTCTGTCTTATTTATCCGATTCCAAATGCTAAATTTTTTGCACCAATGATCTTAGCCTATTATTTGTCCCTAAGTTTAAAAGTGTTAAGATTATATATTACGTCAATATTCTCAAATTTGAATTTTTGACTCATGAAAGAACCAAGTTAGACTACCCAAATCAGTCGAGTCTTAGAGAAGAGCTACCAATTTTTATCTGTTGACAATTATAAAATTTAAGAGTGGATCAAGTTTACTGCTTCAGAAATTTAAAAAAAGTGTCCGAAGGTACTCATGTCCATTGAAAGACAATCGGACCTTGTAATCATCCATATTATCATATGTTACGATCTATCTTAGTGAACAGTATTATTAGATTTACCGTATGGTAATAGAACCCTGGTTATCAAACAAAATAAGTTCTAAATTTACAGTATATTTTTTCTCTTTTTCTCCTTCTCTCTCCCAATTTTCTCGATATTTTCCGTACGGGAAATGTTATAGAGCAAAGCAGAGAAAAGTGAAGTAGATTTTGATAGATATGAAGGCGTTTGATACGAAAATAATTTAGTGATTCAGCACAGGTTAGTGGAGGTCGCAACGGGAAGATTCTTGGTTCAAATATCGTGCTATTGTAAGCTTTACTCGTGCAAATACGGGCATGGTATATTTAAATGTTAGACTTTCTATCTCATTTTCCATTACTACATGGTTCCAGAGTAAATTGGCCTGTAAGTTATATGATATACATATATATATATATATATATATATATATATATATATATATATATATATATATATATATATATATATATATATATATATATTAAATAAATGTATTATACAGGGTGTTTCAAAACAACACCGACAACGTTTGGGAGGTGATTCCTGACATCAAGATAAGACAAAAAGTATTGACCAACCTGGGTGCACAACTGCTTCCTTTCGGCGTTACAGGCTGCCGAATACATGAAAAATTATCTTTAAAAGTCCACAGCTCCAATACTATTGGATCTACCATAGTCGGGTTAATACTTCACTTAGAAACTAGTATGTGTCCTACCCAAATATACAAGTTTCAGAATCCTGCAGTACTTCCGCAAATTTTTTTATAGAGGTAGTTGGTGAATACTTCGAATTGTGTGCCCGTAGCCAAACTCCCTCTATAAAAATTGTTGCGTGAGTACCTTAGTATTCTGGATAGCCCACATATTAGTTCCTAAGTGAAGTCTTGACTCGACTACAATATGTTCGCACAGTATTGGAGCTATGGACCTTTAAATTTCATTGTTACATCTTTTCGGCAGAGGGGGCGTGGTGGCTCAGTGGTAGAGCGTTCATCTCCTGTGCTCGTGGGTTTTCTCGGGGTTCTCCCGTTTCCTCCCACTTTCTTCATTCCACCATTTCACTCATTTCTCATTATTACCGTCTTCTTTAGCCTAACCGGCATAATCGTGGGACGTTAAACTTAACGATTTCATTTCATATTTTTCTTTTCGGCAGCTTATAACTCCGACAGGAAGCGATTGTGCACCGAGGTTGGTCTATACTTTTTGTCTTATTTTGGTGTTAGGAATCACCTGTCAAACGCTGTCGGTATTGTTTTAGAAACACCCTGTATAACATCGTATGCGAGTCTTTTTTGATCTCATCACAGGATAACTACTGCACCGATTAAAATATTTGTGAAGATTATAAAAATTTGGATGTCTTAAGGATCATGTGATATTAAATTGATCAGAATTCGTATCTTAATGGATCACGAGGCTGGGGTTCATAATTTTTGCGAAAAATTGAACATCTCACGAGCCCGTCAAGTTAGGAGGTTTAAGCTTGGTATATTAACTCTTTATTAAAAGAAAGTGGATTTGGCTTCACAATTCTTTTTTTAAAAAAATGCCGTTTTAATGAGGAGGCGGTATTTTCTATAATATCTCTATTCACGTTGAGAACTTATGTGCTGTTTATGATCCAATCCATAGTCTTTGAGATTGCTGACATGAATAGTGACACATTCCCGATACCACTTATGTTCAAATTTATCCCCCATCAACATGAGGGCTTCATGGAGTCGGGATAGCAAGGGTTGATATGTAAAACAATCTAAAATAACCAATATTAGTGTCCAATGACCAATATTAGTGTCCAATCGTTTTCGAGCTAGCTGATATGAATAATGGTACTTTCGATGTTGTTCAAAACAAAGTCATCCTTCACCGGCATTGAGGGTGAGAGGTGGATAATATTAGGATTTTTGTCATAACCCTTCATTGAAATTTAGATTCTAAGTAGGGTGACGTTCCATAAACCCATTCGAGGGTTTAGTTTAATAGTAAGTAATGTTAATATGTATGTGGTGTACTCTTCTTTAACTGTACAATCAAAGTAGCTATATTGGATAATTATAGTTTACCCTTTAACATACATCTTCAGCATTAATGTTCGAAGTATCAGTACTTGGAATCGAATACTGGGCCACGGCACCCGAAACTACATGCGTTAGCCATTCGGTCACTAAAGAGCTGAAGCAACCTATCAAACAACGAAAGAAAGTGGATACACTTTGAACCTGTTGTCTCGTTAAGTATTAAGTTTTAAAAAAAATAAGTGGTGCCCAGGTAAATTCCATTTCGTGTGGTTACTTATAAGAAGTAAACGTTACTTTTTATTTTGCATATTTTGTAATCTTGTAAGACACATATGATATATATGTATTCCGAGATGTCCCTTTTACTTCAGTGATCTGTCATGCTTTAATGGTAAATAGCTTACATATTTGGACAAAAACCCGATGACACCTGTCTCTCAGTACTGATTCATTTGAGCAAATTCGCCTCATCCGATAGTTTTGTTTTCCTTCAGTTTTGACGTCGCTATAATAACAGCCTTTGATGTCGTCCAAAAACGCAACAAGAACGCTTTTAGTGAGGCTACTAAAATCTCAATGGATAGGGAGAACATTTGTAGGAGTGTGGGAGGAGGAAACAGAAAAAAAAAACGAGGGGCGCCGTGATGATTAAGCTGTGTTGGGTTGACAGCGGCAATTGTTCTCCGAGATCGTACACACTGTACGCCGTTATCTCCCTTCGCTTATGACCACAGCGCTCCCTGGGTGTCAGACAGAGATGAATGTTATTGTGGGTAGGATATGCCTTTTACCTCCCCCCACTTTATCCCTCATCCTGATTCCCTTATGTATACATATGTATATCTATATGTAGCACTGGCTTCAAGGTAATAGACGTCTGTTAAAAATACAACACAATGTAAACATTTTGATCCATGCAACGAGCTTTGGTTCGCATAAATAGTGCACATAAGAACACAAAAGACGGTAGTAAATGGCCGCGAAGAATAACATTGTGGAAACAGGATGTATTCTTTCTATATAGGCTATGTAGAACTGAGATGTCTTTATGGAGATGATTGTGAACAAGTACAAAATAGAATAGGCTTTTCCACAGTATTATTTTTTTATAGTGTAATTTCTTTTCAACAAAATTCAAATGGATGGATGTAACATTTCGGCATTTCATATTAAATTATTACTGTTACATTATCCTTGTAGCGGACGGTTGTTACACATGTTGCTGCTATACGTGAGACTTATTGATTTCGTTTTTATCCCTCGCTGTTTATAACGCACTTAATCTCTGAAAGTATGATGTGCACAGAGAGAAAGAGAATGTTATTTCAGATTTTAGATCTTCAATTCAAATGTCCAAATGATGTCTTCCATGCAGTTTACATAATTTATAGACCTTATATCCAGGAAATCTAGGATTTGAAAGTCGTCTGCCGGCAGAAGAACATATAAACTTGTCTTATTCGTACGTTTGTTTCGTTTATGTATCTAATGTTCAAAAAAAAAAAAATATTATTTGGACTTTTGAATCTTCTGCGTTATAGAAAATGGTGGTTGATTTTTCCTAAACACAAAAAAGTAACTTAGGTTGGTTATAATTGTTAATGGTGAAAATAACCAAAACACATTAATTATTAACTTTTTAATTGTTGAAAATAACCAAAGCTAATCAATTATCAATTCCTAATGTTGACAATAACGAAAATCTTTTAAATAATAATTATTAATGCTGAAAATTAGCTAAATATCTGATTTCCTTATCTGTAGGATACGACAATGTTGAAAATGAGCTAAATATCTGATTTCCGGACCTGTAGAATACGATCTAATCTTGGATATAGTTGCTGTCATCTTACAGCTCTGTTCTGAAGTCTAGTTGCTACGTAAACTTTCTATCTAAGATGACCAGAAGGGTAAGGCAAAGTAAAACTCCCATGATGTTAGTGGTTACTACTTCTAACTCTATATGCAGAGTTCTGCAGTCATCGGTCAATCCATGTTAAGCAATGAACCTCGTTGTATCTTGCACTACTGCACTTCTTCAATATTGTGGAAATGTACTTAGAAGCTATTAAAGACGCTTTTTGTTAAATTCACAATGCAAGATCTTTCATGAGAATTTACGATGGGAATTATCGTCTGTGAGTACCATGTACTCTATCCCTTGCAAGAATTGTACCCTACTTACGTTCAAATGTAATCCTTTTGCGTTGTTGTGAAGTGTACATCTTTACAAATGCAATTGCCATACAAAATAGTAATTGAAAAGTTATATGGGATTGGGATGAAATATCAGACTTGTTATTTTAGCAGATAAAGTTACGTTGTTTTCTTCTGGTTTTAACTTAGGCTTGAACAGCATCCACTTCTGAATCGCTGCCTCTGCTCTTTTCTACCCCAGGCCTATAATCTAACACGTGTTCTACTTTGATACTAATTTGTTGTCTCCTAAGTAACATACTTCCATGGGAGCTGTCAATAGATGGGGAAAGTGCAATTAATTCCACACACAGACACGCATGAAGGAATTTATTTAAGGAAGTTCAGGCTTTTTCAGCGGGTCTAAATTCAATATGACGATAAATTATATTTAAATTTGTAAAATCACACCTAAAATTACACAAAATTTACAGAAAGTCGAGATATTGGGGTATAGGGGTTGCGTAATGTCCCCTTCAGAGAAGAATATAAGTTCGGGATGGGAAGCGGGGAACAGAGGGTGTAGTTGTTGCCCTCTGAAAACTTGTACGATAGTTTATTAGTCTCCAAAAGCAAACATTTCTTCAGAGTTGCCAGGAATACGTTTCTGCCCATACATGATTGTATTAATGGCGCCATATTTCATTGTAGAGTGATGGAGTCGAAACTGTCCTCCATCGAGGAATGCAATATGATTTCAAAAGTGTTCTTGCTTGTAATACGATAGAAGAAAGTAACACCTACAGGAAGAGACGAAGAGGTCCGAAGAACCGAAGTTTGACGATGATAGGCCTTAAAAGGAGCATCCGACAAGGAGACCGGCATCAGTGCCTATACTGATAGTTCGCATACCGATATCGCTTTGGGCTAAGGCGTCTTAACCTCTTCAAGGCAGCTTTGTGTTAGGAGACAATGATCCTGCCTGTAGTATCTTTGGGCTAAGACAGCATTCTGTCAACCCAAGGTAACATCTTGTGCCGAGGGACCGTTTCTACCTAACCCTAAAAATACTTATATGAATTTACAACAGACTTATAGGCAGATTTATTGAGACTTTGTGTAATAACTTTAGGTCTATATAAAGGTGAAAGGCTAAATTCCGTGTACATTATTGACTCTACCTACAAGAATATTACAATATAAAGTAAAAGTGTATACCCTATAATTCATACAAAATTATATTCTGAAGAATCTGAATTTCTGGCTGTAGGAAGTTAGCTACATTGAAAATATTTAAAAGTTAGTTTGTGAGGAGTGATTAATAGAGTCTCTATTATTTATATAAAATGATTGGCGGTTTATTGCCTTGATTGTCTTTTGTCCTAACAGATCTCTCCACGTGCTTTCGTGATCGTTTCCGCCAGTGTTGAATAAAGTCTACAAACCTTTGGAAGCTCTTGGGCATTTTTGAAAATCTTAAACCAGTCGAAATACCTGTGCTTGACTTGAAGTTTGCTTCCCAAAAGCCTTTCCCACCATTCGATGGGATTCATTTGCAATCTTCTTCATCTTGAAACAAAACTTAATGCAGATCCTTTGATACATCGTAGGAATAGCATAACACTGTCGAAAACTAAGAAACACTCCCACTATTTTGCATGACAACGCAACTTATCAGGCTGGCAATTGAAATGCACAGCAGGGGGACGCGGTGGCTTAACAGGTAGAGCCACTGGGGCATGAGGTCTCTGGTTCGATTCCTAGTGAAGTTTGTGGTGGACAATATCGTGTCCATGGATTTTCTCGGGATACTCCCGGTTCCTCCCACTTTTTCATTCCACCATTTCTTCCATCATCAGATGCTTTAATCTTCGTCTCCCTTAGCCTAATGGGCATAATCGTGGGACGTTAAACTAAATATTTCATTTCATTCTCATTTAAAGTTTTGGAAACACAGAGTAAGAGACGGTTATTGGTGTAAATTCATACTCCTCTTTGTTTAGAAGGAATACGTATTAAAATTTCAGACAAGTTTCGATATTTTCTACCAAAATTTGGATCACACAGTACTACATTATCTACTAAAATTGACTAGAATATAAAGTCAATAAAATACTGTAGAAAGGCAATTTCTACTCCGTAATTCTTCCTCTGAAACTTCTGAAAAAGGAAGCAATCAGGAAAACATTGGTTCAAATCAGGGGCGGATCCAGCGGAGCGATCGGGGCGATTGCCCCGCTAGAAGAGGAAACTTTCTTATTTTATATATAAATAAAATCCATTCCGGAATTTGGAGCTCTTAAAAGTAGTTCTAAGTAGCAGTATTACAACCCACCGCCCCACCAAAAGAACCGTCCTGGATCCGCCACTGGCATTCTCTTATATATTTCTCATGTATGAACAAGATGTTACAGTTGAATTCTTTATCTTTTTTTACATATTCCAGGTAACTTAACGCTCAACTGGAGAAATTCAGATAGATAGTGAAACGCGATCTCAGGTCGAAGAAAAAAAAGCTTACGTGTTGCTAATAAGCTTTTCCCAAAGTTCATTATTCAATATTTGAAAAGAAACTAAACCTTCTTCTATAGTCACTAAACGAAGAGATAAGTAAAGCGGCTATAGTGGTTAAATTAGTCAATCAAAATAGGGCATTCATTGCGTCGTTAAACGGGAATTGGAAATCTTCCAAGATGATTCAGGAAGCAATTATGGAAGTATTTATTAAGTTATTAACTCACCTCTAATATCCTGGTTTACTTTATTAACACCAGTTTATAGCTTCTCTTCCTTTATTAAAGGACTGAGAATGCCAAACCAAAAGGGGATGAGTGAAAAAATCCATATAGTGATGATATCGAACTTTTCTCTAAAAATTCCAAAATTTTTACTCGTTTTTCATTAGTATGGCTATAAAAGATGGCTTTTAAAATCAGAGGAACAAAAACGAAGTGAAAAGTTATGTAAAAAAGGATCTCGCACTCCGTGACGAAGAGGCTAAAGTGTGATCTCATTGTGTATGTAGTTTCGAGCTCGACCCTTGTAAGGAATTTGTCTTGGATATAAACCTAAGTAATGTGGTTCAAACCCCCTCCCTGGTATAGAGTGGTGAGAGAAAATGCCTGTAGTATACGAGATCCCGGGTTTGATTCCCCAGTAGAACCCATTGCAATGGTTAAGATACCAGTGTAAATTGTAGATCATTTCGTCCTTAACCTCGCTGATAACAAAGGAAGTAAATACAACTCTTTCAACCGAGTACTGGATCTGATCTCTTTTAAATAGTTGGCTCCATTTTATACATAGTCTTGGCGCTGATCGGATCCTTACCATCAAATAATCAAACCATGAATTGCCGTATATATATATATAGTTTTCAGAATTCGGTTTTATAAAGCAAAGACGAGATAAAATCAGCATCGGGGTCAGACCTAAGGTGATTGCCTGATAGAACCGCACGATAGCGTGTAATCCTAACTTGGTTTGTTAAGTGAAATAGATATATAGACATTCAACTCTACGTACATTTCTTTTCTTCCACCTTTGAAAGAAACATGAAATGAGTAAATCAAAAAGGCAGAAATGTGCAATACAAAATAGTTTTCTTTCACTGAAATGTATTGTGCACGTATAAGAACCATTGAATGAGATTATGGTTTACCAAGAAATATCTCCTAATTTAAAAAAAAAAAAAAAAAAAAAAAAAAAAAAAAAAAAAAACATACATTGGATGAAGTATTATGATTTCATCACTTTTGAAGCAAGTCATGGAAAGATTAAAGTCAAGCGATCTAGAAGAAAAAAACAAACAAACAAAGAGTTCTACAAGATTATTGACATCCACTAGGAAGCTGTAAACGAATTTGCTATCCTAATAGCATTTTAGATATTACTCTCTCTTTACGTCATGGGTCGTTTTACTTTCTCACAATTTTATCTTCTGATTGGCTAAAAACTTACCTAGGTATTTAAGCTTGGCATTATGCTGTATAGTTTCGGTTTTACGGAACTTTGCCCGAAACTACGCATGTACTGTTCTGTCGTTTATATATACACTCAGACTATCAGGGTCATGGATCGCTCATTTACATTTTGGGTCTCTACACGCGTCGTTGTACTGAAATCCATTTTCGTCTTCAAATTGATTCCGATTTGGATGGCCAATCACAGGCCGGACGAGGTGTTTGCCAATTGAGAGGCCCAGGAGGGAGAATAGCCTCCAGTGTACGATATAGATTGGCAGTAGTACGAGTATTGGCTGAGCAATAGATTTCTACCTGTCTGCATCGGAGATCTTAGTTCGTATCCCAATTACAGCAGTATATAATGAACAGCTGTTATAGCAACAATAGTTTACAAAAGCACAGAGCAAATATCAGATTGATAATTAACTCACTATCCCTTTATTGTCTATCTTGTCTCTGCTATCTTTTGAAATAAAAAGTACTTTTGGTCTCATCTTAATTAATTAATAGATCTTGTTTTTAATACCTAAATCCTCTTTTCATTTCCATACTAAGAGCTTGCAAATGTTGTACAGATACATAACCCTGATGATAATATATTTCAAATTTCCACTCTAGCTTTATCGTTGTAGTGCAAAAGTAATTAGGTTACATTTTTTTCGTTTTGTATATTTGTTAATTTAAAATATTACAACTAAATATCATGCACTAGCTGTGAAATTTTGTACGGATACAACAAAAAAGATAGCAATACAATATTTTTACATCATTTTCTATGTTGCTTATGGTTTAATACTGCAAGTGATGAACTTATTTTTCTCAAATAATAAATATCCTATTTAACTAGATGCAACCAAAAGAATGTTTTAGAGTTGGCACGTAACATTCAAATAAACTGTGAAAACAACTTAGAACAAGACAACAAGAAGTACAAGAAAATAGCAGCTGTATAAAGAACTTATTAAAACATTTTCCTTTAAAAATGCACCAAAAATTATTTTCTTTTTCCTGCAGGAGTAGAATGAAGAAACGGAAGCAAGACTATGAAAACATTGGGCACCAATGATTAAAATGGATTATAGCAAACCACTTACAGTATCCAATGCTATTATAATCTCAGTCGCTTTTCTTCATTTTTACCTCACTCAAAAAATCTCCTGTTGTGTACGTGGTCACATACTCTATTCTCCCTTCGCCCTAGTTGGAGTGCGCGCGTGGCTTTAGCGCACGTGGTTGCGGTCTCTATTCCCCGTCAGTCCTGACTCCAGTGGAGTGTGCGCGTGACTTTAGTGCACGTGATTACGACTTCTATTCCCCATAAGCCTTAACCTTAGTGGAATGCGCATATGACTTTAGTGCACGTGATCACGGACTCTATTCCCCGTGAGTCCTGACTCTAGCGGAGTGCGCGCGTGAGTCTACTGCACGTGGTTACATACTATATCCCCGTAAGCTCTGACCCTGGCGGAGTGCGAGCGTGACTTTGGTCCCCATGGTCACGGACTCTATTCCCTATGAGCTCTGACTCTCGTAGAGATCGCGTTTCTTAAGTGCATGTGCTCATCGATCGTATTCCCCATGAAATGGGAACATTACACGCATCACGATTGTTCGGATACAGCCTTAAACTGGAGATCCACGTCTCACATTATATGAATACTGAAAAGGGAAACTAGTCTTCAAGAAATAAACGAACAAACGACATTATTAACACGAGAAAGGTAGAAAAGTAGAATTGTCTGATAGGAGTTACAAATTAACCATAACTTTTTTAGCAGTCGCCTTGTGGAACTGTAGATTAAAATGAATAGACTGTGACAGGCCTCGGTTTCGAAATCATATATTTTGGATTGTAGAATATTGCTCATTATGCCTGCTCTTTAAGAGAATCCTAGTTAAAAGAGTATGTATATATGGATATTGTAGAAACAGTAGTTCAATAACAGAACCCTTAGAAAGAGCCCCGGTTGTAACCCTCCACCCCGCCGAAAAAGCCATAATCTTTAGTTTCTTTCAAAAAAATATTTTTACTGATTAGTCGCATTTAGAAACACTGTTAAAACTTTTTCTCCTTGGTTGAAGCCAAGACAGAAGATTTGTTAAGGAAACTTAATTTTCGTGCCCGCATCTTACCCTAACTCAAGACCCGTCGAGGCCAGCCTTTAACGGTGTAACAAACAGGATGCACGAGCCGAAGCTGTAATTGGTATTTGCAGCGGTTACGTGGCTACTAGTCAATAGCGGTCTTGGTCATTAGCTTAGGCAATTACGACTGGGGTCCTTTATCGATTCTTGCCCTCCAGGATTTATGTCCTAAAAGAGCAACGGAGAAGCTCGCTTTGTGTTCTTTCTCCCCCCTTTTGTTATAAAGTAACCTACACCAACGAAACGTGATCCTTCAGGGAAAAGGAAGGGAAAAAATGTTGAAGTAATGGTACTCATTTAACGGAAAGTCAGCAAATCTCGCTGCAATTACGTAAAATCAATAACCCAATATTATGAGCATTACTTCCATGAACAATAAGAAAAATAGAGTAGAAATAAACTTTAATACTAATCGTAGAGCATACTTTTTATAAACTGCACTGCAAAGACGAAAATAATTATTTTGGTGAGAAAATTCAATATTATTGCCATATTAACAAGTATTTAAGCACTGAATGATAAACATGTAGGGGTAAGGACAGAAAGCATTAGACACGTCCCGTTTCTTCATGCAATACAGTTTCTTCTTTTCACCGTATTTTTTTTAACTGTTTTTTAATTTTTTTTTAGTTGAACGTCCGTCGTAACGAGGCTAAGAGGGTCGATGATAATGAAATGGATAATGATAGCGCAATGAAGGAAGTGGGGGAAACGGGAAAAACCGCGCACACGGTGTTCGTCCACCAGAAAATTCACTTGGCACTAGGGATGGTATCGAGACGAGACTTTGTACAGTCTCGGTCTCGTCTCGGTTGATAAATAACGGTCTCGGTCTCGTCTCGAGTAAAAAATCACCGTCTCGGTCTCGGTCTCGTCTCGGGCAACAGATGCTTGTCTCCATCTCGGTCTCGGTCTCGAGTACCAAGTCTCGGTCTCGTCTCGAAAGTGTCGAAAGTCTCGAAATAAATAGTGTGAAATTAAAATAGTGAAAGTATTATTCTCGTACAGTCTGTCGTTTCCGCTTATTTTTTCCTTTCACTTTGACTTAGAATTATGATATGGTGTACCTCTTCATAGCTAATTTGCTAGTGCTAATGCTTTCCATGTGTGTATTCCAGGTTCAATGATCAGTGGGTATATCACCCTAAACCCTAATAGTAACCCATATTTCACTTTCAGCAATAGACTTTGTCTCATATAGCCTCAGCACTGCCTATACAATTAAACTCTCTTAACTCCAGTACTATACACTAGTTTATTTCCTTCCTTTGAATCAGAATTGTTCCAATACCTCCTAACGGATAACGCAACATATAGCAGCACGAATGTAGGTCTATTAAATCGTACCGAAATTAAAATTTTACAATTTCTCATTTATTATTTAATACATTCTGCATTGACTGTCATTTTAAAAACAGAATATAACGTCCATTATTTTAACAAATAGGGTAAATTATTACTACAATATACGTATTTTGTTTCAAATTGATGAAATGCTTTATTACCGTTTCACATCTCCGTGTTTAATTGACACTTTATAACACAACGTCCTGAACCTTGTGGTGGGAGCTACTACACTCATCTTTGCTATGTGAGGTCTCGAGTTGGATCACAAAACAAGTTAGATTCAAAGTCCGATGTTTCGCATAGTTCGCCTCTCATTTTAAGTGCATTCTGTTTCTTATACAAGTTCATAAGGTCGTGTTGTATTGCAAAAGCATATATCCAGTGCTGTAACATAGATTAAGCTTATTCCTGAGCTCTCAACGGTGCATGTGATCTTTATTCGAGAAAACTAATCGTGCGTTCATTACGTTGAAATTTTATATTGATTGAAAATTACTTGCGAAACATGGACATATATACATATTATATAAGTATATAGGTGATTCGAGTTATCTGTATCTATTTTTTCTCATTCGCCAAAACAAGTGATTCTTAACTTTCCACTTTTCTTTTGTATTAATTTTCGTAGTTTTGCTGCAACATGATGGATTGAATAGTCAAACATACTTTTTTCGCTCTATGACTTTCATTAAATTTTGGATTCATTTTTACCCTACCTTACCTAGTAAAAGTTATATATATACATACATACATACATATATATATATATATATATATATATATATATATATATATATATATATATATATATATATATATATATAATGAACTTTAGAGGTAGACTATGCTAACTCACTTTTTGGTCGAAATTGAGTTAACAATACTCTTTTTAATAGACTATGTTCTTTCTAATGTTGTAATAATGTAAGTCTGAAACCATCTTACTACTTTGTAACTACTTAGTAAGTATCAAAAACAGTACTATAGGTCTTAGTTGAGAAACCGGTTTTTCGCTTCTCTAAAATTACGAAATTATGACTTGGTTTAGTTTACCTCCGAGGTCCAGATATAATAAAATCATCACCATCATCATAATCAACCATTATCAATCCATTGCTGGATGAAGGTCTTTTCAAGTCTTCTCCAACAACTATCTAACTTGGGCAATTCTTTTCCAGGTTACTTCTCAGTGGTGCTTGATTTCGTCACACCTTCTTGTATGCGGAGATTTCCTAGACTGTTTTTGTCTCGTGGTATTCACTCTAGAATTGTTTCCGTCCGTCGATCATAATTTCTTCTTGCAATACGTGCAGCACATCTTCCAGCTCATATTAATTTTTTTCATTGGCACCATCAGTATTCATTTCTATATATTTGGGCTACAAATAGTTCGAATTCGCTACTTTCGGAGCACAGACACGCTACTTTTTAATCTTCGAATCTGGTAACACTAACTGAATGATTTAAATCAACACAATGTGAGGACCCCCATTTGGTCTAGCGGCTAGCACGCTTGATTTCGGTTCGCATGGTCCCGAGTTCGATTTCCGGTAGGGGTAAAGTTGAAAGACCGAAGTGGTTCGGATTCCACTACAATCATTAGCTCCACGTCTCCTTTGGCTGCCCTAGCATAACTGTGGGACGTCAAACTAAAACAAAACAAAACAATAATGAACACTGTATTACTAACTATAAGTCCTTGAATAATTGCTAGCTATATGGTATGGATCGAGTTTGAGGTGGTCGGTGGTCAAACTAAGACAAGTGAAATGTAATTAGGGTGTAATTAGAACTTCTAATTAAGCACGGTCTTAATATAAAGTGTACACCAGGACTAAGGCTTAGGGGGAACAACTAGTGTTACTGAAAATTTATCAGTTACATTTAAATTCAGTTACAAGTTGCATTTACATGTATTGCTGGAACGAAGACTTAAACATTAACATTATGACTATGAAAAACGTCGTCTCTTGAAAGCATTCTTGCACCATAAAACAAATTACGAGTAATTCTAAAATATTTTGCAGTTTATCTACGTTATTTGCACATATTTAGAACAATATTTAGCAATATATTTAAGTGGGCAACACTACTTAAAATAATGTAACTGCGACTTGTAATTAAAACCACCAAAAACTATTGTTGTAATGTTATAGAAGCAAAGGAAAGCAATAATCATTATAAAAATTTAATACAAATGCGTCATTTTAAGCAGTATACAATCACTACCAATGTGTTTGGATCTCTGAAATGATTTGAAATAGCAATTATTGTAAATGGCATTATAAGCATTTAAGTCTTTTGGAAGCATCTACATGATGAGACGTGATATGTCAGCGCGTTTTCAAAGTAAAGTCTTTAGAAACATTTAAATTTTCCGTTTCTTGTAACTTTGTTCCTTCATTCATTCGAAATATATTATTCCATGATCATAGTATTTGACGCTAAGATACAGTTGATGCGCATTACACCGGCTATGCCATTTGAGTTATTAGAGATCTCCAAAATGTTGATGTTAGTGATACTGTGTTGTCCTTTGTTACACTAAATAATGTATTGGCTATTGTGGTTTTGTTAAATAACTAAATTAGAAATATGTAATACTTTACGTAGCGCAATTTGAGAAAATACAACTTTATTTTGCTTTAGCAACATTGCTTGTTTATCTAGTGGTATGGCAGAGTATTTAGAAGAATTTCCCAACTTGGTAAAAAATTTCAGAATTTTTTTATATATATATCGCAGATCCTGGGGGAGGGCTATAGGGACTATAGCCCCCCTTAACGCTCAGGTACACACTGGATAAAATGGGCTTCAATCCTACTTTCTTTACACTGGATAAAGCGGCAAACCATGGTTTAGCCCCTCCCTTGATCATATACTGGGTCCGCGGCTGTATATATATATATATATGTACAGAATGGCCCATTTTAATCTTTCCACTGAGATATCTCGAAAACGGTTGAACATAAATGAACCAAACAAAAACTCAAATAGGAAATGCCATGGGACACACCGAATGGTGTTATCGCGGCGCCTCCCGGGGCCGCCCTTCATGGGGTCCCAGGGCCAAACTTTAAAATTTTAAATGGAAACATGGGGCGAGCAATGCCTCGTTCCATAGATCTTTAAAAAGTAAAAAGCGTTGTGGCAAAAGATTTTTCATATCGGTCACCGTATTCAAGATGGCCGCCAAGACATGGTGCCTGTGTCAGATAAAACGTCCAGTACCACTAGACCCCTAATATGAAAATAGTTGGAGATAAATGAACAGAATAAAACTCGTATAGGAAAGCACAGAGAGTATTTATCATTTCACGGCTGGAGTATAATGCAACGGAGAAAAAGATTATTAAAGTGTAATTGATATGATGCAAAAGAGTAAATGATAGAAAATTATCTTTCCGATCTCTGTCCGTAAGTAGGTGAAGCGGGAATGAATGGTAAAATCTCAAATGAGAACCTCACTTTTATTTGCAATAGATATGGTTTGTCTGAAACACTTGTGTGTACAAATGACTGGTACTATAATGAATAAAAATAAAGTGAAATAAGGTGAATACAAATAAGGTGAAATTCAAGTTTAACAACATTTTGCCCGTCTCTGACAATTTAATGCAATGCGTGCAAGATTTTTGGGACATATCTGCATCGGTATGTACCGTTTCGTTACAAAGGATCACAACTGAAATTACCGTTGAAAGTTATTCGGAATGTAACTGTGGACATCTTAGTGAAACTCATATTCTATCACATGCAAGAAGACATAGAAGGAAAAGAAGCGAACCAATATCATGCAGACGATTGTTGAACAAAACCAACGTTTGTAAACATTGTTCTAAAATTGCATTGTTCGACAAATTTGTTTCGCATTTCAGTTTATTCATTTTTGCATCAAACCATTGCCTGCAATCAAAATGGAAGATACCATTTAACAAAAATTTTACATACTTTATCCCATTAACTAACTAACTCTATGGCCTATGGAACCCGGAGGTTCAATGCCGCGTTCACAAAAGCTCTCCATTGACTTCTATTCTTAGCTCTTCATTGACTTTATCCCAATACAGTGACATTTATTCCTTATAAAAGCACATTTCAAATAACTTTGTTTCGTAGATACAATTTGCAAAAACTAAGGTTCTCATTTGCAATTTCACCGATCCTTTCCGCTTCACTCACTCACGGAGTGAGGTTGGAGTGATAATTTTCTAGGAGTTAGATTTCTTCCTTTCCATTAGGGCACTTTCACTCTAATCATCTTTTCGACTGTTGCAACATTCCCGAGCTATAGAATGATAAATACCCTCTGTGATTTCCTATTCGAATATTTGTTCTGGTGTTTTCATATTAGAGATACTGGACGTTTTATCTGATGCAGGTACCATGTCTTGATGGTAATTTTGAAAACGGTGACCCATATGAACAATCTTTTGCAACAGCACTCTTTAGTTTTTAAAGATATATCGAATGAGATATCACTCACCTAATGTTTCCATTTACAATTTTGAAGTTGCGCCCTGGGCCCCCATGAAGGGTGGCCCTGGAAGCCTCCGCGACAATATCAATCGATGTGCCACATTACATTTTCTATTTGAGTTTTTGTTCAGTTCATTTATGTTCAACCGTTTTCATATTAGTGGTACTGCACTTTTTACTGTATCTGATAGAGGCAACATGTCTTGGCGGCCATTTTGAATACAGTGCTCGATATGAAAGATTTTTTGCCACAACGCTTTTTAGTTTTTAAAGATCTATCGAACGAGGTACCACTCACCCCTTTGTTTCCATTTAAAATTAAAGTTGGGCCCCGGTAACCTATGCAGGGCGTCCCCGGGGGGCACCACGACCATATATATATATATATATATATATATATATATATATATATATATATATATATATATATATATATATATATATACAGAGAGAGAGAGAGAGAGAGAGAGAGAGAGAAAATTCTATTTGCATCAGCAGTGGATTTTGTTTTGGGAGAGGCTTGAGGAACGAGTAAGAATTGCCTTGTACGTGCAATGCAAAAAATGATCCCAAATTTATTAGGGGAGGGGTTTGAGCCCGATAACTTCCCCCTAAATACGCCACTGTACATCAGTCAACGGTTTTTATATGATCTAACACAGCAACGAAAGAAATTTTGAGTGAAGGCAATTTTAGTATTTATTAATATTAATATTCGAGACGAGACCGAGACTTTCGAGACTGACCTAAGTCTCGTCTCGGTCTCGTCTCGATTTATAGAGGCCTGTCTCGGTCTCGGTACCATCCCTACTTGACACCTACTGAGTTCGAACTAGGGTTCTCATATACCAGAAGTGAACGATCTACCACTGAGCTATCACGTCCCGTTCTAAACTATTTTATTAGGAATGTTAATAGCAATGGCAACTATAAGGCTAATTCAACCCTACAACCATTGGCAGACCTAGGAAGGTAAATACTGGAGGCCAACCAGAACTCAGAAATAATAGATATATCATGAGTTTACCATAAACTTCCAAAAATATATCAGTAATAGCTTCAATTATTTTTGTCAACAAAAAACTGCGAGGCCTAGTCCCGCCCCCCCTCGGCTCTGGGCTAGATCCGCCAATGCGTACCATTAATAAATCATAAGATCAATTTAGTACTGCTATATGAGACCGTAAAGTGCTCACAAGCTTATGGAAAGATACGACCAAGTGCATCATAGCTAGAATGGAACAAGGGATCTTTCTCATAAGAAATCATTTACACAAATCGTTGAACACAAATAATTAAAAACCTGAAAAGTTTGACAACGATCTTGTTAAATTACGTAGTCTTATTTTAAAAAAAAAACTACGTGAGCCAACTATATTTGTAAAAAAAACTGTATTGTTACTTAGAAAATATACATGGAGTTGCATCAAACAAGCAAAATACAGCGTGTCCCTAAACTTTTATCCATATTTCTGCAGGAGAAGAAAATGTCAAAATTAAATAAATATCCAATTCTATACTCACTGTAATTCTTAAAATCAAAATATCCAACCAAGTCCAACACAGACTTCATTCAAGAACGAAATGAGAACAATAATATATCAACTGTAATAAAGTATTCTGAGACACTGCACGATTTAAGAACTAAGGTATTTTTTGTTGCATAAACTTTGAGCTTCATAAATACCCAAACAAAAGGATCCAGGGATGTAAAAGCTAATGATCGCGGAATGCACAGTCGGGGTTGTTCCCTGCCCATCCACCTCCCTAGAAAGGCTGTTCGAAATATCAACGCAACATATGAAGGAGCTCGGTTTTGTTGAAAGAGAAAACAGTAACCACTATATTATTACGTTTGTCAAGTTTATGCAAAACTTAGATACGATACGCACCGCACATTCCTTTATAAAAATAACATATAACTTTCCTTAAAGTTGTGTGAATAATATTGAGTTGCCTATTGATGTACCGGGTTGATGATCTAGGACTCGTATCACTAGCAAGTTGTAATTGCTGTAAATCTGATCTGCTTTGTCACTCAGGACGTTACATATCCTCCATATTAACTATATGCTCGAATGTGGAGCATCATTTCAGGTTTTGCTTCAGGGAAGTAATTGATTCTCCATCGATATAAATAATGTTTGAAGCTTTGTATTAGTTGTATTATTATATACAATTGATTAAAATACATACGTATCAAATTCATGGTGTATTTAATCTCTTGCTTCACTCCATCATACAATGGCTTGAACTTACTCCCAAACTGACGATCCTGTGTTCTTACTAGTTTATGGAATTCACAGAAGATTCATCTGTAAAATTGTCGTATCACATTCCACATAACCGTACACAAACAATAGCAAACCGTTCTTACGTATTAAACATCTTCTGTTAATACTAACTCTTGTACTAATACAAGGAAAGCAAACAATATATCAACTGTTCCTAACAAATGGATAGTAACTTTATGGACATACAGTACAAAAAGTCTTACATAGATCTACTAGAGCGGAAATATAGGCGAACGAGTGATCACTTGCTCTAAAAACATAATAATAAGACTGAATAATTAATACGTAATCACCAAACCTATAAATACTCAAAATTAACTTTTAGACATATGTACAACAAGAAAAAGCTGATGCTATAGCATTTATATAGAAAAATAATAATGTATGAAATATGTACGAGTGTGAACTTAGCAGGACCACTTTTGAAAATTATAAATGTTTGCACACCAGACGTTTGTACTGCGTTTGTACCGGTTTGTACCGTAAAAATTTTCGTTTGTACCGGTCTCAAATTCGAAAAAATCGAAAAATAAAGTGGTCCTGCTAAGTTCACGTGAACTTAGCAGGACCACTGATAAATTTCTACAAATTTGATGATTTTTCTGTACGATACGTTTGTACTGCGTTTGTACCGGATTGTACCGTAAAAATTTTCGTTTGTACCGGCCTCAAATTCGAAAAAATCGAAAAACAAAGTGGTCCTGCTAAGTTCACGTGAACATAGCAGGACCAGAATACAAACTCCTGCAATTCTTAAGATTTCTCTGTTTGAATCGTTTGTTCTACGTTTGTACCGGACTGTACCGTAAAAATTTTCGTTTGTACCGGTCCCAAATTCGAAAAAATCCAAAAATAAAGTGGTCCTGCTAAGTTCACGTGAACTTAGAAGGACCACTGATAAATTTCTATAAATTTGATGATTTTTCTGTACGATTCGTTTGTACTGCGTTTGTACCGGATTGCACCGTAAAAAATTTCCTTTGTACCGGTCTCAAATTCGAAAAAATTGAAAAATAAAGTGGTCCTGCTAAGTTCCCGTGAACATAGCAGGACCAGAATACAAACTTCTGCAAATCTTAAGATTTCTCTGTTTGAATCGTTTGTTCTACGTTTGTACCGGACTGTACCGTAAAAATTTTCGTTTGTACCGGTCCCAAATTCGAAAAAATCGAAAAATAAAGTGGTCCTGCTAAGTTCACGTGAAGTTAGAAGGACCACTGATAAATTTCTACAAATTTGATGATTTTTCTGTACGATTCGTTTGTACTGCGTTTGTACCGGATTGTACCGTAAAAATTTTCGTTTGTACCGGTCTCAAATTCAAAAAAATCGAAAAATAAATTGGTCCTGCTAAGTTCACGTGAACATAGCAGGACCAGAATACAAACTTCTGCAAATCTTAAGATTTCTCTGTTTGAATCGTTTGTTATACGTTTGTACCGGATTGTACCGTAAAAATTTTCGTTTGTACCGGTCCCAAATTCGAAAAAAATCGAAAAATAAAGTGGTCCTGCTAAGTTCACGTGAACTTAGCAGGAACACTGATAATTTTTTATAAATTTGATGATTTTTCTGTACGATTCGTTTGTACTGCGTTTGTACCGGATTGTACCATAAAACTTTTCGTTTGTACCGGTCTTAAATTCGACAAAATCGAAAAATTAATGGTCCTTCTAAATTCACGTGAACACTGATAAATTTATACGAATTTGAAGATTTTCCTTAACAAATCGTTGGTACTGAGTTTGTACCGGATTGTACCTTAAAAATTTTCATTTGTTCCGGTCTGAACTTCGAAAACATCGAAAAACAATGTGGTCCTGCTACGTTCACGTGAACGTATCAGGACAAGAATACAAATTTCTTGAAATCTGAGGATTTTTTCTTAACAAATCGTTTGTAGTGCGTTTGTACCGGATTGTACCGTAAAAAGTTTCGTTTGTATCGGCGTGAAATTCAAAAACTCGGAAAGGAAAGTGTTCTGCTAAGACAAAATGAGACATTCGTGTAATAGTTTTTGAAACAATTTTCATTATATTCTATTGCATTATCTGTTGCTAAAACGCTAGGTGTCAAACTATGGTACGAATTTAAAGATTAATTAATAACGTGTCGCTCGCGATTGAGCCGAATCTTTTGACTACTTTTTTGGATGAGTGAATTTGTCGTCTCTGACTAGGAATGATCGACTGTTCTTTATGAGTCGTGTTTCTTCGTGATTCGTGTATTTTCAGGTGTCGTAGTTTCTAAGGAGACGTGGTTCTTCTAGGGTTATGTTCTTTGGCAGTCAGGTTTCTTTAGGAGTACGGGTTTTGAGGAAGACACGGTAGTTTGAGATTGACAATATTTGTAGCATATAAATCTTGTACAGTCAGTAACAATATTAAGTATAGACTGGAGCTTTTTTTCTTTATACTGGTCCCTCCAACCTATACCTTAAATTTTTCTAACTGAATGTTGCTAATTCGCGAATCGCCTCTTGCTTCTCGATCTTCGTGGTCCAATCAGTTGCTTTTTTTGGAAAGGTGGTTTCAATGATTCGTGCGCCTTCTCAGCATTGTAGGCAGATTGGGCTACAAGAAGCGGATTGGGCAATTTTTGATCCAAAAGTTCCTACCAAAATTTCTAATTGGGCGACCCATTACGTTCTCGGCTACTTGCAATTATCTGCCAGTTTAACTCAAAAAAATACTCTACTTTCTTATTTTTATATTTGGAATCACAAATTTATATTATACAATAAAATTTTTGTTTGTTTAGTATCCTATTCACAATGAACAATAGTTTTACTGAAACTAAAACGTTTGATACTAGCTCAATTCTTGTTTTAGTAGATTTTAACCTCAAGATCTTACAAGACCAGTGTTTTGTTGACTTTGGGCTGTAGAAGTATCACTGACCGTGTTTCTGTCTCAGTTAATGCTCAACCTAATCCCCAACCTCACGTGAACTTAGCAGGATCACTTTATTTTTCAATTTCTTCGAATTTGAGACCGCTACAAACGAAACTTTTTACGGTACAATCCGGTGCAAACGCACTACAAACGAATCGTATAGAAAAATCATCAAATTTGTAGAAATTTATCAGTGGTCCTGCTAAGTTCACCACTTTAGTTTTCGATTTTTTCGAATTTGTGACCGGTACAAACGAAAATTTTTACGGTACAATCCGGTACAAACGCAGTACAAACGAATCGTACAGAAAAATCATCAAATTTATAGAAATTTATCAGTGGTCCTGCTAAGTTCACGTGAACTTAGCAGGACCACTTTATTTTTCGATTTTTTCGAATTTGGGACCGGTACAAACGAAAATGTTTCGGTACAATCCGGTACAAACGTAGAACAAACGATTCAAACAGAGAAATCTTAAGATTTGCAGAAGTTTGTATTCTGGTCCTGCTATGTTCACGTGAACTTAGCAGGACCACTTTATTTTTCGATTTTTTCGAATTTGAGACCGGTACAAACGAAAATTTTTACGGTACAATCCGGTACAAACGCAGTACAAACGAATCGTACAGAAAAATCATCAAATTTATAGAAATCTATCAGTGGTCCTGCTAAGTTCACGTGAACTTAGCAGGACCACTTTGTTTTTCGATTTTTTCGAATTTGAGGCCGGTAGAAATGAAAATTTTTACGGTACAATCCAGTACAAACGCAGTACAAACGAATCGTACAGAAAAATCATCAAATTTGTAGAAATTTATCAGTGGTCCTGCTGAGTTCACGTGAACTTAGCAGGACCACTTTATTTTTCGATTTTTTCGAATTTGGGACCGGTACAAACGAAAATTTTTACGGTACAAACCGGTACAAACGCAGTACAAACGTCTGGTGTGCAAACATTTATAATTTTCAAAAGTGGTCCTGCTAAGTTCACACTCGTGAAATATGTTTATCTTTCTTTTTAAAAACTATAGATATGAAATTTGAAGCAAATGGCAATAGAAACCGCACATGACAAGCTTATTAGTAATTAGTTAATTTCCTTCTCTAACTTTAATCCTTGCTCTTGATACCATTCAATTTACACAAAACAAAAATCGTAGCCCCAGAAAGGTTACAAGATTTCAAAATTCAACTTAATAACATATTAAACAAAATAAAAAAGATGACTTCTCTCGGAATAAGATAAATGATCAAACAGTTCATAAGGAAAGAAAGAAAAAGAAAAGCACATTTGGCTTATAAGTCGAATCATTTACGGTACCAAATACAGTAGTATGCAAATTAACTCAGTTTATTTGACCAAATAGACTTAACATGAAACATTTACAATTATGTAATAAAATGGTTGGAACTTATCGTCACAGAAATACTTTTAGAAAATCCATTTTTGTTACATCCATTACTCAGGCTACTTTTGTCTAAAATTTTTCGACAGACAGAAAAGGTAGAGAAAAAAAAAATTTACTATTATAATATTTTCTTTAAAGCTGTTGGATACAAAGGTGTAATATTTTGTATATAGTTTTTCTAAACTATCAGACTATGGCGTCATTTCGGAAGGGCAGTTGCCCTTCCCTGAGTTTGGAAAAAAGTCTACATATCTTTTAATCAATTCTATACTAATATACTAATAAAAACTTGAAACACTTACTTTGACATCTTATGTCCTCCCCCTTCGCTCAAGAAAATTCTGAAATGATGCTACTGGAAAAATTTTAATGACTTGTACGAATCAAGGTATGTTTTGGTACAATAGAAGTGCGTTACCTATACTACAGTATGACTACCTACAATTTTTCGAAAGACACGGAAGATTATTCTAGTATAATCACACTTTTTTCAAAGCTACTAAACAAATAATGAAATTTTGTATATAAACTGTTTTCGAAAATAAGAATACAAGCTGGGATCAAAAAATATGGTGAATGTACTTGCAGCAGTGGCGTATTTACGATTTTGTTTCGGGAGGGGCTTTGCTAACTTTCGGGGGGGGGGGGCTTTGCCTGAAAATGTGAAAATTCTGCAAGATATTTCATATACTTGACTATAGTAAGTAAGATTTCGGGGGGGGGAAGGCTTGAGCCCGGAAGGCCCCCCTAAATACGCCACTGAGTTTCAGAGTGCCATCTCATGATGTTCTATCCATTTCAGCTAGTCAACCCGGTAGCAAGGGCGCCCATTTTGTGGTTTCCAAAGGGGGGCAAGAATAGGCGACATTTCAAATATAATTTCAAATTTTGCGGTAACTCTTCTAAAACTTCTATTGGGTTTTCGATCTTCCAAAGTATTATTTCCTCTAGGGGTCAAGCTTCCCACCAAGGGCTTCCCCTCTGATGGACGCGCTTGCCCGGTAGCCTAAATCTTTGTATAGTCAGTGTAGCATTTGAACGAGTTGTGACATGTTACCATGTCATGGCGATGAATGTGTGCAGGGCGATGAAGCGGTACTATTGAAGACTGTTTACAAGTGGTATGCAATGTTCGTAGGTTTCCTTAAGAAAATTTCCCTCGACTGATACAAAATTTTCCCTTTTCTTATCAAATTTTCCCTAGTTTGTTGAGTGTCCAATTCCTATGACAGAAAGGGGCCGCGGTGGCAGTGGTAGAGCGTTCACCTCTGGTGCTAGGGGTCCCGGGTTCGATCCCAGCCCCCGCCAAGTGAACTTTCTGGTGGACGAACACCGTGTGTGTGGGTTTTCTCTGGGTTCTCCCGTTTCCTCCCACTTTCTTCATTCCACCATTTCATTCATTACTCATCATCACCGTCTTCTTTAGCCTAGCCGGCATAACTGTGGAACGTAAAACTCAAAAATTTCATTTTCATTTTTCTAAAGCGGTGTGTGACGTAATGTAATCTTTCCATTCAGACGGAAAAAACAGAAACCAGTTTACAAGGTTTATCGCTCTAAAACTGTCCCTTTCATTCGTTTGTTCTGAAATGCCTTTCTAGAGCCTGAATAAAACAAAACGTCACAAAACGTTCCCACAGCTTCATAAACACCCTTATTTGCATTCTTTCCCTTCTTCAAAGGTTGCACGTTACACCAACCTAGGAAGATACTCGTTGTAAAATCTATGGAAATTGTTAATCATTTCAGTAGATTTGGTGCTTCACAAAGTCTGTAACGCGGGCGCAGAGCTCTAAAAACTACTCACAGAAATGAGTGTTATTCATTTCTTGTCAGTAATTGCAAGCAAATGCTCCATCCAGTTGGCCTCATTTGGGCAGAACAGAAGGGTGTAATTGCACCTCCCTTGAGCTTGAGAAATACATATTGTTTGATCAAATGTGCAGTAATGTAATAAAAAAGTTCGATCCCAGCTCGTGCCAAGTTAACTTTGTGGTGGACAAACTCCGTGAGCGTGGGTTCTCCAATTTTCTCCCACTTTTTCATTGTGCCATTTCCTTAATTGCTTATTTTCACCGTCTCCTTTATCCTCCCCGCATAATCGTGGGACAGAAAATTTGAAGATTTCTTTTATGTTTTTTTACTAATAAAAAATGAAACTATTATGTCGGCGGAGAATCTCCGCCTCCCCCCGCCCGGACCCAGGTAAAATGTTAAAATGATGCTGCTTTTAACGACAAACCTATATAGTTACGATAGCACATTGCTAGAGCGCTTACATTTGGTTTCAGGAGTCGAAGGTTTGATCCCAAGACATAACAGTTCATGGACGACATTGAGAGAGAGAGAGAGAGAGAGAGAGAGATTCAAATATGGGGACAGAAAGGAAAGAATGGCATATACAAGTTTAGAATTGGAGAAAAAATGATCGGACAGCATCCGTATTATGATGAAAATTGTGACTTTGTGAAACAGAAGAAGGAAAGGTTCCGAAATGCGTGGATCAGATTAGGCAGTTGTTGAATTAAGATGGAGAATTCTTTTTAGAGCATCAGATGATTACGAAGGGAGAGAATGATCTTATGATCTGGAGAATTAAGAATTTAAGAAATCTTGGGCTTTCGAGCCGGATTTCGAACCACGAACCTTTTAGTTATCGATCTATCACTTTATCCATTCAGGCACGGAGAACTCTACCTAAAATGTCATATACTTTTCCTTCACCTACTAATTCCAAACGTTGACTCGGTGGATGCGCCGCTCAGATGGGACACCGACCTCTTGTAGCTTCGTTATAGGGTGTATAATAGATTCCCAGTTGTTCAGGAACACTTTTTAAGTCAGTAAAATTTAGTCTTATTGTGTTCAGTAAGTTATATTTGATAGAACTATATGATAAAATAGTGCAAAATACTTAGCGTCGTTGTGTGTTACATGAATGTTTAATGTAATGGATTCCTACTTGGATGGTCTTAGGTTCGAATCTCGACCATTCTTATTGACATTTTCTTCTAGCCACGCTCATACTGTGTAATCGAGAAATTCAATTTTGAAGTAAATGTAGTCACAGCTAGTAAAGGTAGTCACAGCAATAAACTTTGTAAACTGTTTTTTTTTCCATCTGAATGGAAAGATAACATTACGTCACACACCGCTTTAGACAAGGAGAGGTGGAGAAGGAGGTGATTTGGGTTGAATATCGGAAGTAACTAGTCGATGAGAAGAGTATGTCGGAATGCTTAAGCACACGGCGCAAGGATTTGTTCCTAAGTTGGTCTTAAACATTTTTTTAACATTTTTTATGCTTCGGACTGTAGAGAATGTACAATGACAATTTGTTTCTTTTCTCTTAATCAGGGGTAAAAGTAAGGAGAAACGCGGGGGTCGCCGTTACCCCACTTCCAACAATATGGCTAACCCGCTTCCTATAAAGATTACAATGGGCAAATATAGGCACGGGAGACGGCGTGACGTCATGCGTCCCCCTACCTTTCGAGATCCATTTTTACCCCTGTTATACTGCATTTGCACTATATATTGGAAGAATTGAAGCAAAATGCAATTTTGGTAAACACATAGAAAAAGATAAGTAAATAAAAAAGAGAAAACATTGAGAAATAGAAATATTAGTCGAATAAGGAAGATATTAAACATCGGCTTAAATGTTTCAAAAGGACACGCGCGACGCTGTTGTTTTGGGATCGTTATGATTGTGCAATATGAAAATTAAAAAAAAAAAGTCGAAATATACTCGATGCAATAAGCTTCACAAGAATAAAATAGAGAAAAGGACAGAGTTTGTTCCTCGACGGCAAGATAATATCGCTCCTTTACCATTTTGGTTGGAAAATTTAATTACCATAGAATGTCCACGCTTATATACCTCAGATAACAATCAAACCGCGAGATAGAAAGCTCGGTCGAGCGGAAATAGGTTTCAACTCTCTAGTGCTCTCTTGGGCGATTCGGGACAGAGCTGAAGGGAATAGAAGGGGAGGGAAACTCTGTGTGTGTTTGTTTGTGTGTGTGTGTGAGAGAGTGGAGTTACAGCGTTAAACTCGATACAATTTCACAAGTATTGCTTACTATTTAAGCTCGTATTTTCTGGATGGAGTCGAGTGGTATAAAATGAGGACACGGGGGGGGAGGGGGATAGGATTGTGTTAGAGGAAACCACAGCACATTGACGCAATGGGGGAAACCTTATCTTACAGTCGTATCTTTCATTTTCCTGTACTGTTGTTCTGATTTTCGATTTTCTACATGCAATATCTCTGTTGGGTTCCTTTCATACAATATACTACTGTTCCTATTTTTGCTACGGGGAATGTTGTGACACATAATTACCCTCTTTATAAAAATAATTGTTATAAATTTCTATAACAATAAAAAAAAAGCGAAGATAGATAATTCATGTTAGTATAGATAGTATATTTCAAATTGTTAGGGAGAGAAACGGAATATCAGGTTTTGGTTTTGCAAAAAATAGTGGTTAGTTACTGTTTTCCATATATTGAGCTCTAATTTATAATCAGCTTAGGGATGGGAGTCGAACATAATGATACTTTTTATTTTTAAAAAATGCACGTAGTGTCTGTGTGTTTTCATGGAATTTTCCCGTTTTCTTCTACATGTTAATATCATTGGTTCTTTTATAAATATTCATTTCCTTTTAGCATCGGTCTCCTTTAAGTTACCGCATGTGCTCATGTAACACAAAAGGAAATTTTTAATTTCTTCGTCTATTTCTTTCTTTTCTTCTATATGTTTGTGATGTACAGGAAAAGCGTACTACTGTAAAAGCATTAAGTAAATCTATTCACAATTACAATGTAAGAGATAACGATACTTTTAAGTTTTATATATCCATTTCGGTCCCGGCATCCCTCAAAGGGGACATAAACTATGACGAAATTATTATTTCTTTACAACTAACTTTAAAATCAGACTGGCAACATTGAATCATAGATGGATCATCCCCTGAAAACAGTTATCAATGTTGCCCGTCTGATTTTCAAGTTGTTAAAAAAAAATGAAATGAAATGAAATCTTTGAGTTTTATGTCAATGAAATGAAATGAAATCTTTGAGTTTTACGTCCCACGGTTATGCCGGTTAGGCTAAAAGAGACGGTGATAATGAGAAATGAGTGAAATAGTGGAATGAAGAAACTGGGAGGAAACGGGAGAACAGCGAGAAAACCCACGAGCACGGTGTTTGTCCACCACAAAGTCCACACGGCGAGATCTGGGATCAAACCAGGGACCCCTAGCACCGGATGTGTAAAGTTGTAAAGAAATACTAATTTTATCATAGTTTATGTCCCCTGTGGGGGACACTGGGCCCGACATGGATGTATATATCTAATCTTGATAACAATTAATCTTGATTATCAGTGATAACGGAATAACCAAAACAGGGAGAAAAGCAAAACTTTGCATGAAGCAACTATAAGAAGAGAGACATCGTTACATCGTTTTACGTATTAGTGCTTGGCTACTCGAGAACTCGTTTCCAATACATTTAACCCCACACCCCGCAATGAACGCGAAAAACGTAGCTATACGGTAATTTTACTTTCGCCGGAGTTATAAATCATACTGTGAGCCAGTAAGGGGTTTCCAGGTCTTTTTTTGTCAAGTCCAGTCTATAATAGCAGAGTTCCAATACTCTGCACAAAGCATCTTCTAAACAGCTGTTTCTTTCTATAATTCCTTTGCCTGGCAACACATGTTCCCTTTCATTCCGTTCCTTTACACATCTTTTAAACAGCAGGCTGTCTATTGTTCCGAAATGCACCAAATACACTCGAGTCGACGTTTTCTTCGCGTTTCTGTTGCTTTCCCATTTGCAGTGCATTGTAATTAGGCATCTACATTTAAATATATGGTAAGCGTATCCCAAGAGTACGCATGAGCAACGAAAAACGCGTTGAGAACGCTTCAATTAGCCGTTCACTTGAGCAACTCCACCCAGTGAACAGTGTTGCCATCCCAATATAAAGTTTTTTTTTTCAAATGGCTTGCGAGAACTTGTAATTACAGCTACTAAAAACTATTACTGTAATCCTATAAAAGAGAAGGAAAACATCAATCATTTTAAATATTTCCACAAGTACGCCATTTTCAGCAGTGTTGCGAACTTCATCAATGTTTATTATATCTCCGGAACGGTTTGAGATATCGAAGTGCAATAAACGGCAAAATAATTAGTACGTCCATTGCAAACCATACAAGTAACTAGATATGATACTTATCTAAGCATTTTTTGGAAATAAAGTCTTTCAAAAAAAATTCCAATTTTCAAGTGCTGGTAACTTTGTTCCTATTCATTTAGAACACGTCATACCATGGCCATGGTATCCAACGCTAAGGTACTTTCGATATGCATTATCCTGTTGTGCTGTATATGTGAGAGAGGCTTCTAAACTTTGAATGTTTGTGATACTATATCATCCTAAGTTTGCAACATTGAATAATAAATGTGGTATTATATGTGTTTGTTTGACATACAGGTATTGATTTGAAATATATAATAATCTGATGTAGTGCCATTTGAAAAATATAAGTTCACATTGGGATGACAACACTGTTCACTGAGTGGTGTTGCTTAATACGGAAAACGAAAATGAAATGAAATGAAATCTTGGAGTTTTACGTCCTACCGTTATGTCGGTTAGGCTAAAGGAGACCGTGATGATGAGTAATGAATGAAAGGGTGAATGTAGAAAGTGGCAGGAAACGGGAGAACGCCGAGGAATCCCAAGTACATGGTGTTTGTCCACCACAAAGTTCACTTGGCGGGGGCTGGGATCAAACCCGGGACCCCAAGCACCAGGGGTGAACGCTCTACCACTGAATCACCGCGGCTCAATACGTAAAACGATGTTCCCTCCTTATAATTGCTTCATGCAACGTTTTGCTTTTCTTCCTCTTTTGGTGTCTAAGTTATCACAGATGATCAAGATAAATTGTCCACCCTATATATATGATACGGGTGTAGAAAGTAAAGTTATAACGATCAGTATTCCTTAAAAATAGTGTATTTGACAAAATGTCTACTACTACGTATTTAGTGATACATAGTTTACTTCTCTACCTGAATGACTTGTGAGAGTGAATGAAATAACGAAATGAAAAAAGAAGTGGGTGGAAACGGGAGAACCTCCAAGAGAAACATTCACGATGTTTGTCCACCGCAAACCCCACCTGAGATGAGCTGATTTGGGTCACCTGTTCTGCAGTCTGCATATTAGCGTTACCCACAGGCTGATATTTTTGCGTTATAAATGGAATTACTCCACACCGCTCTGTTAATTACAAATGCGAGCAGAAACTGTCAGTAGTAGATGAATGGAATGTATCATAAACAAAAGTTCACATACTTAGGTTGAAGGTAATAAATAAATGTTAGGGTTCATAAAGCAGTTAGATAATTTTATCGGACAAAGTGTTAGTTTTTAAAAGAGACAATTGAAGAGCGTAATTATGTTTATGTAGAATTATCGGTTGTGATGGAAGTTATGTTATGTTGATGAATTGAGTATACAGTGGCTGTAATATTGGTAATAGCTTTTGTGGAAGTGTATATAGATGGAAAAGATATTAATTATTAAAGTTTGCGGAATTGTAAAGAAGCCTAGGTTCTTCAAATAAAAAGAACAGGTTAACTGTCCAGATAACAAGAATTACTAGTGAGGAGATTTTTAATGTCCGTAACAGATTGGCGCAGTCTTTCATTTAAAATTTTGAGCCCTTTGACGTGGAAATTGGACCCATTCAAGTTTACATAGAACGTTTTGAGCAAGTTGCTTTATCTCCGGCTTTACCGGAAGACAAAGCTTTCTACATTTTTATCGGTGATGGGTTATGAAAGCATATGAAGAGCTACGGAACTTATGTACACCTGCAAGACCAGCTCAGAAATGGTACTCGGAGTTGAAGGAATTGATGTTATCACACTACGGTGTCCAAACAAATGAATTTGCAGAACGTTTTAAATTTTACAATATTCGGCAGCAACCTCATCAGTCTGTAGCACAATTTGTATTGAGGAAATTTTTAAAGATTTCGCCTGTTGGATGAAAAAAATCAAAACATGGTATACAAGTATGTCACTAATGGAACAACAGATCAGGGAAATCAAGAAGAGACTTCCTTCGAAAAGAAAAGAGGAAAACTCTTTGGGAGCTCCGGGAGATTGTTAGTAGTAGGAAATTTGTGTAGGAAGTTAGGTTAGAAATGTTAAAAAATAACACTAGGCAGAATAAGAAAAGTAGGACGAGAGTTTTTGATGTGGTTAGAAACACTTGTTGATTTGAATTTAGACAGATTGAAGTTTAGTTAGTTGATGAATAGTAAATGGAACTTGAAGGAAATTAGATGTAGAGAGAAATTAGATAAAAGAGAATTAGTAGGAATGAGAAATGATTGATAGATGTAATTGTACTTGTGTAAAAGTGACAATAAATAGCGGAGGGAAACAAACATATGGAGGCATTTGGCGTTCATATGTTATGAGAGATATGGTTGTAAACTATTTCAGAAAATAATAAATTAATAGGAACTTAACCTAACAGTTGTGTAAATCAGAGAACTTAACCTAAATACGAATTTGATATTAATCAAAACTTATTGACATCAATAGATAAGAAATGATACCTTTCTTCTTTTTCCTTGCCTTATTCGCTTAATTCAAAAGTTTGGAGGTTGTGCTTATATCTAATAGACACATTGTACAAAACTTTAAGGACAATAATAAAAAGTAATTATTGGTTACTTTTATCTATACTTAGGAAACAAAAAATAAGAACGAAAGCCCATCCTTTGATGATTTTAAACAGAGGCTTATCTTTGGATGGCAAAGAAAAAGAGGGTATATTTACACTAGATACAATTTATTTAATTCACTGTAAATTTATTTTATCAATGAAAAAGGTACTATTCAGAAATTTTAAGTAGACTACACAATTTCCTAAATTGGGGTTTAACGTGGTTCGTCAGCACTGATACTTCATAAGACTTAAGTAGACTACGTGGTTCGTCAGCACTGATACTTCATAAGACTTAAGTAGACTACGTGGTTCGTCAGCACTGATACTTCATAAGACTTAAGTAGACTACGTAGTTCGTCAGCACTGATACTTCATAAGACTTAAGTAGACTACGTAGTTCGTCAGCACTGATACTTCATAAGACTTAAGTAGACTACGTAGTTCGTCAGCACTGATACTTCATAAGACTTGAATTAACAGCATTACGTGTTTCTCAAAACTACATGGGTTCCAGTCGTGAACCAAATTCAGATATTCCACACCAAAGACAGGGCCCTGATTTTTAAAGATATTACTTTTGCGTTCGCATTTAGATTAATAATGGGTCCTACTTCAAATAAGAATGACATAAGTTGCACCTAAGTTGTAATTTTACGTGATTAGAAATATTTTGTATTGATAGCGTATTCCAATAAACAGGACCAGTGTTTAAAATGGGGCAGCAAACGTTCCTAAACAGCATTCCCACAATTACTATCTGTTATTGCTTTTCAGAGTTTCACACAGAATTTTGAAAATGCAGCATTTTAAATGAGCTGTGAGGGCCACCATAGTCTTACTAACAATTCAGCTTTAGTAGAATTATTGGTTTCGTTATAGTCTGTGATTATAAAACAAGTATTTTCTCCGATCCAGATGATAAATACGGAAAAGTCATCTCACAGTTGTGCTGATTTTGTAGACAAAGCTCTAAGCAAGTGTCCCCCCCCCACAAATTTACGTCGGGATTCTCACTTGGCTCAGAAGTGTCCTACGCTAAATCTGAATCACTGTTGCTCCTACAAATAATGACACTTCTAGTATTTATAACTGAAACTTGCGGAATAATTATTTAATGGAGAAAAGTATATTCAAAATGAAAATCGATAGGATTATAGGGAAACGAATGTCATGGAATTTAAAAAAAAAAACATATAAAATGAAAAATTCTCACTATAATACGAGACAATTTTCATATTTTTCATCCAGAAGCTTTTGATCGAGTACCATTGAGGTTTCTGTTCTATTATTTTCAAAGCATTGTTATTGTTAGTGTCCTGCTTGAATGATGTACGAAAATTTTTGGATAACCCATGCTTTCTACCTCGGTTATTATTATTATTACTATTATTATTATTATTGTTGTTGTTGTTGTTTTGTATTAAGAGTTAAAGATAACACTGCTCTACAATGATTTTGTGGTTTGGGAACTATTAATGTTTTCTTAATATTTTTGACCTGAGAAATCCAAAAATGTAGTTAGTTTTGCTCTATCATGTACAGTTTTCTTAAAATATAGGCGGGGAGAGGGGGGGGGAGAAAAAATAGCTGTATAAATGTATGTTCCGGAAGAAGTACTGATTACAATTACAAATATAAAAAGATACTTTCTATGATATAACCTTCTGATTATCTTTGAATTTGTAATAAAAGACGTGCAGTTACTTATTCTGCTAACATTGAAAAAAATATGTACAGTATCTGGTAGCACAGACTGATATCACAACACGTTACACGTTGGGAACGCAATAACAGCGCTGTGTAAGCTGTTATTACGAGAACTACGGGTTGTCGTATGTTTTGTTGTCGAATTGAAAAGGAACATCGGAAGTGTCGGAGCATTCCTGATTATTTCTGTTACATTTGTGTCAGCTATTTACTGCCGAAACACAGACAAAAATTAATCGTTTCTGAAACGTGTATATTACGCATATTTCGGAATAAAGTTAGGGGATCAAAACAAATCATTTGCGCTACACACTAGATGTCAGGTATGTCGAAGAGCTAAGGAACTGGACAAAAGGTGAGAAGAAATCTCTATGTTTCGGAATACCAATAATATGGCGTGAAGCAAAATATCATAGTAGTGACTGTTATTTCTGTTTGCGTGAGCTTAAAGATTTTACTGCTAAAAAACAAACGAAGATTTAAATATCACATGATTCTGGTATTTCAGTCCTATCCCACTGCAAGAACTACAGTCTACAGATTATCCTTCTAGTAGCGCCGATTGTAGTGACGAGATGTACGTCAAACAATAGGAAACTGCTGAGCCGAAGTTATATACACAACCTGAGTAATAGGATTTAATGCGAGACTTAAATCTGTGAAAGCAAGCAGCGGAACTCTTAGGCTCAAGGCTTAGTGAAAAGAATTTATTGCTTTCAGGAACATCATGTTCATATTTTAGACATCGTGAGAAAGAATTTGTACAATACTTTTTTGCTGACGGAAACTTTGATTTTTGCAATGACGTCAGAAATCTCATGATAAAACTCACAGAGGATGAATATAATGCAGAGGAATGGAAGCTTTGGATTGATTCTAACAAGAGAAGTTTGAAGGGCGTGTTTTCTCACAACAGCAACCAATAACCTTCTGTACCCATCGCTCATTCTGCACATTTAAGGAGACTTACGATAATATGAAAATGCTTTTGAGAAAATCAAATACGAGGATCATCAGTGGTTATTTTGAGGCGATCTAAAGGTAATATGTATGCTTCTTGGACAGCAGCAAGGGTACACCAAATATCCTTGTCACATTTGTGAGTTGGACAGTAGAGAACGCGATAAACACTGGACTCAAATTGATTGGCCTGTCGGGGAAAGCTACAAAATAAGAAGTAAAAATTAAAAAAAAACGTCTGCCTCGTAGACCCTTCAAATGTCATATTACCACCTTTGCATATTAAACTAAGCTTAATGAAACAAAAGAGTTGTAAAAATTCTGAATAAAGATGGGCAGTGCTTTCAGTATCTAGTAACAACATTCCAGAACTTTCAAGTGCTAAGTTAAAATAAGAAATATTCATTAGTACTGGGATCAGAAAGTTGTTTAAGGACTCAGACTTTGAACATTGTATGACAAATGTTGAAATGAAATCATGGAATGCATTCAGGGACGTGTGTCATAATTCCCTCGGGAGAAACAAACTCGAAAATTACAAGTACATTGTGTCTAACGTGCTTCAGAAATTTAAAACATCAGGGTGCAAAATGAGAGTGTTAAGATTCATTTTCACTCACATTTAGAAGTTTTCCTCCTAACGTAGGTGATTTAAGTGAAGAACATGCTGAAAGATTTCACCAGAACATAAAAGCAATTGAATGCCGCTATCAGCGACGTTGGAATACAAGAATGTTAGCGGATTATTGTTGGACGTTGGTACGTAAAAATTCACGAACAACTTACAAAAGAAAGTTAGTTTTAGAAGTTTCCAAGTGAAAAGAAAGAGAACAAATTGACGTAAGTTGTTTATCAACGACCTTAATAATTTTGAATATTATGGTCAGATTAGTATTTAAGCAAAATAATGTTCCTTTATTAGAAATATATAGTCATAATGTTACTCTACATTAATAGCATTGCCGTGTAAATAGCACAATTTACGCAATCATGTTTTCCGATTTGTGAAAAAAACCTGTCCTGATGGGGAAAAGTAATTTCGTTTTCGTAATTAGCAACCTCAAATTATATAAAACCAGGTGTCAAATCAAAAACAGCTTGCAAAAAGTTTCATTTTGTTGATCACTGTAATTGAACCTAATAACCAGTTCTTTGATTCCTGCTTCATTTAAAGAATCAGTCATTGCTTGATCGCAGACTGAACTGTTTTATCTCAGCTTGCAAATCTTATCTACCTGTTAATAAAAGATGATTAATTAACAGACGAAATTCGAGTTAATCCCAAACTAGACTGGTAGCAAACTGAAATACACTGTACCTTGACATAGTTGCCCATAGGTAATTTTCGATTTGTAATAAACTTTTTGCCTGGTAAAATTATTTTTTCTTACTTACAGTTTTATATTCCTGAAGAATTAATTTGGATTCTACTTTTAGATGCAGTTGTAGTTATATATATTTTTGATTTTGAAACGATTCAATACGTTACATTTTTAATTTGTGTTTTTTCTGATATTTTGAATATGTTCAAGCATTGCGATATTTATAAACTGATACAACGTGAGAAAAAATCTTTAAAAGTATATTTTCTGCTATTAAATCCTTGCGGTATTTACCATTTGTGCTGCCGTTCGCGACCCACAAATTGAGAAAACTTGTTAACCATAGGAGCTCGGAGCCTAAAATTTCGTGCAAATTCTTTCCATATTTCTGGAACTGTGATGTGAAGTTGAGGATTTAAGTTGGGGAAAGGAGACTGATAATATTTTGAATGTCCTCTTGCGAGTGATTGACGAACTATTTAAATCTAACATCAGCACCTATAATATATAAACACACATTATTAGTATCACAAAGGAATACAATAGAATTCGCAATACACATGAATTTAAGCACGTTGTTTCTAGCAAAATGTTATACATTGTGTATCTCTGCTTCATTAACAATTACACAGGTCTGCAAAAATAAACCAATGCAAAGCTATTTCGATTTAGTTAACTGATGTGTTGGGGTGCGCTGGATCCAGGCAGGCACGTAGCCAAGGGGGGGTCCAGGGGGTCCGGCCCCCCTCCCTTTGAGACCAGAAATGAAAAAACATTAAAGAAGGATTGAACAAAATAAAATGAGAAAAAGAAGGATCAACGTGAAAAATAATAAAAGAAAAAAACTAATGGAAGCCTTTGGTTACTCTTTCTTATGAGGAAATTTGTATTATTTGCAATACATGCTGGCGAGGTGAGCGAGATATCCTGGAAGAGTCAGGGAATTTGAAATTTCTAGAAAAGTTACGGAATTCTCAGAATTTCTGCTACTATTCAGGGAGATTTCAAGCTTCCGAAAGCATAGTGTCGTTGTGTAGCAGTGTGGACATTTTTTATCATAATTTTTCGTCATCGCATCTTTTTAGTATCAAACATGTTATTCGAAGAAAAATTTTCTACTGCTCCTTTAATCTGTCATTTGGAACCGACAGTAGTTGGTGGAATAATAAAAACAAAGTTTTGTGTGTGGAATGTTTTGTTAGCATTTGATTCAACAAAGAAAGAAACAGAGATATTGTAAAATAGTTTACAAGACATTATTGAGTAAGTAGTTTTTATAATAGTGAATATGTTCTTTTTATAATAGTTGGGGTCATAATGAAAGGAAAATTGTTATATTTGAATAAACTGAGGAAGAACGTAAATATTGTAAAATCTTCAATACGTTTTTTTATTATTATTATTTTACTCTAGATTTCTTCATAGTTTTTTATTAAAATACTTGCCAACATATTCTCATTTTATTGTCCTAACAAACCAATATATGTTGATACTAAAGTAGTTTAGATTGATGAAGCTACTGGGCATTCAGAATTTTTTCACTCCCCCCCCCCCCCCCCCCGCCGTTAAGAAATCCTGGCTAAACGAACCAATATATGTTTCAGTAAAATAGTTTAGAATGATCGAGCCCCTGGTGTGATGACCACAGTATTTCAAGTCACGGACCCCCGCCCCTTCACGAAATCCTGGCTACGTGTCTGATCCAGGAATGACACAGTGAAGTCAGAACTACTTACCAACGTTTTACAAATCTAAGATGTAATATTACTAAATTCGTTTTATGAACAGATTTATTGTTTTTGGTTTTTCTTTGTAATCTCATGCTCTCATTCATGACACATTACGATATCTGTCAGTGATCCCCATCCGGACCAATATACATGTATTTTCATGTTTCGGGGAGCATAAATACATTTAATCGTCTACGTTCATTTTTATTTTCGTGTGATGCATTTGCAATTTAGCGATTTCCAGCTACGTGTTTGACCACGTTACATTACGATTGTACAAAAACTTGACGTCCCAGGAAGAAACGGGGATGATTTTCAACTTCGGTGCACCCAGAAGCATAAAAATCAGGTAAACGTTTGCAAACAGGTTCTTGGTTGCATAACTATGTGTACTGCTAACAGAGCTCAGAAGTGTGAATTAACGTCACTTACAGTACAGCCAGACTTTGATGCTAGTCACGCACTAATCTTTCTTTTTATGATTAAAAACATTATTTGTCGAAATAATTACGTGCTTTTAGTGTTCAAATTCTTCGAGCAGTTAGTTAGCGTAGTTATATATTGATACTTTCTATAGATAGTCTACATGATAATAATAATAAATATTTTTATGAAAATGCATTTTCATTCTCCTCCTTTATTTTGCAACGATAACGTAAAGTATTAAAATAAAATATACAGGGTGGTAGGAAACTCCACCGACAAAATTCGGGAGGTGATTCCCGACACCGAAACAAGAAAAAAAGTCCTTTTGTAATTTTCTCTAGGACACACAGTATCGGAGCTACATGATGCCGAAAAAGTGGCAAAATACACTTTAGAGCGCTATATCTTCTCTATTTTGAATGATAGAGGCAAGGCTGCATGGTCACCTCAAAGGAACGAAACCTGCTCTATTCAAAGATGGGTATGTCGTAATAGTGAAATCAGTGCACAAGGGATTCCCCAAAGGAGCGTAGGGACTCCCCGATAAACTCTCCGGTAAAGAAACGTCAAAATAGGCGTGAATGGATAGACTTTTCCCACCTGGTAACCATAGTTAGTTGTAACCATGTCGAGATCTCTAACAGAGACGAATTGATGGACGCCTCATATTAGGTATGTGTGGTTACATAACCATCAGGTACTGATGGTGACCAACAATGAAGTTGTCGATATGAAGTGTGCGTGAATACACTTCCGGAGGTGACCCCAAAACTGGAAACAAGGAAACAAGTCATGAACAGAAGTCGAAAGAGGCTGCGTGTTCCAGCAGGAACATAGCAAAAGATGGCCCACACACCGTAGTATCCCCGAATGGATTGTATATCTCCCGAACGAATTGAGATAGTGACGTCGGTCCACAAAATGAGAAAGAAAATCATACTCAAGGGAACTGATGGTGGAAACTGAATGGAGCAGATGGAACTGCGCAATGGAAGTCCATACAGGAAGAAGGGGTTTCCGCAAAGCAGACATGGTAGGGGCAGTGAAAAGTGAAACAGACGTATGTACTATGACGTGTTACGTATGGCTTACGTATGAACTGTGGGGTGAGAGCTAGAAAAGTGAGGATTCCACATTGCAGCGTCGGGGACCAATTCAAGGGAACACCGTCAGACATGGGTGTTGGTGCAGCGGTTCCGCAACAAGCAGAGTACGAAAACATTGCAGAGCCGAAAATCGCTGTAGGCCCTACCGAGTAGGCAACTGAGGAATGAAAGACATGGACAAAAGTAAGCATGCGTACAGGCAAACATGGACTGTATTTTCAAGGATGATACACTACAGCTCGTACTGGTGTCCGTGATGAATAAGTATCACAAAGAATGACCATAAAGGTTTCAAAAGTCTTACAACAGTCTTACCTGTGGCAACACTAAAGAAGATGCTCAAACTGACGTCCACCACTCTGAACACAGACATTCAGACGTCGTCGCACAGACCAGCGCACACGTCGAAATGTGTCTGGTTTTTCCCGCAAAGCATCACAAGTGGCCCGGACGCGTTGTTCCAAAGTTTGGATATCAGGTACCGGAGGAGCATCCGGAGGAGGCTTTAAATCCGGCGACCGGGCATGCCATGACATAGAACCGCCACGGCCGAACCACTTGCCGGGGAAAACAGTGTTCAAATAATCACGCACGGGGCGACAGAAATGCACCGGGGCACCATGGTGCATATACCACATACGTTGTCGTAAGACCAACGGCACATCCTCCAGACGTGTAGGAAGTGTCTCGCGCAAGAAGTTCAAATAGATAGGCTCAGTGAGTCGTTGTGGAAAAACAACTGGTCCAATGAGATGGTCACCCAGAATCCCTGCCCAAACGTTGATACGAAACTGGTGCTTGTGGCGGGCTTGTACCATTCCATGTGGATTATCTACAGACCACAGATGATTATTATGAAAATTCTGGATACCATCCTTTCCAAATTGGACTTCATCTGTGAACAAAATGGAGGAGAGAAAACCGACAGTTGTTGCTACCAAATGGGGAACCTGATTACCAAAGTCCAGCCTAGGAGGAAAATCCACTGGCGATAGACCCTGTATCCATTGCAAATGATAGGGGTAAAAATTGTTGGCATAATGGATCAAAAACACCATGACTGACATTATGCTGACGGCCAAGCTCCCTGGAACTTACATCGAGCACATGTCGTAAAATAAGTTCTTCGGCATGTACAGTGCGTTCCTCACGTGGTCTTCCCGTGTCATACATGGCAGGATGAAACGTTCCAGTCTCACACAAACGACGAAACAGCATTGCAAATGTTGTATTATGCGGTTGGCATCTATTGGGATATCGATCGTAGTATACTCGGGCTGCCTGCCTGCTATTTCCATGTGCTTCTACATACACAAAAATCATTTCGGCCTGTTCCTGATTGGTATAATGGGCCATTGTAACAACACACTACACTATGAACGTGATTCACAACACACAACGCAGTAGTTGCTCACTTCAACTTCACGGATGACTTTGACAGACAAGGTAGGTCTGCTCAATGGTGATGTATTGTTTGTTGATTGTGCACTCAGTGTTTCTTCCGTGCTAACTCCTTGTGCATCGGAATGACCTGGACTGGCAACTTGGGGGTCCTCTAGAAGCATATCAACAAAGTACGTATGTAGTGTGGTTTAGCCGTATGGTAGCTATTGCCCTCTGTTTGTGACCGTGCAATGTTCAGGAAAATAGTCAATGTTTTGCTGTCAGCAGTGTTCGAATAAACGAGCGGGTGTAGGGAAAATCACAGTCACGTAAGAGCTTATTCCCGGCTTATATCATGAAAATAACATAGTATCCCTGGCAGGAATAATTAATACCACTGCATTGTTGGTTACCATCAGTACCTGGTGGTTATGGATCTTCATCACAGCGAAATGAAACTACAGCTAATTTTAAAGTTTCTTTTTATAATATCTTGAAAACAAATAACATTATTGGAAAAACAAATACATAGTGCACTAGATCTTCTTTGGATGTGCCGCTATTTATAAAACCGGCAAAAAATGCTAAATCTTTCGGTAGTTGCAAATGGAAAGCATATAAGTGAGTTGTGATGACGGTATCACATGCAGAATCATTGGGGTCTAATATCTAGCGCACTATGTTTTTGCTTTCCCAATATTTGTATTTAATTTGAACATATTACAGAAAAACTATAAAATTAGCGGTAGTTCAATTTTCGCTGTGCTGAAGACCCTTATGCAACCACACATAGCGGATATGACGTGTCCACCATTTCGATTCTGTTTGAGATCTCGGCATGGTACAACTAATTATGGTTACCAGGTGGGAAACCTATCCATTCACGCCTATTTTGACGTATCTTTACCTGACAGTTTATCCGGGAGTCCCTACGCTCCTTTGGGGAATCTCTTGTGCACTGACTTCACGATTGCGACATACCCATCTTTGAATAGAGCAGGTTTCGTTCCTTTGAGTTGACCACGGCGCCTTACCTTTATCTTTTGAAATAGAGGAGATATAGCGCTCTAAAGTGTATTTTGCCCCTTTTTCGGCATCATGTAGCTCCGAAACTATGTGTCCTAGAAAAAAGTGCAAAAGGACTTTTTTTTTGTTTCGATGTCGGGAATCACCTCCCAAATTTTGTCTGTGGAGTTTCCTACCACCCTGTATAACGATAAACTAAGTGAGAATTTGTTGTTGCAATTAAAACAAATCTGTATTTACGAGTAAAACAGAGTTATTTGAATAATGAAGAAAAACAGTTAACCGATTATTTGTGATAAGGGAAACCAACAAACTTGTCAAGTACAGAAAATTACATTTTAATAAGTTAAAATTACCTGAGTAGGCCACCTATAAATATGAATGGTTCTGAAGTATTTTCGTGTTGATGTACGTCCGTTTTCGGTCATTTAGTGTATTGCTCGTATAATTTTTTATACGCTGTTTCCCATCAATTCCGTGGCTAATCGGAACTTTGTCTACTACTAAGGAATACTATATATGATTAACATGCACAAATTAGGAGCAGGAGACCCTGATTCTTTCCAAGTGGATGTTCACGTGGTTGGAATCTAATAGGTTGGAGATGAAAGGGACACTTAAGCCCTAAACTAAGGACTCCTAAGAGAGTGGATGGGAAAAACCGTAAATAGACGCAAGATTGAAAATGCAGTAACCTATAAATGTTGGCAGCACTGACCAAATTTTCTCAACAAATTTTGCTTTTGCAAGAGACATGTAATAAATGTTGCTAATCATCTTAGTCGTATATCGTTAATAACTAAAGCATAGAAAATCACTAAATTTTATTTCGATAATTGATTATGTTCAGAAGTAAAATGTTATCTGAGAAATAGTCGTCTGGGAACTGTATCTATACTAAGATTGTTTGAACTGCCATCTAAGAAGAAGGGACCTACAAAAAGTGCGACAACGTGATGTAAGCGCAGTTTATTACAAGCACCGGGGATTTTTGCACCGAACGGAAAAATCGTCTTTCGATCTAAACCTCAGACATTGTGTTTGAAATAAACGTGACATGCTCTGCCGTGCGCAGTGGCGTATTTAGGGGGGCTTCCGGGCCTAAGCCCACTCGAAATCATACTTACTATAGTAAAATATATGAAATATCTTGCAGAATTTTCACATTTTCAGGCAAACCCCCCAGAAAGTTAGCAAAGCCCCTCCCGAAACAAAATCGTAAATACGCCACTGGCCGTACGCATATATTTTTTCCCTCGCTACCCTAGCCAACTTGGTCACAAGGAAGCAAGTGAGGTTACAATTTAAATATATTTTAAAATTTAAGGAATTTGAATAAAATTTAAAGGCACTTTGAACACGAAGATAGGATCTAAATAACCCAGTCACTCAGAGATGTAAAATATTTACACATTTACTTTTCTGCAATCTCCCTAAAATTCCATGTATTCTTTAAGCACTGTCTAAAAGTTCTCCGAAAAAAAAGAAAGTTCGTACGTGCGTTTGTAGTTTGGAAATTGAAATCTTTTATCTTAATTAAACATAAAACCTATTTCGAATTTATAACAATACAGTATATACGAGTACTCGTAATTTATTACGCACTATTTTCTGTTACGATAACATCTGCGTGACTGCTTCAATATTTATGAATATGTGTGATGGCTTCATGAAGACTCTTCACAACTTCTATGGTACATTCTAAACTACTGTATTCCATTTTTAAAAATCCATGTATCTCAGTACATTGTATATATATATATATATATATATATATATATATATATATATATATATATATATATATATATTGTCAAAAAATTGTTACATATTGTATAAAAAATGTATGTTTGTGTTTGTTACCGATTGCAGAAGACTGTTTCTCGTTATCTCTTACTATTTTTGCAATATGAAGATAAATATTCAAACGGGTAAAAAAATAACATCTCAATATCACTTTATTTATTTATCGATTGCAATTATATTCCAAGTTGGTGTTGTACTTTGTAAAGAAAAATGTAAATGAGATGTTTCTTTGTACTTTCAGTGTAATCAATATTTGAAGTAGTGAAAAAAAAAAAAACAACAACTCAAAGTTTGGAAATTGAAATACTATCAAGATTGAGTAATGTTGCAGAATTTAATAAATTTAAAAGCAACTTATTTTAAACTGCAATCACTACAAGTAAAAACACAATTGTTGACATAAACATAGCAACCGTCTTTCTTTTATTCGTCTGCAATTTTTGCTGTACGTTACTCTAGTCATATATATTAATCTGATCGCTCAATTGTAGAACAATCATCACTTAGTCCTTCGTTGCATCACATACGTGAATTTATGACCACAAAAGAAAAAAAAATATCACCGTTCATGGATTTTCCATGAATATTTTCCCGTTTTCACAGTTTCTAAACTCCACGGCAGAGATGGTCATCCTCCCTCATTTTGACCTCATGAGGGCCGCCCTCACCCTCATCTCACCCTGATTTTAGTAGTTGAGGGTGAGGCCGTTGGAGGGGAGGGCGATAAAGTAATTCAAGGTGAGTGTGAGGGCGTCAATGGAGGGTGAGTGTGAGGGAAGATGAGTGTGAGGGCGTCAATGGAGGGTGAGTGTGAGGGAGGGTAAGGAAAGGGCGTCAATGGAGGGTGAGTGTGGTGGAGGGTGTGGGGCGTCAATTGAGGGTGAGGGTGAGGGAGTGTTAGGAAAAATGACCATCTCTGCTCCACGGCGTTGCGGAGGTGTTTTTAAGGAAAATAATATTGGTTGAAATTACACCTTCTTTTTGTTTTTCTTTGCTAGGATCTAAAAAAAGAAAAGCCACTCAATGTACTAGTTTATATAATTTTACCAATGTGATTTCCCTCAAGAGTAGCCACTGAAATCTCTGATATTTTTATATTTTTAAAACATTATATAGCTCTGTTTATAGTCTGCACATTTTACTTTACAATACAGGGTTTGTATGATAAGTAATGAGACCAGGTCTGGAAACATTGTTTTATTGATCTGATCTGTACAGGGACTTAAAAGCTTTCGAAGTACTCTCCTCTTGCGTCGATGCACTTCTGCAATCGATGTTTCCACGCTGCAAACGCCCCCTGGAAGTCAGCAGCCGGCATGTCCTTTAGAAATGTGGTCACGGCTGCTTGGATGGCTGTGACGTCTGCAAAACGGGTTCCTTTCAAGCGTGGCTTCAGCTTCGGGAAGAGGAAGAAGTCGGCCGGGCTCACATCTGGGCTGTAGGGTGGTTGTGGAAGGACTTCCACCCCAATCCGGGTCAAAAAGGAGGTCACTAAGAAGGCGGTGTGGGCAGGGGCATTGTCGTGATGCAACTTCCACCGGCTAGCGATCGCCGGTCTTTTCCGCTTGACGCTCCTGTGCAGTCTCTCAAGGACTTGTTTGTAGAAGGCGGCGTTGACGGCTTGTCCTTGGGGTACAAACTCCTTGTGGACCACCCCCACATTGTCAAAAAAAACAATCAATATTGTTTTCACCTTTGACTTCGACATTCTGGCCTTCTTGGGGCGCGGGGACGCAGGAGTGTGCCACTCCGCGCTTTGACGTTTCGTTTCAGGGTCGTACTGGAACACCCACGACTCGTCACCTGTTATGACGTCATCTTCAAAGTTAGGGTCACTGTTCATGAGGTTCAACAGTTCCTGACAACAATCAACACGTCGTTGCTTTTGTTCGTCAGTCAACACTCGCGGCACCAGTTTCGCACAGATTTTTCTCATTCCCAATTGTTCCGTCACAATCTTGTGCACTGTTGTGTGGTTCATATCGAGTTCATCAGCAATCAATCTCAACGATAATCGACGGTCTGAGTTCAGGAGATCCCTCACTTTTGCCACAGTTTCGTCCGTAGTCACTGTTGTCGGGCGTCCAGCCCTCTCCAGATCCTCAACGCTTTCCCGGCCGTTCCGGAACGCACTGTGCCAACGAAACACCTGGGCTTTGGATAGGGCTTCCTCTTTGTAGGCCTCCGTGATGAGAGAAAGCGTCTGAGTAGCCGTTTTCCCCAGGCGAACGCAAAATTTGATCGCATAACGCTGTTCGATGGAACCCTCCATGTTTGTTGATTTTCCGCCGTGACAAGAATGTTCACAAGGGCTTTGTCCAAGGCTTGTCCGCGCTCCACTAAGGCTCGGAGCCAACTGACGCGCGGTGCGTTGCTTTGCTCGGACCCCCCCCTACATCCTCCATCACCGACAAACCCGCTCCAGCGACACGCGCGCCGCGGCGCGGCGAGTCTCATTACTTATCATACAGACCTTGTATATAACCTCAGTGCATTAAAACAAAATATGACATTGTGGATTTTGTGTATAGGTCTATTAGAACTTATGTTATTTTTTTTTAAAAAAAAAAAGAAAGTAGAAATGAATTTTTAGGTAGGAAAAAAGGAATTAATGGAGAACAGGGGAGCAGAAATCAATGATGAAAAACCACAGCTAAAAGACTATACTCTTCTCAGTAAATGATTATCCAGTTTCAACCACAAACTCCTATGGAAAGATTTTTTTTTTTTTTACTGAGTGTTAGAAACACAAAATACCAAAAAAGAAGAAACAGTTCGGTTAAAAAGGGTTAGCGAGGTGAAGGAGGCCTAGTAGATAAAGGAATGCGGTTAAAGTGCAGAAATGAGAGAGAAGTTGATAAAAAAAAGAAAGAAAAGAAAGAGTAGTTTGAGGAAGGAGAAAAGTTAAACTACTTTGATGAACGTGTGTATGTGTTTTTGTGTGCATAGCGTGTGTGTATATATGTGTGTGTTGAATTCAACAGCTGAAAATTAACTACCAACACTATTGGTTCTTTTATTTTAAAAGTACTTAATTCCTAATGGAACATTGAGTGGTTTCAAGAGCTAAATGAGGAGGGCAGAGGGGATTGAAGGAAAAGATAGCTTAGAGAGTCCTCTAGAACAGAAGTTCTACTGATGAATCCGTAGGACTATTTTCTTTCTTTTTTACAGACTTTCCTGACGCTTCAAATTAAAGAAACAAATCCAAACGGAAGAAGATTCTGATCTTGTTCCGTTTACATCTTGTTTGTACTTGCTACGTACTCGTAGACTGGAATTTTGAATATAAAGAGATCTCATTTTCACTACTTCTTTTGATATGTAGACTGTCACCCCTAAATATGTTTGAGTGTGTATTTGATAAAATATACATGTTCTCTATTTTCGATATAGATTTATGAGTTGGCGTCTTAATGTGTAAAGAGGTCGAAAATGGTAAGAAAACTAAGAAAGATATATCAAAATCATACCAAGGCTGTGCTCCGGTTTTATTTCGTCCTTGTATTTCTTGGCTTTTCTAAACTATTTTTTTAAAGTAGAAGTTGCCTTCCTTTTTAAATACCCTATAAAGGCTAAGAGGTTAAAACTGCATATTTCCTTAAGGTGGTAGCACATTGACCAGAAAAGAGAGGATGCGAAGAGAGATCTTAAATCATTGACCATATGTCTCAATTACAGCGCTGGAGATGCCTTTTTTCTAGCTTTTGTTCGAGTGAATGTTTGTTGGATCGCTTACATGACTGTATTCTCTGATCAATTACGGCCGTCCTATCTTCGGTACTAACAGAGGTGACGCAATTGTCACTTCGTTTCGTTGCTTCCCTAGATTGCCCCCAGATCATTTGAAAAGGCTGGGTGAATTTCAGATCAGCATTCAAACGAGGATTGAGCTAGAACAATTTTCTACAATCTCAACGCCAAATCAAGCCGTTACTGACGACGCTAAGGTGGCTTTCTCATAAAGACAACTTAATGAATATTAAAACAAATACATTCATGGCCTGTGTTAATAAATGAATAAATCATAGTTGATTCATTTGACCCACTAATAATGTATAAACACAGCTGGCTTGCTTTAATCAAAACAAACAGTTTGATGCTTTTTTTTAAATGACTGGATTTCGAAATGTTGATGTGGAAAAGAATGCAGAAAATTAACTGGATTGTAACCGAAATCGAATGAGAAAACCTTTTGAGGACAGTATGGGGAAAAAATAACAATTTTAGATATAATTAAAAAGAGGAAGAAAAATGTGTTAGTTTATTGGCTGAGAAATGGCGATATTATGAGGATGTGAAGGAAGTTATGGTGTCAGGAAAGAAAGAGAGTAAGCGAAAAATGATACAACTGATGAACTGTTTTAATACAAAATAGAAATCATCCTACCTGAAGACGGAGGGATTAGCTGACAACCGTGGCAGACCCGAAAGCTTCTCAGTTCCTTGCAAGTGACCTGCCAATATTGGTACCATATCTATGTTAAAGACTACTTACTTTCCTTTCGAAATCGCTCTAACCTTTGGTCGTTCGCAAGACCACGTTGATTAATGTACACAATATTTCATAAAGAGTACGTAACAGGGAGAGCTCACCTTGGGTCCAAAAGTATCTCCTTCAGTCCTGGACTATGTGCGTTTATTGTCTTCGGTCTTGAACTTGAAACCAATCAATTTTCTTTCATTATAACTGACCTACTAACGCATGTACTTCCTGTGCGTTGTGTTTCGGGATCAATTCAAGGCGCTACTCTGATTATAACTCGAGAAGTGTTTCGTATCATTTTAAGTCTTTTATAAGGAATAGCGTTTTGAATTGACAGGATGATGTATATTCTAAAATTCCGAACAATATTATTTCTGAATATTTTTTTGTTTTAATATATTTCCCCTTTTCCTTCTTTTCAATATTACCTATAGATATTCAATTACATTACTGCTTAACTTAAACGTGATAGCGTCCTGAATCACGGACGTACGTGTGTTTTCAGCAGTTTTGAAAAGCATCAACTCTGAAAAAGGGGGGTTACCGCGTGCGCATATACACAGTAATATAAATGATTTTTTGTCTGTATTACGTGCATTTTCTTTTTTATCTCTGGTACGTGAGGTTCCTGAATCAACTCCAGTTCGCATCTAATGGGTCTTATGATGAACAAAGAACATGCGAGTGGGTTTTCTCGGGATTATCTCGTTTCCTTGCTCTTTGGCGTTCTTTATTCCACTTTTTCGTTCCTTCTTCCTTAACTTCGGTGCATAACGTTATATTAAATAAAAAAACTTTTTATGGTGTTTTCTTTAAATATGTTAAAACGTATTATATGCTAGCGTCTCTTATATAATTATAAAATTTTAATTATTAGTACAAGCGTACATTGGAAATATGATTTAAATAGTTCTTAAAAATTCCATGTATCCTTCCTCTTCTTGTTCTAAATAATTTAATAAATAAAATGAATTGAGGGAAGAAACTACAACTGAAACAGCAATGCCTCTATCTTGTAGTGTCAGTGCTGAAGAGATACAAGAAAATATCCAAATTAATTCGTCCCTCTTTTCTTTCATTCTGTTTGTAATTTACTTAAAATAATGTGTTTCATTTAATCGTGAAACGTAGTTTTAGCTAAATAGGCACTTTCTCCTATAAGTATGAATTATTTTCAATAACATCAGGAAAGCAATATTGTAATCTGTAATAGTAAATAATCCTCTCATAGCTCTTCTACAGGGTGGTCTAAATTTGTGGAAACACTCAAATAAAATCCAAACCGTTCAGAATTGGGATAAAAGGGAAAAAGTGATGATAACAGACAACAAGGAAAATCGTTTTAGATATATGACACCATCGGACTCCATCTTGAAATGGCAGAAACGTTTTTAAATGGGAATCCTATCGTGTGATACATCATATAGGACTGAACTTTTCCCAGGAATCAGTGGTGAAATGTTGTTGGCTCTACGACTAATCGGTGCAAAGTTTAAATTGATTTTCTACACTTACCTTCAGATAAAACTTCGGGCAAAATGTAGCCCACTGACCAATGTTACAGCAATTGTTCAATGTGCCGTCCCTCCTGAGCAATCGCTAAATTTATCTGATGCTGCTAGTCAACCATTACCTTGTCCAGTATGTCCTCAGGAATGGTAGCATATGCATCAATAATCCTGCGTTGAAGGTGGTTAATGTCCCCGATCTTGATAGCATACAGAACGGATTTCACGTAGCCACACAGAAAAAATCCAATCCACGCCTGGGAGACGCGGTGGTCATTCTAAAGGTCCTCACCGACCTGTCAATCTCTGTGGGAATTGCTCATCGAGATACTCACGAGCACATAATCCGAAATGAGATGGTGCAGCGACTTCTTAATAGAACAAAGGGAAGAGCCATCCTCTAATGTTACGAGGAGCCATCCAAAATCTCCTCCTCAAGAATGTTACAGTAGGTAATTCCATTTAAATTGCCCTCGATTAAGAATGTACCCACTACACGGGTACCTCACACACCATCCCTCTGTCAGAACCAACGACCAGTGTGCATTGTTGTCACATTCCATATGTTGGTGATTTTGCTTGTTCACCTTGCCCGACACACACACAAAAATGGCCTCGTCCGAGAACAGTACGTCATATTCGAATCGAGGATTCTGTCTGATTTGTTTCTCGGCCCAGTCACAGAATTCGACTCGGCGGTCTGGATCTCCTCGGTTAGATGTTGGAATAGCTGTATCTTGCATGGATGCCACTTATGCACAGATACGATTCGCAGGATGGGTGTACAGGATACACAACATTCTTGGGCTAGGCCACGGGTACTGTGGATGGAACTCTTCGTGAATAATGCCAACACAGCAGTGGATGTAGCTTCGTCCGTCTCTGTGCGAAGCCTGCCTGATATTGGTTTGTTTTCCACAGACCCGATTTCCTTAAATTTAGCTATAACTTTCCACACTGCACTATGGTAAATGGGCTCAGGTTCTAAGTGTCGAGCGTTGAAATTGTGAGCTATCTGTCTGCTGCTGCGCTCTCAACACAATCTCCATCAGCTTATGCCTTCTTAGTGCCATTCCGTGTTACGCTACCTGAAACAAGAGAGAATCGGTTGAAACTTTGCAACGGTTGGACGTAGAACCAAACCCATTTCACCACTGGATTTCTGGAATATTTTCAGTCCTATTTGATGTATCACACGATAGGGTTCTCATTAGAAAAAGAATGTTCCTACAATTTGAAGTTGGTAGATTTCAAGATGGCGGCGGATAGTGCCACATATCACAAAAAATTTTCCCCTCAACTGTTATCTACACTTTTTTCCCCAAGTTCGAACGGTTTAGAATTTATTTGGGTCATTCCACACTTTTGAAATATTTCATACCCTGTATTCTTTTCATTGTAATATAAAAAATCTCTTTATTGATACATATTCTTCTTTACGATTAGTTACCCACCTTGTTACTTCATCAATATGTGTGTGGCTATTTTGCAAGTGTTAACAAATATTGAGTAATAATTTAATTTGTAGATACAGTTTTTATGGAATCTGAAAAATTAGCTACATTTAGATACAAATGATCAGTTCTATGGAGTGACCTCTAAGATATTGTAATTTAATGTTTTTACCGTTACACTTCAGTTAATGCTTTATTAAGCGGTGACTTTGAATTTACAAATTGAATTTACTAATGATAAATATAACGAAAAGAATATACAAATGTGTTAATTGTGATACAATATCTGCTTGTGTTCGTATGATGCGGTTTAGTAACATTTTTTTTTTTTTAAATCGGAGCGTCACACAGTGGTTCCCGATTATCATAAACTTGGCTTAAACCTCTTAAATGAAAGTTCCAATTTTAACACTTTTAAAAATCTAAATACGTTGGTAGCTTCACCGTTAGAATAAAACGTTTTTGAGGGCAAGATTCACGTATCCGGCTGTCGAAATGTATTTCAAAGTAATCATGGAACTATGTAAAGGATCTTCCGTACTTTGGTATTCGGTCGTTCCAGTTAATTTTAATTGTATTTTAATAGTGAAATGAAATGATGATACTCTTAACTTTTAAAGCGTTTACTTTCATAAGGAAGAAAAATAATTTTATGACTTGTTTATTTTATTACTAGAGGTTACCTATATATTCAGAAACGTCATAAACTAATGTTGTTTAAAGAAATTTGGAGGAGTTAAACAATTATTACAATATCTTAAAATATCAAGGTTTTACCCATTTTAAACATAAAATCACTCTTAATTGTAACTTCCAAAAGTGTGTGTGCTTTCTAAACATAATTTATTCCAGAAATTCTTTCACGATTTTGTATATATTTTATAAAGGAGAATGTTGTTAGTCATTTACTTACACAATGTGTTGAGACCAGTGGCGTATTTACGATTTTGTTTCGGGAGGGGCTTTGCTAACTTTCGGGGGGGGGGGGCTTTGCCTGGAAATGTGAAAATTCTGCAAGATATTTCATTTACTTTACTATACTAAGTAAGATTTCAGGGAGGGCTTAAGCCCGGAAGCCACCCCCCTAAATACGCCACTGGTTGAGACGTTAAGTAAGTATTAACCTCAAAAGATACCATTATTGAGTACTGTTATATTAACTCAACGTATTTTGATTAACTTATGTATTTTGTTATTGCAGCTAATTAGAGATTCTTATCATCAAATATTCATAAACCCATGGTGAAGAAAATGGTTTACCTCTAACAAGGTATATTCGCGAAGTGTCCAATTGGGATTCGTGTAAAATAGATTCAAATGCAAAGTTCTGCGCAGCCCAATGCGTATTCAATTAATTTTAATCGCCCATAGTGGTAATTTCCAAATTTATTAACCTTCATATATCCGAAATTCAGTCATACACTACACTGTTAAAAATACTCTCTTAAATCTGAGAAACTGTTTCTTATCTGTGCACCGATAAGGTCCTTTCTTAGAATAAGAGTTTGATATTTTCAATTAATGAGAAATGAAGGAAAGTAGAGGAGATTGTATAAAGCGGAACGAGAGACCACACTATTCCCTTTTTAATGAATGAGAATTTGTAAATCTCATTTCTTAGAAAATATTGTCTCGGTGCACAGATAAAATAAGGTTTCTCAAGTTTAGGAAATTATTTTTCACAGTGAACTATAACGCTCGGACATAAACTTGCTTTTAGTTTCTATGGATGTAACTGAACATGAATGTGGATCAAGTACTACTTCTCTGACACATATTACCCACCCCGGCCGCCATCTTGCATCCGCCATATTGGATTCAACATTCGGTTTTACAAATAGAAATAGGTGTAAGTGATACATCAAATTCATGTACAATTTTCTCGGAAATTCAGTAGTGTAGTGAGTTTTACAGTAGTTTGTACTATTTGCAAAGTATTGCATGTTAAATGTTAGGCACTTCACGAACATCGAACCAAATAGAAATAAAAGTTGTGCAGAGCACCGTGTGTATATGTGATCTTTTACGTGATTTATCATTGTCAAAATATTCTCTAAAAGTACATACATACAGATACACAGACGTCAATATGGAAATGGTAGGTCTTTACCCAAATCTGGTCGTATCTGGATATACATTAGGCATTTGACCGTAATATAATACTTCCTTGTTCTGGTATAACATGAAAGTAATAACAATCACTTATATAAACATAATAAGATGAGGAGAAACGTTGTAAAGAGTTTGTTTATAACTACATTATTTTTCCGGTTAGAAATTGTTTTGATTTGTCAACATCAGAAACGTAAGTGTAATGATATTACTCTGCAATGTCTATTCGCGAAGTGCCTGAAGGGATTCAACATGTAATACCTTTCAAACGGTATAAGCTAAGATAAAATACACTACACCAATGAATTTCCGAGAAAATTGTAAATGAATTTGATATATCACTTGTACCTATTCCCATTTGGAAAAACGAAAGTTGAATCCAATATGGCAGCCAGGGTGGATAACATGTGTAAGATTAGCAGTACTTGATCTAATTTGTTTTACATATGCCCGCATTCATGTCCAATTACATCTCAAGAAACTAAAAGAAATTTTGTGTCCGAGCGTTATAGTAGTGTATGATTGAATTCCGGATATTTCCAAAAACATGCAAAATACGGATAAGGGTGGCTAAAATTAGTACAATACATATTAGGCCGCGGAGAACTTTGCATTTCAATCAATTTTACACGAATCCCAAGGGTACACTTCGCAAATATACTTTGTAAGTGGTATTTTGGTAGCTGTGGCGTTTCTCTAACTATATAATGTGTGATTCATTGTCTTAGGCTCTCCTGCTGCTAACGTTTGGCCGAATAACGTTGTTATCTCTCCAAATCTGAAATTAGTTACAGTTACTCATTTAATAAAATATGAATTGTTCAGTAAGTTGTAAACGTAAATCCGTACTGCGAGCACGTTGTCTATGACAATCAGGAACGTGATTTAAGATTTTGCTTGGGGGCAATGTTCGTAGTTTGAGGGAAATTTCCCTACTCTAGGGAAATGTCATACGTAAGTTTAGGAAAAAGAAAAAAAGGGATTTTTTCGAAAAAAATGTAAAGATCCAGGGAAATTCTCGCGCTGACTGACTGACCAATATAAATGGTTAAATTATTCTTTGTTCTTTAGAAGTAAACCAATACAGTAGTAACAGTTTGTGTGTGTTCAGAGTAGCATAGTTTGCACCTATTGTTTACTAGGTTATATACAGATGGTGATCAGAAAAATGGAAGCACCTGTAGTTGGCAACACGTCAGATGTATGGGTTGGCACTGGTGTCGTAGCGCCCGCAGCGCCAGACCGATGGTGGTGGTGTGTTAGGTCGGTCTCCATACTACGTCAGGCGCAGTGGAACAGCAGTGTCCAGTGGCTGCAGCAGACGGAGGTAGTGTAAAATGGGAGACCTCTCAGATTTTCAAAGAGAGCAAATTGTTGGTGCGCGGTTATGTGGAGTGAGTATGATGGCAGTGGCTACTGTGTTAGGTGTGTCGCGTGGGATAGTGTCGAAGGTGATGACGGCCTACACAACACACGGGAAAACCACATCGGAGAAGCGAAACAGTGGGCCTAAGAAAATCATGAGTGACAGGTCACGCCGGGTATTAAAGCGCATTGTCACGCAGAACCGTCGTGCCACTGCGGAGCAAGTGACGGAGGAACTCAATCAGCACTTCTCCCACCCTGTTTCGACAATCACAGTCCGCCGCGAATTACATGACATGAACTTACGGGGTCGTGTTGCACGGGCCAAACCTCTCATCAGGGACCATAACGCTTTCGCACGCCGCAAATGGTGCCGCGACCATGCAACTTGGACCACTGAGGACTGGAAACGTGTGGTATGGTCGGATGAGTCATCCTTCACCCTATTCCCAACCACGGGCCGTGTTTATGTGTGGAGAACGCCCACAGAAGCTTATGATCTGCAGTGTCTCCGCCCAACTGTGAAACATGGCAGCGGCTCGGTGATGCTGTGGGCCGCCATATCATGGTTTTCATTTGGTCCTGTGGTCACACTTAGCGGACGAATCACTGCCAACGATTATGTCGCAATTTTAGGAGACCACTTGCATCCTATGGTCCGGATGTTGTTCCCGGACAATGACGCAATCTTCCAGGATGATAATGTACCCATTCACACAGCTGGCGTTGTTGCAGCGTGGTTTGAGGAACATCGGGATGAAGTTCAACACCTCCCCTGGCCCGCCCAATCCCCAGATCTCAACATAATTGAACATCTGTGATCCGTCTTGGAAACACGACTCCGGCGACAAATTCCACCTCCATCTTCTCTCACATAACTGGCCGATGTCCTGCACGAGGAATGGTGTAAAATTCCACTTGCTAGCATTCACGACCTCTATGCCTCCATCCCGTGTCGCGTCAAGGCTGTTCTTAAGGCGAAAGGTGGCCCGACACCATATTAATCTGGTAAGTTGCAATTTCGTTCAGGTGTTTCCATTTTTCTGATCACCATCTGTATATTTTCTTGGGAGGGAGTAAAAAAAGTGAAGGAATAAGTATAAAAATAGAAGCAGCAAGCAAATGAATAAACCAGAAGTGGTTGACATTTTCTTTAATGTAGCTAAATTAATCTTACCACATAACATCAATAATAGGAATTGGGCAATCAACAAACTAAGGAAAATTTGCTAAGAAACGGGAAAATTTTCAGTCAGCTGAGGGAAATTTTCTTTAGGAAACGTACAAACATTGCTTGGAGGGGGCAAGATCAATTGATATAAATAAAATTTCTCGTTTATTCACTGATTTATCAATATTCTATTAATAAAATCTATATAAATCTCAAACTCAGGAGGGGGCAATTGCTCCTCCCTGTCCTCCCCTAAATGACGCCCCTGATGACGATACTGAGATGTTTGTGTCAATCGGTGTATCAGTTGATCTTGAGGTACTGTGGCTTTAAAGTAATATAGCAGCATATGCCCATGGTACAGTAGACGCGTTATGGTGTGGAGGGACAGACTGAAAGAATTATAAGACCCAGCTTTATAAGATACGACATTAAGCTAGAAATAATACTTAATATTACGAAATGCATTTTTAACGATTATTGAACGTAGTAAAGTTTGGACGTTGTGAAATGTATTAATAATAGTTTTGATCTTTTTCTTTACAGCTAAAAAGAACGTTTCGAACTGGTTTAGATAAGATAATAATTTGATACAGGGATGCACCCACGTGGGGGTACACCGGATCCGGTCTCGCCCCCCCCCCACCAAAAATAAACTTCGTAATTCGACATACATTTGTACATTTCTTTAATAAAACTATATTTGCTTAGCAAATGATTATGAAGTAGCATAAAGATTGTATCGTACAGTTCATCTCTATCCTTTCTTTTCTTATAAACACAAACCTTTTTTATAGTTTTTCTAGTGCGGTACTACTTATCAATTACTTATCATCTTTTCAGGTCTAGAAGAACATCAGTTCAATAGTTCTTAGACGTCGTATCTTGAAGTATCCACAAACTTCGGATCCCTCCCAACAAAATATTTTCGATGCGTGGCTGATTTGGTGTGTATATCTCAGCTGTCAGTAAAATGTCTAAAGCAGTTCCTTTAATATAGGTATATTCTAAGTTATAAAGCGCTACGCGCTACAATTTTGAATTCTTCTCTTTAGATTTAGTTGTTAAGAAACATTCCAAACGTCCCTGACATTGTATCCTTAATACCAACACGAATTATGTACCCGAATTTATAAAATTAAAATGTCCTTAAAATGTATTGTCTGTCTATGGCAACTTACCAAATGTCTTCATCCAGAAAAATCAGTGGAGGTAATTATTGAACAGCCCTTTTGTAACACGAGGAGTCAATTGTTATGAATCTTATTGATTGCGCTCTACAAAGAAAGACTTAGAAGTTGTCTGTTATCTTCTTTCCCCACCGAAACATTATCAGCAGAGAGAAAGAGAGAAGGATAAAAGAAAACAAGAAAGAGAAAGGGACGGTGAGAAAAATGGAAGACTTGAGAGTGTAGAGTAAGAGTGTCTAAAATGATTATGAGGCTGTTAAGTGGAGAGAAGCATTTGCAGCGTCGAGCTTCGATCCAATGGTTTTTAGATGAGAGGTCTTCCCTGATGCAAGAAGATACTACTTCTCTCAAGCTATCCCTTATCCTTTCTTTCCCAGGCACAGTTCCAAATAACTGGAACAAAAGAGGAAAGGCGGGAAACATTAAGGGACTTTTCTTCTTGACCTAAAGTGTAAGATTATTGGGAGCGAAATGTTGCCATCTCAGCATTAACGTTACTATATACATTTAAAAATATTGAAGTATTCATATTCAGGCATTGAACTAATTTGCCTCAAGCTTGCCTGTCGCTCTTAGTTGATTAGCTTAACTATGGTATAGTTTGCATATGAACGGAAGGTATTATTGGATAGTTATGTCCGTTCACCTGGTTATCAATTATGATCAGGATCAGGAATTAGGATCCAAAATCAGATTTCTGAACTTTCGTTTCTATGGTTATATTAGGCCGTCATGTATGACAGGTCACTTTCCTCGGCAATCAAACTATTCTACGAAAGGGAAGGAAGAAAGGATATGGAAAAGGAAGTTAGCGGCCTGGGACCTGCATGTTAGGTTCCATACCAGCATTGATCTGGTGTGAAAGAGGAAAACCCTACTCAGGATTTTCCCTACAAAAAGCTTTTACACTTTTCGACCACGTGTTTCCAAGAGGAATCGAACCCGGGACCAAAGAGCTATTAAAAACGCAAAATATAGCGAAAAGAGCTTTTTTGTTATTTATGAACGGTCCCAAGAGTAACTTTTATCTCGAAATTGTGAAAATTTAACATTTCCGGTTTTAATACTGATTATCATTTTGCTAAAGCTGTATTAGTGTCTTTTTTCTTTTGTATGGATTCAATACAACAACGATTCTATTTTAGATTTTGTATTATGTATTGCATCCAGAAACTACAGTTCTACTTTCGACTTCAGTATGGTATCATAATCACTATTATGTACATGTACTCTGCAAAAAATACACAGTAGTCTACGGTCCGATTGTCTATATAGATTAGATCTACCTTTTAATCCTAACTTCCTGTGAAATCCACTTTCCTTTCGATGGTTATAATACTTCTGCCTTTGACATAAATTAAACTTCTCAACAGTTTAATTTACGTATAAAATGCTAATACGTGATTCACAGAGCTGTTACCCACCTCTGTTGAATCAAAAAAGACATTATACAAAATTTTATATTCTCTCGGAGTGGCATCTAACAGCTTTTGTTACTAGTACTAAGGCTAATGGTATGTTTGCTCATGTTGCCAAACTATTAAAAATATAATAGAATGATCTGTATATGTGGAACATTCTCGTCCACAATGCTTTCCAAACGTTTCTTTTTGGGGAGATCCGATTAAAACATATTACTGATGTAATATCTAGATTCTATTATAACAAAAATGGTTTATTTATTTCAAAAAATTAATTATATAGTGGGTTTCCCAGATATATGGCAGAGATCCGGAATAGAACTGACGGTATGGTTTTATAATTGTGGTGAGAAATTCGGAAAAAAGAAAACATGATTTTAAAGGAAAACTGAAGAAGTTTGTTTCCTTACACGTCATTGTAACAGTATAATTCCACATGAGTTCCTTTTGTGACTGACATTATCTAGCCTGAATTCAGCCTCTCTCCACGTATTCATAAAGTCTCGGGCGTGACAGAATCAATCGCATTCCGAATAAGATTATTTAGATCGTCCATACTACGAACATTTTCAGCAGAATAAACAATGTTTTTCACATATCCTCAGAGGAAAAAGTCCAGAGGCGTTGAATAAGATAAGCATGGTGGTCAGGGCCACCACGGCCTATTCAACTTCTAGGACATTCCGTACGAAGATAGTCCTTCACTTATGCACTCCAATGTGGCGGGACACCATGCAATAATCCTATTGGAATCCAATATCACTTGAAGTTGCAAATGATGTAACTAGGAAACAACAAAGGTTTGAACCATGTCTAGGAAGACATTTCATATAATAGTTTTCTCCATGAAAAAGAAAGGTCTATACCTTCATTATGTGATAAAACGTACCATTGTGAGGTTTCACTACACTTCCTGTCGATAGAAATTGTTACTATCCAAGGGCGCCCATTAGGGGAGACAAGGTGGGGCGCTCCGGAGGAAATTGTACTCCGGAATATCGAAAACCCTATAGAATTTTTAGAATAGTTACAGCAAAATTTGAAACTATATTTGAAATGTCGCTTTTTCTTGCCCCCTTCTTTTGGAATCTACAACATGGACGTCCTTGTTACTATCAGGCCTAGATACTGTTGCTTGATATAGGATCCTTGTCGTAAACAGTGCGAAAGTTTCGTTGCACTTAAAGAATACTTCTTGTCTCTGCAAACCACCACGTGCATTGCGCTATTTAAGTGACACCCGTCATTTTCGTTTTGGCTATACTAGTGCCATCAAGATCGTCCTACAAACAAGAAAACGTGTATACATAAGAAAATCTTTAGAAGTTCTGTTCTGCAAATTTTCATTCTTCCTTGTCTCTTGCCATACTGAAGCCACACATCTTTAAAAACTTTCAGCCTCATTTCAGACACTCAGTACATCAAATACATTACCTTGCTTACAGATACAAAACTTAACGTTTTCACATCGAAAATAATGTTGAAAGTTTGCATCTTTACATGACAGAAGATGACTCATATGAACTAAACAAGCATTGCAACCTCATACTGTCGCTTATCACTGGTGTCAAGATTCTATATTTAATTAAAATATAAACAGATGGCGCAAATACAGCATGAAGAACAAACTTACCTAGTGCCGTCAAATATGAGGATTCCACATATCCGGACTAAAAATCAAGATACCTTACAAATACTTATAGTGCAGTTATATGTATACACTTGCTTACTGCTGAAATAACAAAACTAATTAAAATAATAAGTAAGCACTTACTGAAAGTTAATACCTGTGAGTAGATTATCCCTATTAATTGAATATTAATGACAAATCCCGAACATTTAGTACTGGTTACCTGGGATCAAATTCCATTTCAAATTCGTGCTCACACACCCGGGTGTAACCTTTGACAAACATCTCAAACAAATAAAAGCTAATATCCGCCGCCGTTTAATCTTACTACGCAACCTTACAGACACACGTAAGGTCTCAATACAAAACCTTCTCCTGCTTACCCACCAATCACATGCGGTCATCTCGCCAAGATATCAGCAGCCCCTACATTCTATGAACGCCTCAAATTTCTTCAACGACACGCTTTACGTCTGGCCTACTCTTTTGCTTTCGATGCTCTCACTGCTGAAATATATCGTGGTCTGCAATTTCCAACCCTTTTGCCACACCTTTACATCTATGCCAACGCTATATCAAAACATATATCGATCTGGCGCACTGGGCAGCGGTGGCTCAGTGGTAAAGCGTTCACCTCTTGTACATGGGCTCCTTGGTTCGATCTCAGCTCACACCAAATGAACTTGTGGTGGACAAACACCGTGTGTGTGGGTTCCTCGGGGTTCTCCCGTTTCCTCCTACTTCCTTCATTCCACCATCTCATTCATTTTTCAACATCACTGTCTTCTTTAGCCTAACCGGCATAATCGTGGGACATAAAACTTAAAGATTTCATTTCGATCGGGCACACCATGAGTTACTAGACATGGTGTCAACTTTACCACACTATCCTACTAGCACCATTGGATCATCTAGTTATATACGAACGCACCGATACCATAAACTAACATAACCAGGACCATCGTATTTATCACCGCAATCCATATGTATATATTACACATAACCTCATGCATTACTGAAGTTCTTATGTACTAAGGAAGCAATTTCGTACCATAGCCACCTCTAACACATTTCATCATATTATTCTCCAACACTTTCTCCTTTATACTTCTTCTACTTCAATCTCGTAGTATCAGCTATCTTGACACCATTCTACACATTTAGCGCTCTATATACTTCAAAATATCTCTGGCCATTAGAAGGTATTGCCTTCTACGGTCCGTTCATTCTCGGATGGGAATGAAACTCGGTTCAAAATTATCAATGGTTTAAAAAAGCAGTATTTTTTGAGCCCATATGTATAATGTAGTTACAATCACGAAAAGATACTTTCCATTTACTGTATGATCTATCCAAATATGATCAAACACACATTCCTGTTTGTGAGAATTGCTAATTAATTATGAGAATCCGCCCAAACTTTCGGAATCTGTACAGTAGAGTATAAGTACAATCTAATATTTTTTCAGTGGGTGGCGCATTCTTGTGCTTACTACTGTACCGGGTTTATTGGTGGGTATAGTACCAAGTTGAGACGTTTGCACAGCACTCACCAGTCAGATAGGGGGCGCAGACATGCGAGAATGAAATGTGTTGAAAAGTGTCTCTATGCCTCGCAGACGTCTAAGGGCGTAATATAAGCAGATGATTACATTTTAACGCAAGGATGCAAATAACCACTCGCCCACTCTTCCGGGACGAGTGGTTCATCGAGTATTTAATATCATACCGATAGTAAGTAAATTATTTCTATTGTGGAATGAGGGCTAGTAAAATTTTGTTGCTTATTTTCATTCCTGTTTTAACGGGACCGTATGGTCATCCGATGGTATCGTATTTCGAAATTTCTATGTGTAGAGAGCGTGTTCCCATGACAGTACAAAGTTATAATACCTCCAATTTTCTCAGGATTGGTAAGAGATATAAAACGTGCTGTTTATTTTGAAATACGTGAGCACTCGTTGTCAATGACATGGATGGCAACACCGTACGGCACTGCAGTGATAAGAGTGATGACTGTTTCTGATACGATACTCGTCGTTTTCTCCATTTAAGAGTCCCTATCACTGCGAAATTAAAATACCGCTAGTTTTACAGTAATTATGTGATATCTTCAAATAGACAAAAGATAATCAAAAAGTGGATCAAGACCTCCCTAGACGATGTTATTTTGCAAGAGTTACCGTTATTACGAGTCACCTAGTAGCTTTCCGTTTGCAATTATTTAGAAACGCGAAAATAAATGACGATTTTCTAAATGGCTGGAAATCGAAAGCAGATAAATGAGTCGTAATAACGGTATCTCACGCAAAATAATATTGTCTAGGGAGATCTTGTTCCACTTTTCGGTTATCTTTTATCTATTTGAAGATATCACATAATTACTGTAAAATTAGCGGTATTTTAATTTCGCAGTGATGAGGCCTTTTAAGAGATGTGACAACGCTTGAGTTAGACATGTGATGATATGTCTAATGTGCGTTCGCCTGTGGGACAGTTCAAAGAAGGCAGAACCTCGTGTGACAAGAAACCAAGACAATCTTGGCCTCGCAGAAGCACGTCTGACGACATGATCGAACGAGTGGAGAAAGTTTGTTTGGAGGATCGCTGAATGAGTGTGGAACACATCGCCTCCAAAATTGGCATTTCCGTGGGATGTGTGTACACTGTCCCATCCATGAATGTACATTAGAAACATCCATGACACCATCATCACATCTCACTCAACTGGCGATGAATTTCAAGCTTTGTCACACTATGTAAATGGAGGAAACGAATGAATACACGCTGTTCTTGTAGTGAAAACGTCGCGTGATCCGCGGAGGCTGAGTGGTAGAACGTTCACCTATGGTCCTTGGTTCTATCCCAGCTCGAACCTAGTGAACTTTGTGGTGGACGAACACCGTATTCGTGGGTTTTCTCGAGGTTCTCGCTTTTCCTACCACTTTCTTCACACCATCATTTCATTCATTTCTCATCATCACCGTCTTCTTTAACCTAACCGGCATAAACGTGGGACGTAAAACCTTTCGTTTCAATTGTTTTGAAAACCTCGCCTTTTTACGATTACCGTATCAAAACAGTCATCACTCTCACCACTGCCGCTAGAGTTTTGTGTGTAGCACGGTGTTGCCATCTCTGTCACGTATTGACAACGAGTGATCCCGTATTTTAAAAGAAGCAGCACGTTTCTATCTGTCACTAGTCCTGAGAAAAAATTGGGGATGTTATAATTTAAATGCACCTCGTAATTTGTATGTAGAAACAATGGACAGAAGAGTACAAAACAGAGCAACAACCGGCAGGCCGGTAGCCAGCCCAAAAAGTGTAGGGGAGCCGGCTGGAGATAGGGGACCCGATCCAATCATATTATAGTTCGTCACCATATTATAGTTCATTTGCAAGCCTACGGTGAAAATTTTAGGGGCGTAGCAAAATTTTAGGGGCGAAACCCTGGATATGGGCCTGACAACCGGTAGTGGATCACACAGTGTCATGATGCTACAGGATGACATATAATCGTTGCCCATGTAACTTCGTTCACATTTAGCTCCATTCTATGCACGCTCAGAGATGCAAGCTTACCTCTGTCGACACCTGCACTGAACTCCGGCTAATAGAACGCGTTTAACATCGATGTTCTATTAGTTTACATGAAGTTTGGTTTTCCAAAATCTCCTACTTTATTATATATTTACTCACAAGGTACATTAGCGAAATGTCTCCTCGGGATTCTTATAAAATTGATTGAGATGCAACGTTCTCCTCGGCCCAAGGTATACTGTACTAATTTTAGCTGCCCATACCAGTAATTTGTATATTTATGGGCCTTCATATGTCCAGAATTCAATCATCCACTACTATAACGGTCTGACACAAAATTGCTTTTAGTTTCTTTAGATGTAACTGGACATGAATGTGGACATATCGAAAAGAGCTGCCAATTCAAGTACTGCTTCTCTGTCACATGTTACCCACCCCGGCTTTCATTTTGAATCCACCATATTGGATTCAACTTTGGGTTTTTCAAATGGAAATAGGTGCGAGTTATACATCACATTCATGTACAATTTTCTTGGAAATCATCTGGTGTTGTGAATTTTACCGTTGCTTGTATCGTTTGGAAAGTATTGCCCCACGAACACGATGTTGAATACCGCAAATTTACTTGACCGAGGATTGAAGCAGGGATCCTACGTATCAGTGCTAAGCGCTCTACCTACTGAGACATGTGCGCCTCCAAAAGATAAAAAGAGAGCACATCAATCTGATGTTGCTACTTGTCCGTACGTTTCGCTACTAAATCTGTTGTGGATAATATATACAATTAGATTGCAAAAGGAACATTAATAATATAACAGTACTATACTTTTATATAGGCTACAAGTACGCTATTGAGTCTGATACTGTTAAACACCCATACATTTTAAACAGGGGCGTACCCAAGGAAGTCCTTGGGATCCATATCCCTCACGAAAATTAATGTGAAGCGGGAATAATCGTACCTTCCTAGCGGGAATGGAAACTTAAACAGGTACTTTCACATTGATTTAAGAAGCGGCAACCCTTTAACACCTCCACCGAAATGAAGTATTTGGCTACTAGCCTGACTGCAAATATACACTATAATGCAGAGAGTTAAACAATTTAGTTTTAAATTCAGTACTTTCAAACTCAATCGGTTATTTCAGATTCTGTATGTTGCTTCCAATATCTCTTAAAGGGAAAAAATCAAATGACATTTTTGAGTTTTACGTCCCACGGTTATGCCGATTAGGCTAAAGGAGACGGTGATTATGAGAGATGAATGATGTTAAAGGGAAGTCCGTAAGAGATAAATTTATTTGTTTCACTGAGCAGCCTTGTTTAATGCTACAGAAATTTTACCTAAATAAATTTAAAACGTATCAACAATCATAATTCAATCTTAAAATAATATAAACAGAAAGAACCTCTAATTAAGCGTTAAAATGTTTGAAATAATTTTCATTTTATACGTTTGTATAATACATATTTTAATATATGGTTGGCAACACTGTCGCCTTGTTTAAAACTACTTGCTGGAGCGGCCGTTTGAATGCAGTGGAAGTCTCAATGTCTTTCTCTCGTTGCTGTCAGTTATTACCACTTTCTACAACTTTCCGCGCATTACAAGAAAAGAGAACATGTTTCTTACATTTAATTAAAACTCAGTCTTTACCTTACAGTACGCTTCTTCCCTTCTTTACGGCTATGAAGAGGAAAAATAAAGGAAAGTGACATAATTTGTAAGCCGAGCTTAAGTTTCGCCTTAATGTTGTTTTCCAGTTTATCTCTAGAAATGCTTCCAAAAGGGGGAAAAAATCACGAAATATATTTACTACAATTGCATTTGCAAAGAAAGAAATGAAGTTATGTGATACTCTGGGAAATATCATCCCAAAATAAGTGCATTTATTCGTTTCATTTTGCTATCAACATTGAGGTACTGATAGAGCGTACCAGACCAGAATACTAAGAAATAGAGAAGGGGAGAACGAAATTTTCTTCTTTTTTGAGGAGGGGGTTAAATTAAGTTTGGGAGGGGGTTAAATGCCAATAATGAACTAAATGTTTCATGAGAGCCTGAAGGTGATTACAAAGGAGCTATGCGTCTATGGTTACTCACTAGCTAGGGGCCTGAATCGTACGCTAGTGAATGAAGTCGTTGGTTTGGAATCAAGAGAGTGCGAGTCTGATTCTGGTGAGTGGGCATAGTTTGAATGTTTTCCCTCAGTTCCACCAGTCGAATGCCAGTTTAGAGATATCACTTTCCGCCTTCCTTCTACGTACCTCATCATTGATCTTACAGTTATTGTTGTTTAACGTATGGTCCTTCAATGCGGAGACCTAAATGGATTGATTCTCCATGGAAGATCACATGATTCGGATTCCACGTTAGATAGTTGGTTTATGTCTCGTACAGACTTGGTGGCAAAAACAGTTTTTTGGCCCCATACCAAGGGTACCGGAAAAAAAGTACACGTTTAAATATGGTGTGATCAATTCAATTTATGAAACCAAAAATCAAGGTTTAACTCAATTAATATTTTGGAACGGTATCGTTTCGAAACAACGTTAGCTTAAGACCTTTACAAACTGCAAACCATCTTAAATAACTACGAAATCATAATCGGTAGGAACCATTCTACAACAATGAAAGATAGGTTTTGTTGCGACATCGGTTTCATCAACAGATACAATAAACGTTCCTGTTCTGAAACCGAAATGATTTTTCTGAGAAAATTAATTTTGATTGCAGGCTCAGAACCAGTTTGCTCAGAAAAAGTGGTTTCAGAGCTGAATCTGAAATAGTTTTTTTTTTTTTTTTTTTTTTTTTTTTTTTTTTTTTTTGTAAATCAGGAACACTCTTTTGGTTCCAACTTCGAAATCATTTTTCGTGAACTTCGACTTCGATTAAGGGTAGGAAATCCAGTAGCACAAACTTAAGTGTTTTTCTTACGTTACTGTTATCAACTCTGCTCTAAATTAAACAATCTCCGCCTTATGCAGAGTCGTTTTGACGTATGATTAGTGTCATACTAAAGCCCTGACAACTGCAGGAAACATATGTTAGTCGAACTCTTCAGTATGACTCTAATCAAGTGCGAGACGACTCTGCATAAGGCCCTCTATTACTATCTATATCAATCTATAATGTAAACTCAAAGGTTTGTGTATTTATATATAACTAAGGCTACTGATATATCAAAATTCATCTTACACACTACATCAAGATACTGCCTCTTTATTATGGTACGAAACAAGTTAATCATTTACACTCTTTAAAAATCGTACATATAGATTTCACGAGATGGATGCTTTGTTAGGCATTATTTATTTTTCGTTGCTATGACAACTAATTCACATCGTCGAATCACTATAATAACAAAATATAATCGCATAACAACCAGAAAAGAAATTACACCTATTTCTCTTTTCATATTCTTCTTCTTCCTTTTTTTCGAACAGCTTGTGCATAATTAGAAGTACATTTTGCCCACAAATACAAATAAAGATATAATAAAGATGTTAGAATACAGGTATCGTTGTAACTATAAAACTTCGTTTTAGGCTGCATCTGCAAGTTAGTTTGATCTTAAAAAGCTCTTGTTGCTATCTACGTATTACAGATTTTATTGCACCGAGACGAATGTTAAAACAATTGCTTTCTACCTGTTTCGATTTGAATAGGCAGTTAACGGAAGAGTAGATACATACTCCTGGAACGCTGAATTGACTCTAAAAACCCGCTTCTCGACATTTAACACCGCTTTTGCTTCTTGGAGATAAATATTGAAACTGGAAATACTAGTAAATTTCCACCAGTTCTGCTATTAAGTTAAGTTTTAAGGTTGAAGATGGTATCTATTCTTGAGACGCTGAACCAGTTACAAGAATTCTCTTATCGTTGTCTGGGTTATCTATTTTGTTCTTTGGCGATTAACATTGAAACCGGAAACGGCTGATTTCTACTGCTTCTAGATTGTGGGGCCGCGGTGGCTCAGTGGTAGAGCGTTCAACTCTGGTGCTTGGGGTCCCGGGTTCAATCCCAGCCTTCGCCAAGTGAACTTTGTGGTGGACAAACACCGTGTGCGTGGGTTTCCTCGGGGTTCTCTCGTTTCCTCCCACTTTCTTCATTCCACCATTTCATTCATTATTCATCATTACCGTCTCCTTTAGCCTAACCGGCATAAGCATGGGACGTAAAACTCAAAGATTTAATTTTTGCTTTTGGATTGAGTAGAGGATTAATGGAGGAGATAGAACCTACTTTTTAAGTCTCTAAAGCGATTTCAAGACACGCTTCTCGATATCTTTTACCGTTTTTGCTCTGATAGCTAGCTCTGCTGTGGATATCTGTTCCATAAAAAATTCCTATACTTATCCATAACATAATCTGGATATCTAATATTTAAGAAGTAGTAACTAGAATCAGTACGAATCTCATGTGATTCTTTATATCCTACCATAATAGACGCCAGAACGTTTGTCTCAAATCAAGGAGCATCCTTGCAGTAAGAACCTACAGTACAGGCACACTTCGTAACACTTAGCATCAACGCAACGGCAAATTTGCGATTTAACTTGCGATATTCGACATAACAGTTATAATGATATCTTTTTTTTTCATTTCTTTGCTCTGCGTTGCGTTGTCGCTCATAGAATTTCGAAACGACTAGTACATAAGACCCCGTTTCCTCTTCTTGACTCGATTTGGCCATAAATGCCTTCCTTCTATTTTAGGTTTTTCTGCCCTCCATAGATTTTCTTATTTTTTACAATGTCTTCCAGACTTAATTTCTCTTTAAATATTGTTTTAAACATTTTATTTTCCTGATTTTTAATATACTTGTAACGTTCTTTTTCATCCTCCTTTTCACAAGATACACGTTTATAGACTCTCTTCCTCAGTTGGGATTTTTATTTTTTCCTCCATGAAGAAAATAGGAAAGTTTCCGGTCTCTACTGTTCCTTTTCTTTTCCATCTAAGTTGGTGAACTACTACGAGGTTAATCATATATTTCTTCAACTCACTCGTTACTAATTTGAATGCTTTTATACTATAAAAACTTCTTATATAGCATGCTCCAAATCTCTCGTCCATTTTATAAATACAATACTGAGCTCACTCGAAGAATCCAGTTCTGGTCCGACGCTTCCGTTAATGTTTCCGAACAAGTGTTTGCTTTGCAGGCTGAGGTTCTCTACTTCACGCCAAACCCCTAACCTGGAAGACCATGGAAAGAAAATTCGTAAAATTCCCGATTTAAGCGACATCAGGTGAGAGAAAGTGAAAATAAATTTGTGGATGTGAAACAAAAGTTTAATCGCCTTCGGCGTTGTGGGTGAAAGAGCAAAAATACTCAACAAAATGAAGAGTGAGGCAGGAACTGATGAGGTATGTTTTGCTAATTTATCTTATGCCATTTTTGCCGCAATGCACTATGGATCAACATCTCGCAACATCATTCGGTCAGACAGAAAAGTCTTTACGTGTATGGCACAAAAGGGTAGCATTTCCTACGAGATATGTCGTGACATATTTCGTAGACACAACCTAAGATATTTACTAGGATTTATCTCATAGTGTATGGCATTCCTAAATGTTTTCTCAAGACACATAATAATAATAATAATAATAATAATAATAATAATAATAATAATAATAATAATAATAATAATAATAATAATAATAATAGTTATTATTATTATTATTATTATTATTATTATTATTATTATTATTATTATTATTATTATTATTATTATTATTATTATTATTTACTTATATTTACAGGTGCTACAACTAATCAAATACAGCACTTTTTCAAATTCAAAAAGTAAATTTACTACGTTCAGTAGCATAAATGTTTAAACAGCGTAAAAAGGACAATGCAATATTCGCTTACTTGTTACAGCTTTGAATCAATCTTGAATTACAGCTTGACTTCCTCTATTAAATTACAATTTAGGGTGTCCGATAGCAGAACAAAATCACGAAATGCCAGGAATTTCAAGATTTGTTACGAAAAGATAAGAAAATAGTTAAATCTGAGGTCAAGAGTGAAACAACGTACAATATGTACCTTTGAGACAGGAAAATTTTTCTTCAGGGCCTCGCATTTCTAAGCAGGAAAATTAGCGACTGCGGCAATACAGTCTGGCATTGCTTCTATTTCCTTGTGCCATACCATTTTTTAAAATTTATCTGTTCCCTGTGAATAATAAAACTGGTGATATGTTAGCTAGTAGCTCGTATTCATAATTAATCTTTATTCCAGATATTCTGTTGAATGAAAATGACATGCAAAAAGAGAAATTTCAATCATCAGTGTCTGAGACCAACTATTAACTCTGAATTTATGGACTGGCTACGGAGGGAAGATCCTTTCACTGCTAATTGTCCTGTTTGTAAGATAACTTTTCTCTAGAAAGCATGAGTCGAAATGCAGTAGTGATCCTTAGTAATGGACATCAACATACCGAACTGTTGAAAATAAGATCTACAAATGTATCCTTGTCGTCATCATTTAGTGTTGGTGCTTCCTCATCAAAGCTTGTGATTAAATCTACATCAGAGGAACAGGCAAGTAACAGTGAACATGTTACGAATATATTGACCCCCATCCATAAGAATCATTGAAGAGTCCTGCTCAAGGGATAGACATTTTCATTTTCCGTGATGAAGTAGCCAAGTCGGAATTGCTTTGGTCTCTCTGTGTGGTTGAGAATAATATGTTGCTTAGTAGTTGTGGTGGAATTAACCATCAAACGAACAATAGAGCTCTGAGAGGCTGCCTATGTGATATTTCTCGCTTTTCAGAAACTAAATGTTTTTAGCTCAAAGATTTTGCGACTTCTCACATTGCATCTTTAGGCATCAGATATTCACGCACTTGGCAACTCCAGTGAGGGGGTACCCTGTTTTGTTGAAAAATGAAGTTGTCTTCGTACAGCCTCGGAAACAACCAGTTTTGTAACATAGCGAGATACTGCTGAAAGGACTACGTTGGAAAGCAGTTTGAATTCGTGTAACATTTTCTTCAGGAACACGAGGGCGGCCAGGACTATTTTCTTTACATACATCCTGTATCTACAAACTGTCGATGCCATCTGCGAATGTTACACCCATTCGGAGGATCAATTTGGTACCTCAACCTGAAACGTCTTTGCACTGTAATCACGGAATTGTACTTCGCAAACTCGAGAACACAAAATGATTTCTGTTGCGGAGTAGCCATTTTAAACATATGACAGTTACCAAGAAAAAAAGAAGACAACTGACATCTAGCGGTTATTAATATAAACTAGACTATGTATTCGTTTCTCCAATACCCGAGCCGAGGCGTAGCGATCGATAGTTTGGACAAAATAGTTCTTCATATTACGTATATTCTTTTTGAAACAGGGTGTATTTTATAGTATTTATAGTAGGTGTTTTTCAACTAAGTGCTGGAACTTTTTTTATTTTCTAAATTTGTGCTAGTCTGATCCTGTAACAAGCGCCTGTAATAATAATAATAAATTTTCTAAAGGGCTAAATAATTCCGTGCATGACCATTCGATTACCAGTAAGAAAACTAAGCTTGAATGGTCATTCGGATAGCTTTACAAAAATATATCTCCGGGACAAAAAAGGCTTTTTAATGATTCACATTAATCAAAATCGTTAAAAAAAAAGCAACTGCCCAAACTTATTAACAATGATAATTTCAATGATCGACTTAACTCAAATGTATTTTAAGCAATCAAACTCAAATTATTGGAAGAGTTAATGATGCTTCTGGCAAACATATCTTAATTGGCTCGACAACTACTTCACTTAAAGAATATAATAGTGCTAGGGTCACGGAGATTATAATTTTACTAAGGAGACACTTTCAAATTTTAATATGAACATTAAAGAGGTTCAATTCGAAAGTGAGGGATGAGCACCATCTGTAGTGCTCATATGTCATATACATTCTTCGATGAAATTAAGCTCTACGGGTTATTCACGTGAAATCAACTATGCCAAAAACCTTATCGTCAAGAGCGGCACTTCAGATTTTGCTTGGAGGGGACCCCTTGATATAACTACAATTTCGCGTTTCCACGTGATTTACTACTATTTTGTTGATAAAACCTATATAAATTTCAAACTCAGGGGAGGACAATTGTCACTACCCGCCACCCCCCAAATGACGCCCTTGCTCATCGTGTCAGATTTTGGTGAAATTCGGTGTATATGTAGGCCCATATGAGAGATGATCTTGCGAAAGTTGTAGCCCTGTACCTCCTGTAGTTTCAGAGAATAGAGTGGTAAAAATGGACAAATTTTATGTTTTTGTAGATACGTGGTAGCTTCAATTGGTCATATCTTCCCTAAATATTGAGCTAGAGAGAAAAAAAATATACCATTTTGAAGCGGAAAGAATAGGCTACTATATATGTCAGGAACCTTTATTTGAAAATCAAATATCTTTTCCGGAAAATACCGGGAAAATGTTGGATATCTGTGATATCACAGAAAGTGCCTGCAGATTTATATCATCTGGCAGCAAGCTCTGGGGAACCCTTGGTACAATTTGTACCATACGGGTGTTTCATGGTACATTGCGTTATAACTCTCCTATTTGAGCTTTTTCATCCGTTTTTTTTTTCAAGTCCAGAGGCATTGTAGAAGACCTTACGTATGGTTTCACACCTTCCTGCGTCGAGACATAACAGGTGATGACGTCATAATTCTAAATTATATATTTTCTTTTATTATTTTTTGGCGGGTCTATGTTTATTTTTTGGCGGGCTTATTTTTGCACGTAGAAGAATGAAATTTTGCACAAACATTCAGTCCACCGAGTAGTATTTACCAGATTTTTTCAGATTTTTCGTTAAAACAGAGGGGATCCAGAGGGGCAAAAAGTTGAAAAAAGGGATATTTTTACCAAAAAATCCCTTTCTTCCGGATTTTCGCGCCTTAGAGACATGATGGTGACATGTGAATGGTACCACCTGAAAGGCAGTTCTATTCTGAAGAGAATGATGGGCGAAACATGACCCTAGATAATTAGGGAAGTGTCAGGGAATTTTTATCAAAATATACTTCTGTATAGGGGAATTTTGGACATTTTCGGTATTATTTTTTGCGGGCTTATTTTTGCACCTAGAAGATTGAAATTGTGCACAAACAGTCAGTCCACCGAGGAGTATTTAACAGATTTTTTTTCGTATTTCTGTGTTAAAACAGCGGGGTACAGAGGGGCTAAAAGTTGAGAAAGGGAAATTTTTACGAAAAAATCCCTTTCACGGGATTTTCCCGTCTTAAATACAAGATGGAGACAAGTGAATGGTACCGCCTAAAAGACAGTTCTATTCTGAAGAGAATGATGTGCAAACCATGATCCTAGGGTAATTACGGATGTGTCAGGAAATGTATAAAAATATCCCTCTGTATACGGGAATATGGGACATTGTCGGTATATATATTTTTTGGCGGGCTTACTTTTGCACCTGGAAAATTGGAATTGTGCATAAACATTCAGCCCACCTAGTAGTATTTATCAGATTTTTTCAGATCTCTGCGTTAAAACAGGGGGGTCCAGAGGGGCTGAAAGTTGAAAAAAGGATATTTAGACCCAAAAAATCCTTTTTTCGGGATTTTCCCGCATTACATACATGATGGAGATACGTGAATGGTACCGCCTGAAAGGCAGTTCTATTCTGAAGAGAATGATTGGTGGATTATAGTCCTATGGTAAATAGAGATATCTGAGGAAATTTTTTACCGGAGATCATGGTGTTTTATGGTAATTTGGGGCATTGTGGGGATTCTTGATAAAATTTTTCTCGCCCTTATTATTCAAGATAGATACTTGAAATTTAGCACACACATTCAGTATACCAAGTGCTATTTATCAGATTTCTTGAGATCTCTACGTTCACACAGGGCCGTTCCAGAGGGGCCCAAAGTGTGAAAAAAAATTTCCCTCGAAATTTTCCCTTGACATCACTTTTCCCTCTCCTGGTTTATGGTGTGAGCATGCAAGTTGTACCATTTGAAATCCAGCTCCATTCTGAAGAGAAAGAGGTATGAACCATGATCCTAGGATAAATAGTGACGTTGCAGTAGCTGCTTGACTGAAAGTCTAAAAAATACTCCAAATCCCAGGATTCGGAAAGGGTTATGCACTTATATGCTATATATATGTAGTAGGAAGTCTAAAATCCGAACTAATTGGGATCACAGGTAGTTCGGATTTTCAAATTGTTCGGATTTTCGTAAATGACCAAGAAAATGACATTTAGGCTTAAATATACTGTACGGTATGCTTTCTTTTATCGATACAGTAGTTATACAGTGCATACAGTAATTACAATACCATACATAAGGCTACTTACATCTATGTTTCTAAAGAACCTCTGCTTCTACACTAAATTACACTGTTCTTGTTACTCGCACTTAAAATTTAACTTATATAGGCCTAATGGAAAATAAAAATAAAAATATGTATGACAAAGAATTACATATGAATGAGCTTTTGTAAAAACACTGAGTTCACACAATGCCAACGGACAACCCTATTGTTTGTTTCTCGCTAGCGCAAACACAAAATGTAAATGTAAAAAGCTTCTAGGGACCCCGTTCGGATTTTTGACGTTTGGATTATCAATGTCCTACTGTATATATATATATATATATGAGTATATACATATACATATACATATATATATATATATATATATATATATATATATATATATATATATATTCATCCTCATGGCATTGTCAAGGCTCTATATTTGTATTTTACATTTAAAGTTGCAACCGGGTGTCTCTGACTGTCGTATTCGGTAGCCCGATCATCACCCCTGTTCTTCGCGCGCAGAGTCATTGGAAGAACTGAAAACGTACTCTGTACACAAACAGTTTATGGTTGTGAACTCGGAAAGCCTGGTACTTCTGCTTGTCAAGGTCAAAAAGTGGGAGAAAAATGATGTGTAGAATGTAAAGAGGGTGCAACAGTGTCTGATGCTTGTAAGGGAACATATTTATTTGTAGTTCGTGCACATTCCCCCTGTAGCGCTACTGTGGCACAACGTATATTGTAACTGTATAACTCTTGTACACCGCTAGTAGATCTATTGGCGTTAGTAACGACCGAAACTATGTTGTCAGCTCTGACTGCGATAAGGCACTGCTGTGCTGCTTTTGCTTTTCTTTTTTCCCCTTTTTCATTTGTGAGACGCCAAACATGTTGTTTTTGCTTGTTGCACGCGCTGAACGGGTTCCTGCGAGCGAAGTATTTAAGAAGTTGACTACATATTCTTGTTTGCGATAGTTTTAAATTGATTAACTGTTGGAAAATATACGAAAATAAAGCTGTACTTGTTAAGGTATATTAGTCGACGACGTAGCTAATGACAGTGTTGATTACAGATTTTCTCGAGGAAGAATTTAATTACAATAGAGGTGAAAAGGAGACGTCCATTTAGACAGCCCCCCCCCTTATCAGACTCAATCGGAAATGGTCTCAATCGTTTGTACACAAATGTGCAGGCGAAAGTTTCGTTTGTACACAATTAGGGGCGCCGTCAGAACGAAAACAAAGTGGGGGCTGTCTAAATGGTAGCCCCCCACCCACCATGTCCAATTCAATCACAAATTGTCGCAATCGTTTTGTACATCGTTTGTACAGAAATGTGCAAGAGAAATTTTCGTTTTACACAATAAGGGGCGCCGCCAGAACGAAAACAAAGTGGGGGCTGTTTAAATGGTAGCACTTCACCATGTCAAATTCAAGCAAAAATTGTCGCAATCGTTTCTACATCATTTGTACAAGAATGTGCAGGCGAAATTTTTGCTTGTACATAAATGGGAGCGCCGTAAAAACTGAAACAAATTAGGGGCTGTCTAAGTGATAGCCCCCCCCAAAAGTCCAATTCAATCACAAATTGTCGCAATCGTTTCCACATCGTTTCTAAAGAAATGTGAAGGCTAAATTTTCGTTTATACATAATTAAGGGCGCCGCCAGAACGAAAAAAGTGGGGGTCTGTCTAAGAGATAGCTCCCCCAACCATGTCCAATTCAATCACAAATTGTCGCAATCGTTTCTACATCGTTTGTACAGAAATGTGCATGCGAAATTTTCGTTTGTACATAATTAGGGGCGCCGCCAGGGCGAAAACAAAGTGGGGGACTTTCTAAGTGATAGCCCAATCACCATGTTCAATTCAATCACAAATTGTCGCAATCGTTTGTACATCGTTTGTACAGAAATATGCAGGCGAAATTTTCGTTTGTACGTAATTAGGGGGCGACGGCAGAACGAAAACAAAGTGGGGGCTGTCTAAATGATAGCCCCCCACCATGTGCAATTGAACCACAAATTGTCGCAATCGTTTGAATATAGTTATAGAGAAATGTGCAGGCGAGATTTTCGTTTGTACCAGGGCCGGCGCTAGAAGTTTTGCCGCCCTGGGCGGTTCTTTCACATGCCGCCCTTTTATTGTTTTCTTTCTCAAATTTTGCCGCCCCTGTATTCTTTTCTTTTTTCAAATTTTGCCGCCCATCAGACTTGCCGCCCCGGGCGGTGGCACGGCTCGACCCCCCATCGCGCCGGCCCTGGTTTGTACACAATTAGGGGCACCGCCAGAACGAAAACAAAGTGGGGGCTGTCTAAATGGTAGCCCTCCCACCATGTTCAATTCAACCAAAAACTGTCGCACTTGTTTGTACGCCTTTGTACATAAATGTGCAGCTGAAATTTTCGTTTGCACATAAATGTGGCCCTGCCAAAACGATAACAAACTATGGGCTCTCTAACTGATAGCCCTCCCACCATGTCGAATTCAACCACAAACTATCGCACTTGTTTATTACGGTTTTGTACAGAAATTTGCAGGCGAAATTTTCGTTTGTACACAATTGCGAGCGCGCCAAAACGATAACAAAGTATAGGCTGCCTAATTGGTAGCACCTCCCTACTCCGATTCAAAAGAAAATTATCTCAATTGTTTGTACATCTTTTGAGCAGTAAGACGCAGGCGAAAGTTTTTTTTTCTACGCTATCAGGTGTGTGGACAGAACGAAAAAAGGGAGTTGTCTAAGTGCTAGCCCCACCATGTTCGATTGAACCACAAATTGTCGCGATCGTTTATACATCGTTTGTGCAGAAATGTGAAGGTAAAATTTTCGTTTGTATTAAATAATATACGGATGTGAGTATTTTTAATATCTGTTATCAACGTGAACCGGTTTGAATAACGGTTGCTGAGTGTGAAAATGGTACCTATTACACTGGTCGAAAAAAAAATTCTTTTTCTCTGGCACACGGAAAAAAAATACCTGATTCTAATAGAACTTTTCACGTAGAATTCGAATCTGCAATCAGTTTTTCTCTATCACCCTCAGTTTTTCCGTGACAGAGGTGTTTTCGGAAAATTTCCCCTCAAATTTCTTTTCTTTTTCTTTTTTCTTTTTTTAAAAACCATTTTCATACTTGTAGCTTGGGTACGTTAGGTATATAAACACACAAATTATATTGTATGTTAGCTTGATTTATACTTAGTAAGCCCTCTAAGTAGCATTATTCTATCTAGAGAAATAAATATATTTATATAAAATATGCTATGTGTACTGTTCATTTTACAATATTCATTAGTGCAGATAAAATCACATATAACTTCCATTACAATATAAGCACGGTTTATATCTTATTGGATTTGAAATAAAACATATTTTCAATGATGTATACACCGTGTCAGCATTTTATATCTACTTAATAAATAATACAATAGAAGTGAGTGGTATCTTCTTAATAAATGGACACTTACCTCAACTAATATGTTTTAGTTGTCGACTTTCTTCTGTGTTTGGTTTCTAGAACATCTCTTTTAAGTGTCCAACAGTAACCAGCTAGCATTTTTGAACTTCACCGTCACTGGTATCTCTTCTCCATGGAGGAATTGTCCTGATGAAAATGTTCCCCATACTCATCACTAACAGCACCAAGGTTTTCAGGAAAGAAATGCAGGTGGGAGTCTAGAAAGTGAACTTTAAGTGACATGTTGCAACCCATTTCATTGAATGATTGCCGGAAATCACTCACAATTTCACGGTAATTTGGGGGTTTCTTCTTTCCTAAAAAAATCTCTGTTAAACATTTAAATGGATACCAAGCTGCTTTCGCAACCATAGTTAAGAGATCCTCAAATTTTTGGTCACGAATCAAACATCTTATTTGGGGGTCTGCAAAACTCCCTAGCGTCACTAACCCGAGGAATTTTTTCCTTGAGGTAACAAGATCCTGCATTACTTTTGTCCATTGTCCTAACAAAGTTTTTGAAGAGCCCCAACTTTATGTGAAGAGGAGGTAGAATTATCTAATCAGGGATCACCAGTGAGGAATAAACAGCATTCTTCTGTCCAGGACTTAATACATGCGTTGGCCATTCCTTCTTGATGTAATGTTCCGCTATGTTCCTGCTGTCCCATTCGCAGAGGAAACAACATTTCGTATAACCAAGCTGCAAACCCATTAACAAAGAAATGACGTAAATCACAGCAAACGGTCCACTTGTATTTCTCATACTGAAGGTTTTCTAACACTATTTGGATGTTTTCATAGGTTTCCTTCATATTACTTGCATAAGCCAAAGGCACTGAAGGAAATTTGTTGCCATTGTGCAAAAGGACAGCCTTAAAACTAGTTTTCGAAGAGTCAATAAGCAATCTCCACTCTGTACTTATGTGCATGTCCAAGTGTATCCATCACAGCACAGACATTATTACAATACACTAAATCATTTTCTTGAGAATAGTTTTGAAACTCTGTATGAAGGTTTCGAAAAATAAACACTTTAGTGTCACGATGGAGCAGATTCCAGCCTTAAGTTTAGTATCAAGAAGTTCTGTCTGTGTCTTGGAGAGTTTTAAATCCCGTAAGAGGTCATTTAGTTCACCCGGAGTTATCAGATGGGGATCCAATTTAGATGTGCTTCCTACATAAGTAGGATCATCATCTTCATTTGGAACTTCAATAGTTGCCTCAAGTACGTAATCCTCATTTACCGTAAGATGAGGAAGAGGTACTGGTACAGGTAATTCTGCACTGTGTGGAACTGGCCTAATTGCTTATGGCAAATTAGGGCACTGTACTGTGTGGTTAGATTTACTGCTTATTTCTTTTATCTGTGTCATTCAAAAGTAGCAGTCTGAAGAATGATCTTTTTGTTCCCTCCAGATCATCGGTACTGCGAAGTTCATGTTTCGTCCACCATTTGCCCACCCAGTCAGACGTTTCACGCAAGTACAACAAATGTAGTGAGGAACCCAGTTCTTATCTTGGTCTCCTACACAGCAACCAAAATATAACTGATAACACTTCCTCACAAGTGGAGTAAAACATCGACGTTGTGATTTAAATATCAGCTCCTCACATACATAACAGAAATTGTCCGGTTTATTACACACTTCCTCGACATCTTGTATCCTGTAACGTATCACACACACCCACACACCCACAACCACCCACCCACCCACACACACACACACACACACACACACAGGAATCTACACTCCATCAAATTCCCACAAAATCCCTCTAGAAATTTCCTCATGCAAAAATGGTGACATGGTGTACACATCATTGAAAATGTTTTATTGGAAGTCCAATGAGGTATAAACCGTGGTATATTGTAATTTTCGTGGAAATTATATGTGTTGAAGACCGACCCGACCCCACCCGTGACCCGAATTGACTGACCCGACCCGACAACCCGACCAGAGCTGACCCAATTGGCCCGACCCAAAGTGACACGAGTGAACCAACCCGAAGTGACCTAACCCGACAACCGACCCGAGTGACCTGACCTTACAATCTAATCAGTTTGAGAGAGCTAGAACCTTACAAAACTGCAAGAAGAAAAAAAATGCTGACCAATTCTTATGCATAAACCATTGTTTCGGCTTTTTTTTATTTGTAGTATAATTATCCTCCTCCTCCTCCTCAGTGTTCTGCCATTAATGACGGGCCAGTTTCCGTGAACTAGGTAAGAAGCTTCCATTTTTGCGACTTCCCGCTAATATCTGCCTCGCAACCCAACATAAAGTACCACCCTCCTTATTACAATCTATCAATTGCTACCTTCTTACACACTCTCGCTCTCCTGATATCACCCCCTTTACTACATCTCTCAGAATGCAATCCCTTAGCAAGATCGAAACTTGTGATCCGTCCATTTTTTCGCTTTTTTATATCGTCTAATATTGCTCTCGTCTCTTGCATTTTTTCAGCATTTCCTAATTCGTTTTCCTCTCTACCCTGCTAACCTTCTTTATTTTACCCCACATCCAAATTTCCAATTTTAAAATTTAGGCAATCAACTTCGAAAATCAAAATAAAATTTGACTGAGTTCTGAAGACAAGTTCTGAAGAGTAAAAGAATAAACGCTAAGCCCCACGTGGCTAAAATGACCCAGTACATCATTCTACGCCTTGAATGGAAAACACTATTGGATCCGCCATACTCCACGGACATTGTACCGTCCGATTATTACCTGTTCCATTCCTTGGACAATCACCTTAGAGAACGCCAATTCAAATCGCTAGTAGAGGTTCAATATGCACTTGATACCTTCTTCACTTCACGTCCCACCAAGTTCGACTGCGATGGAATCCATAGCCTTCCAGAACATCGGCAGAAAGTCGTCGAGGCTGATGGAGACGATTTTTGATATTCCAGGTACGTCTTAGGTTACATACCAATGTTCGAAGGTGTTGGTGAAAAGGCGGCGGAACTTTCTTGGGCACTCTTAAAGTTTAATAATAATAATAATAATAATAATAATAATAATAATAATAATAATAATAATAATAATAATAATAATAATAATAATAATAATAATAATAATGTGTCCTGCCCAAAGGCAGATGTTTGACCCGAAGATCCATGGGTATTGATTCCAGTTCGTACCAAGTAAGTTTTCTGTTGGACAAACACCATGTGCATGGGTTTTCTCGGTGTTCTCCCATTTCCTCCCACTTTGTGCATTCAACCACTTCAATTATTTCTCATCATCGCTGTTTCTCTTAGCGTTGCTGCATAACGTTGGACGTTAACTAGATATTTCCTTTCAATTTCACTTAATGTGACATTCAACTTGACATAGAAACGCAGAAAGGAAAAAAGTCAGTAGTAATATTAATCACAATTACAATGCCAATTAGTTAATATAGGGCTAAATTAAAATTTTGTTACTATTTCACCTTCAATTAGTCACAATTATCATTCATTCACCAACTTCGAATTGAATTCTACAACAAAGCTCCTTATAGTATTCCGTATAGAAAATAATAATTGCATAATTGTTTTTCTGAAGAAGAAAAAAATGTGTTTTCGGGGCTGGTCTGTAACGTCACAAGAATTTGTTGCCACCTCGGGGTATATATTCTTACTTTTAGTGATAAGAGTGCTACTTAGGAGGATTTAAACATTGCATGTTATATCCGGGGAAGCAGCGATTGGAATAATAATAAAGATTAGAATGAAATTGTTCCTATAGTATTGTCGGAATTGAAAGCAAAAGGAATAAGTCGATTTTATTATCTTTTCAGAAATTTTGATATGTAATTAATAATAATAATAAAGAAAAAAACAGGACAAGAAGGAAAATTTCTGCACACCGGAACAAATTTTAAGAAACCGGGGAGTATGGTAGCCTTACATACTTATTTGCATGCGGAGTGTCAGTACGGGGCCACTACGTAGCAGAGTTGAAACAAAACCTCGTAAATAGGTTGCCAACTCAGGAAAACAAAATTACCGGCACACCCTCAAAATTCTCTGTACAAATGAGAAACTGAAGACTGTATTGATCGTTATTTTATTTACCAGCAATTGCCACTTGTTTAAAATTATCGAAACAGATGAATAATACTGGATATTAATCTTTATGTAACAATAGTTGATTCATAAAATGAAATTTACTCTATAAACTTACACTTCAAACAAAGGAAATTGCTTTAAAAAGTCATTTTCTACTCTCAATAAATGTAAAAAATCCTTTTACAAGAAAATATAAGTGTTATCAAATTTGTTATGTTAAATAAATAAAAAAAAACTGCCATACATTAAAAAAATATCGGTAATGTATAATACAACGGAAATTTGTGTTTGTAAAGGCACTGTTGAAAAATTTCGATGTTCAATGTTATATTCTGGATTTCAGATTCCAAAATACCCGTCAGAAGGGGGCTAATATGTTTGTACCGGTCACCGGCCTTAATCAAAATCACAGCAAATACCGGCCAGTTAGCAACTCTACTCGTAAATCAGAATGCTGAATGCACCAAAATACTTCACCATGCATTCTATAGTTTCTGCAAAATGAGTTTAATGAAGATGATCAAATAAAACAAAATACTGTGTTATAATTTTACCTTTAACAGTCTACTTTGTGAATTTGTTATATCTTCCACTTATCAATTTCCTGTACGAGATGAGAATAACGGTTTCTGCGCGAGATAGAAAGAAAAAAATAAATTCTTCTCATAAGGATTCAGCTCACTTAAGAAATAATGAATAAGTTTAATAATAAGAGCCAAGGAGTGATAAACTAACGCAGCAATAATGATTGTAAGTATAAATATAAACAAAAAACAAAAAAATAAACATTTAATTCCATCATCGTTAGAATAAAATCAATATAGTGAATCACACAATAGTGTGAACATACCAAACCACACAAAAGTGTGAACAAAGTCCTGTTAGAAAAATACTCCATAAATGTGAAACATTTTTTTTAATGTTTCTATCATTTATACAGTCCCCCACATTGTTTTCGTTCTGGCGGCGCCCCTAAGTACAAACGAAAATTTCGACTGCACATTTCTGTGCAAACGATGTACAAACGATTACGACAATTTGTGATTGAATTGGACATGATGGACGGGGTACCATTTAGACAGACCCCACATTAATTTCTTTCTTCCGTCGCCCCTAATTGTGTAGAAAAAAAATTTTGCACGCACATTTCTGTACAAACGACGTACATAGGATTGCGGCAATTTGTGATTGAATTGGGCATGGTCGGGGGCTACCATTTAGACAGCCCCACTTTGTTTTCCTTCTGGCGGCACCATTAATTGTGTACAAACGAAAATTACGCCTGCATATTTCTGTACAAACGATGTACAAAGGATTACGACAATTTGTGATTGAATTGGACATGATGGACGGGGTACCATTTAGACAGACCCCACATTAATTTCTTTCTTCCGTCGCCCCTAATTGTGTAGAAAAGAAAATTTTGCACGCACATTTCTGTACAAACGACGTACATAGGATTGCGACAATTTGTGATTGAATTGGGCATGGTCGGGGGCTACCACTTAGACAGCCCCCACTTTATTTTCGTTCTGGCGGCGCCTTTAATTGTGTACAAACAAACACTTCGCCTGCTCATTTCTGTACAAACGAAGTACAAACGCTTGCGACAATTTGTGGTTCAATTGGACATGGTGGAGGGGTTATACTTAGAAAGCACACTACTTTGCTTTCGTTCTGGCGGCGTCCCTAATTGTCTACAAACAAACATTTCGCCTGCACATTTCTGTGCAAACGAAGTACAGATGATTACGACAATTTGTGATTCAATTGGACATGGTGGGTGGGCTACCAATCAGACAGCTTCCACTTTGTTTTCGTTCTGGCGGCGCCCCTAATTTTGTTCAAACAAACATTTCGCCTGCACATTTATGTACAAATGATGCACAAACGAATGCGACAATTTGTGATTGAATTGGACATGGTGGGGGGCTATCACTTAGACAGCCCCCATTTTTTTTGTTCTGGCGGCGCCCCTAATTGTTTACAAACGAAAATTTTACCTGCAAATTTCTGTACAAATGACGTACATAGGATTGCGAAAACTTGTGATTGAATTAGGCATGGTAGGAGGCTTCCATGTAGACAGCCCTTCCACTTTGTTTTCGTTCTGGCTGCGCCCCTAATTGTGTACAAATAAACTTTACGCCTGCACATTTCTCTACAAACGAAGTACAAACGATTGCAAAAATTTGTGCTTGAATTGGACATGGTGGGGGGCTACCACTTAGATAGCCCCCAATTTTTTCTGTTCTGGCGGCGCCCCTAATTGTGTACAAACATACATTTCGCCTGCTCATATCTGTACAAACGAAGTGCAAACGATTGCGACAATTTGTGATTCAATTGGACATGATGGGGGGGGGGCTAACACTTAGACAGCCTCCCACTTTGTTTTCGTTCTGCGGCAACCCTAAGTTTGATCAAACAAACATTTCGCCTGCACATTTCTGTACAAACGAAGTACAAACTACTGCGACAATTTGTGATTCAATTGGAAATGGTGGGGGGTATACCACTTAGACAGCCCTCATTTTTTTCTGTTCTGGCGGCGCCCCTAATTGCGTACAAACGAAAATATCGCCTGCACATTTCTGTACAAACGAAGTACAAACGATTGCGATAATTTGTGATTGAATAGGACATGCTGGTGGGGGACTACCAGTTAGACAGCCCCCAATTTGTTTTCGTTCTTGCGGCGCCCCTAATAGTGTACAAACGAAAATTTGGCCTGCACATTTTTGTACAAACAATGTACAAACGATTGCGATAATTTGTGATTCAATTGGACGCGGTGGGGGGGGGGCTACCATTTAGACAGCCTCCCACTTTATTCGTTCTGACTGCGCCCCTAAGATTGTTCAAACAAATATTTCGCCTGCACATTTCTGTACAAACGAAGCACAAACGAATGCGAGAACTTGCGATTGAATTGGACGTGACGGGGGGGGGGCTACCACTTAGACAGCCACCATTTTTTTCAGTTCTGGCGGCGCTCCTAATTGTGTACAAACGAAAATTTTGCCTGTACATTTCTGTACAAACGACGTAGAAACGATTGCGACAATTTGTGATTGAATAGGACATGTTGGTGGGGGGCTACCACTTAGACAGCCCCCAAATTTTTTCGTTCTGGTGCCGCCCCTAATTGCGTGCGAACATACATTTCGCCTGCACATTTCTGTACAAACGAAGTACAAACAATTGCAACAATTTGTAATTCAATTGGACATGGTAGGGGGGGCTACCACTTAGACAGCCCCCCATTTTTTCTGTTCTGGCGGCGCCCCTAATTGTGTACAAACGAAAATTTCGCCTGCACATTTCTGTACAAACGAAGTACAAACGATTGCGGTAATTTGTGATTGAATAGGACAAGCTGGTGGGGGACTACCAGTTAGACAGCCCCCAATTTGTTTTCGTTCTTGCGGCGCCCCTAATAGTGTACAAACGAAAATTTGGCCTGCACATTTCTGTACAAACAATGTACAAACGATTGCGATAATTTATGACTCAATTGGACATGGTGGGGGGGACTACCACTTAGACAGCCCCCCACTTTGTTTTCGTTCTGGCGGCGCCCCTAAGTTTGTTCAAACAAACATTTTGCCTGCATATTTCTGTACAAACGATACACAAACGGATGCGACAACTTTTGATTGAATTGGACATGTTATTGGGGGCTACCATTTAGACAGCCCCCAATTTGTTTTCGTTCTGGCGGCGCCCCTAATTGCGTGCGAACATACATTTCGCCTGCACATTTCTGTACAAACGAAGTACAAACCATTGCGACAATTTGTGATTCAATTGGACCTGGGTGGGGGTGCTACCACTTAGACAGCCCCCATTTTTTCTGTTCTGGCGGCGCCCCTAATTGTGTACAAACGAAAATTTGGCTTGCACATTTCTGTACAAACAATGTACAAACGATTGCGGCAATTTGTGATTCAATTGGACATGGTAGGGGCTACCATTTAGGGGAACTCCCTCGAGAAGAATCGCTCTACTTATTTATTGCAAAAAGCAGAATTTAAAAATTCGCATTCGTTCAAAGTTATCGTTTGAAGTAACAGCCGTTTGTATGTACGTACTAATATCGATAAGTTGCACTACGCGATCCCAATTAATACTTCATATACGCGCGCCACACACACACACACTAGCATATGTACACACGAAAGTATACCTGGTAGTATCCACATGCTTACGCCGGAAACTAGAAACAAAAAAAAAAAAAAAACACACACACACAGAGAGAGAGAGAGAGAGAGAGAGAGAGAGAGAGAGAGCATATCTTGTTGTACCTTTATACTGAATGCACCATTACTCACAAAATCAGTTAAAAAAGAAAAGAGTTGTAAATGAAACTTTCAAAGATTGGTACCACTGCTGCGTGTCACACATGAGATTGTTCCATAATGATTGATTCGTAATATGATGTATATGGGTTTCTTAATGGTAGTATAACAAAATGCCTTCAAATTGACCACTAAATAAAAAAAGAAATTTATTTTTCAAATTTTGTAAAATCGAAGTCGGTGGGCATTATTGGAACAGTCTACAATAACAATATATGCAAATAAATATTAATATACTTCACGTTTTCCAGTGGGTGCAAGAAAGCTTCGAATAGTGTTTGTTGTGATAACGATTAACTGATGTAAATATATATATGCGAGCTGCAAAGCTGCAAACTAATTTCCTTATTTACAAGTGACATCAGCCGCATGACGGGATTGCCAGAAATACTGGTTTTAAGTAATATTTCTTTCATATTCGGATTTTTTTGTAAAACTGTTAGCATTTGATGAAACAATAATGCATGTAGATGGCTGAAAACTTAATTTTCCCATAAAAAATAACAATTAGTGTATAATAAGAATATCAAGTAATATAAAAAAAAGCATTAATGAATTATGTCTACACCATTGACGAAACCAGAAAACAATCAAGGGATAATAAACTGCCATGTCTAAGAGGTAAAACACAAGCTTAGGTTTATATATACAAATCGATTTACTGACCGTGCGTCAGCAGCTGAAATATTTGTCGCATGGCTGGACATACTTACATTTACTCTTGCGACACTCAGGGCACAGCCAAATTGCAAGGAAGAGATATAACAAATAAGTCCCATTCTTAATAGCCACATGTTTTTGAAACATTGATGCAATTTGTTAACAGATAGACAGAAATACTCAACTCACTGCCACTACAATCTATGAAGAGCTATGGCTGCCCAGATGTTTTACATTCAATGTGGAGATGGATTGTCAGTGCAGCAGCTCTCAAGTGTCATTATTTCTTACTTTCTGGACCTGAGCTCGCATACTTTTTAATTCGTGTAGTTCCTGAGAAAACCCAGACTAACCTGAGCTAGGTTGTCTTTACAAATATGATTCGCATTATCTACTCTCATTCAGGGAAGGGCAAAATTAGTTCTACCCCGCGATCGCATACGTGGTGGTATGGTGATTTTGTGCATAAAAGAAGACAAATGAAAACAAAAACGTGCACCACCCTATATTAGTGGTCACTAAAATATACCTTTCGATTACAATTGGAAAGTAATCAACCGCTATTTTAGTGTTGTTTCAATGTTCGCATATAAATAATTTCTTCTCTCTCCACCTATCACAAGGGTAAAAATGTTTCTTAAATTTTACTCTTAAGTTAACTTTAACTGAACAAGACCCCGTATTCTTAATGTACACCGAAGTATGTGTCTCACTGTTCAAACATTTTGTGTTGGTTTCAAGTACTTTTATATTTTAGTATCGTCCTTTACTACTGTATAAACCTTTCATCAGGTGCTCTGCTGACACATTGTTTCACGCCTTTCCTTTGTCTGCTCTCCCTTCCTCACCTGTTATATTTTGCGGATGTCATCTTCTTTGTCTTCTACCATTTTAGTTTCTTTCTTTTTCCCTCAACTGATCCCCAGTCATCCATCAACTTTTGTTTTTCTCCTCACGGATTGGTCGTTGAGTCACCCAACTTTTCATCACATCGCGGGACACACATACATGCACGCATCCAAGACAAAAAGAAGCTGGCGAAAAATAATGGATCCTACCTAACTCACCTACCAATCTTCCTTCCTCTTATGAAATATCACAGATAGTTTTACCTTATAAATAACTTTTGGCTTTTCTTTTCCACCGTCCACAAAGAATAAAAACGAAATTCCCTTTTTCTTTACCATCTTACTGCTTCTAATATTTTGTGTTGATCTTCGTTCTTTGTTATTCTGTCATAGTTTCTGATCTTGTTTCTTTTCGTGGCAATGAAGTTTTGTGTGCTTGTGTGTATTTAAAGCTTGGAAGTGTTATTTCGCATTACTTCTTAAGACGGAGTTAATTTATCTCTCTTTCAAATAGTTACTTAGACCTATTTGACTTCTTTTTTAGTTTATTCTTCGACTTTTCTTCATCATCTTGTTTTCAATTCTCTTTATTTCCTTTGTTGAGACCTATATTATCCAAGTATTAAATACCTAAGTCCAGCTCTGTGCTTAAGTACTTTACACTTTTGGGTCGAAGAATTTTTTCCGAACCTCCTTCTTATTTGGTAGTATTCAGTATATATATCTAAACAATATACAGTAGTCGCGTTGTTTATATTGAACTACTAACAATGGGACTACAGGTATAAGAACCAAATGCGATAGGTACCGGAATTGTTTGCTTCCAAGACAGGCACCTTTCTTTTTTTCCAGAGGTTGGTATTTAAAGCTATTAAGCACATGCAACCTAAACGTCATTCAACTCATCCTGACGGAAGTAAGCGATTAGTACGTGTGCTTTGTAATACACGAATGAAATTAATATTTTGATGCTAGAAAAGACTATTGCCATTACTCAGAGACTATTAAGAAAACGCTTGCAAGGGCTTCCAATGCCATTGAAACTATCGTTTCCGAACATTTAAAATATTCAAATATTCGTAAGCTCAAATAAAGGCTGCAACATGTGAACATCAATGGAATATGCACTGACCAACAAAATTTGCATTTGCATATTGTGAACATTACCAGCATTACGAACTTTAAGGCCGTCACATAGGGATGACGTCACTCCACGAGCACACTATCCGGATATATGCGTATAAAAAATTCCGTTTATACCGATCAGGTATGTACTATCTTTATTTTTGTGTTCTATTCGAAAATTGATTAATTAATTGATACATTCTGCTCTTGACATACTAATTGTTTGTAGGAATCGCATTTTTTAAAATTTTTCCTATTGTTAATTTCTTACTGTTAGAGTATTATCATATTCTGTTACCAATTTCGTATATTGACAATAATTATTTCATTTTCGAAGTTTTCGTTTACAGCAATGAGTCAGTTGTGTTGTTATTTAACTAGCACATATATGTAGGAAAATTCTTCTAAATTTCGTCACTTTATATTATTTAAGTACTGTATTATTCTAAAAATTTGATTTCGTTAATTAAGATAAATATTTTAAAAATTATTCACTCAGAAACATCGATGATTATTAAAAATAGGCAGAATATATTCATAATCTTAGTGGGAAAAAGAAAAGTCTATTTTCTAGGACTTGACAAAAGGTGTCATAAAATGTCTGCGTTGAGTATTGTACTGTATGCATCAAAACAAAAATTGATGAAAATCGATTGTAAGTTATTGTAATATGGCTGTGGAAGAAGAACGAAGGGAATTAGCTGGATCGAGCGGAAAACGAATGTAAGGGAGTTAGACATGGTGCGGGAGAAAAGAACTTTTTAAGATATTATTAAGAAAAGGTAAATAAACGAGTTGAGACATTGCCTAAGAAGGAACTATATCATGAGGTAAGTGCTAGATACTATGGTAACAGGAATGAGAGGGAGAGAGAGAGAGAGGGGGAAGCTATAATTGATGAACGATATCAAAACAGAAAAATTGTATTTGAAGACGAAGAGGTTTGCTGAAGATCGTGGAGCATGGAAGCTTATTTTTGCGGAAAGTTACCTGCCAATAATGGCAGAATAGATATGATGATGATGATGATATATGTAATTCAACAATATCGTTAGTGCTTAACGGAAAAACACGTCCAGAGACAGGACATACATGAATAAATATCGCATGGATATAATGTGATAGTACTAAACTTGATCATGATTGATCGAACAGCGTGAACTCTCTAGGAAGAAGTAGTTTTTTTCTTAAATAATATTATTGGTTTGTGTCTTGTGCGACTTCCAATTTGACAACTCTATATACTTTCCATTTGCTATATACAACTCTATATACAAAGAGTACATTTCTAATTGCTCTTTCCAAACTAATTTGAAGGTTGTGAATCCATTGGAACACTTTTATTCATATATATTTACGTCCATCCGTAAACATAAATTTAAATATGACGACTTCTAGGTATTTTTTTTTTGTGAATGGACGCACATGCTTGAAAATAGTCCAATTCGATTCAGTGTTCTCAAATTAGTACGAAAATATCAATTACAAATTTCCTAAAGTTGAGCATTTCTTTAACTTTGGTATAAGCTGTAATCAAAATGGTCTCTATGTACCTATGATGTTTTTTCGGTGGTTATTCATCTGTGCCATATGTAATCCTGATATTTATATTTCTGTCGTTTAGATCAGTAGCCATTATCCCACAGGCTAAATTGGTCAAGATTAACTGGTTGGTGTGAATGGAGGTTACTACACATTTACGTGAATTGGAGAAGAATAAAAATCCAATTGACCTTCAAATTGCATTATTTTTCATGACACTTTTGTCTCTAAAATTAGTGAATCTACGATCTTAGCGCATTCTTCAATACTTTTAATGTTCCCGAGACATGCGCCCCTTTTTCTCCTCCAAAGTTACGGCCCTGCTACAACTGACGTAAGAACGAAAGTAATAAAAACTTTTTAAAAGTAACTTTTGAGGAACTGGCAACATTGCTTTGATTTCCTTCGAGATTCTGCTTCTCTACCTAATTCATCGCCTCCTCTTTCAATCTCCAGAGAAGCTGTCTCGGGAAGAACAGGCACTGATTGATGGTCGCAGCTGCTTTAGCGTCGTGTTCGGATGATTATGATCAGCAGAATCCGAGTCAAAAGGGGATAAATGGAGACAAACTAAAATTCCATGGATGGAATAGCGTAGCACAGTGAAATGTAACAGTGTGAAACGTCAGATGGTTCGGCAATGCATTTCAATGTACTATACATATATTTTGTACTAAAAAGTCTAGAGCAGATTTCTTTTTTCGACTAAATTTATCGAAAAGAGGAGGAGGAGAAAAAATTTATGCAAGAAACAAAAGTAATACTTTCACAATGTACACCAGGTAAAAAGTTTGGTTTGTCACAATGTATAGTCCGCAGCAAAAAACCTACAACATAAGCATGTAAGTTTATTGTGAAACGACGAAGTCTTTTGCTCCAAAGTAAGTGTCCAGGGGAGGATACAGAGGTTTCTACTGCGTGATTCATGCTGCTTAGACGTTATATTGATTCCCTGGGTTGTTAGACGTAGTTTCACAATAAACTTACATACTCGTGTTGCAGGTGTTTTGCTGCGGACTGTACATATCACGGAAACTGAAGTTTTATTTTTATTTTTATTTTTTAAACAACTTAACAATGAAAACTCTCCTGCTGACCTTTACCCGTCGACAATTTCTAGCTTTTCTAGCTATCCATCACTCCCAGTGTTCTTAGTTTGAGGGAAATTTCATAATCTAGAGCGATTTCAAGCATAAATTTAACAAAACGGAAAAAAGGGAATTTTTCCCTAAAATTTAAAAATCCAGAGTAATTCTCGCTCTAACTGATTAACCAATATAAATGTTTAAATGTTTCTTTGTTCTTCATAAATTAACCAATACAATAGCAATAGTTTGATATGTGTGTTCAAAGCAGTACATATAATTTACACCCACTGTTGACTGGCTGTATTGGTTTGTATGTTTTCTTTTGCTTAAAAGAAGTAGAAGCAAACATTAATGAATAAAACAAACGTGGCTGGCACTTCATCTAATATAGCTAAATTAATATTATCACATAATTTATGTTATAGGAATTGGACACTCAACAAACAAGGGAAAGTTTGATAAGAAAAGGGAAAATTTTGTGTCAGTCGAGGGAATTGTTTTTAAAGAAACGTACGAACACTGATCACTAAGGCCCGTGAGTTTATGTTATAATATATATTTATTTATTCTACATGGAAATCGGATAAATGGGGTGAGATCTTCACGTATCAGGCGAAAACCAGCTGAAATAACCAAAATTGATAGGACATATTTTGATATATTTTCCACATTTTCCAATTTGGAAACATATTTTTTTCACTTATCTAATAATAAGACATCTTTCTAGATATATATTTTGCAATATACTTGCACAAAAATTGATAGTTTGTAAAAGCTTTTTCTTGTATGCCTTCTGCCAAAGTAATAAAATCCGCGTTCTCGCTGTGGTCGATTGAACTTGCCTCAGACTATGTGAAACGAATTTGGTTTTCTACAAGGTTAAAATTTAGTACGGGATAAATATACCACCTGGCGTTATAATGCCGAAAATCGTTTAAAACAAAAAGCTCTCTATGATTGTTGAACGTTCGCACGACAATCACAGCTGTTGTTTTTTCCTTTACATTTTTCCTTTTTAACAAAAACAAACAAAGTAGTATTTTGTGCTGAAAAAAATGGTTATTTTTACGACAGTCAAAATCAACAGTAGTTTTAGCCTGGCGTGCAGCAGAGCAAGTGTAGAGAATGCCTCCTGTGAAGCAATATGTTTCGTTGCAGTTGATTTCCTGTTTCAGTACAAAGTTACGAGAGAAGATGGTACCTTTTCTTAGAATGGTAAATTTATTATTATTATTATTATTATTTGTAATCGCTCCTTGTTATCCCTTATTTGTTTTTGCTCTGTGCACATCAATACTGAAACCAGGAGTTTGAGTGACTTTCTATCATTTCTGATTCTAGTAGAGAGTTAAAGATGGAGATGAAATGTATTCGTGGGTCGCTTAATCGGTTGAAGAAAACCACTTTTCGCCATCTACTACTGTTTTTACTTTATAGTGATGAACGTTAAAACCGGAAATTGTTTACTTCTTCCACTTCCGGTATTAATATCACCTCCATCAACGATCTCAAATCCTAACGTTTGACCCTCTAGATTTTAGGCCAAAATTGATAATGATCCATGAGGTTGTTATTGAGATTTTGTCTCTCTTACGGACACACAGACCGGCAGAATGAATATATAAAGAAGTTTTTGGTAAACCAAACTATCTAAAAATTGCCAAAAGATGAGAATAATCTGTATAATTCATTGATTAAAAAAATGATATGGGTGAATATAAATCCTCATGCACAGTGTTTGGGAAAATATACAATTGTCCTTTTAAGCCTAAAATTCATGTATTCTAAGATAACGAGGTACTTTATGAAAAATGAATTTAGTTCTGATATATATATATATATATATATATATTATCAGGGCCGGATCCAGGATTCTCTGAGGGGGTGCACCAATAACTACCAGTACATTCGAATTAAATTTGAGTTTTTTTTTAAAATACCTTTAGGCATCTGTGATGTGAATGAGGAATTCCTTTGGAAATGCTAAGTGTCTGCTCTCGATAAACTCTTTTCCTTCAAACTTCAGAAAATTGATTTAAACTATTGATTTTGCACAACTTACTTGTAGCTTCTCACTTTAGGTAGTGTATATTTACAACGAAAGGAAGGGGGTGCACGTGCACCTTTGCACCCCCTAAATCCGGCCATATATATATAGATTGTTTCAAAACAACACCGACAACGTTTTCGGAGGTGATTCCTAACACAAAGATGAAAAGACCAACCTGGGTGCACAAATGCTTCCATTCGGAGTTATAGGCTGCCGAAAACATGAAAAAATGAACTTTAAAGGTTCATATATTCAAAACTATGGGATTGACCGTAGTCGGATCAAGACTTCACTTTGGAACTAATATGTGCTCTATCCAAAAATACATGTTTCAGATTCCTAAGGTACTTACGCAACAATTTTTATAGAGGCAGTTTGGCTACTGGCATATAATTTGAAGTACTGAGCAACTACTTCTATAACAATTATTGCGTCAGTACCGCAGGATTCTGAAACATGGATATTTGGATAGGGCACATACTAGTTCCTAAATATAGTCTTGACCTGACTACGGTAGGTTCCATATTATTGGAGCTATGGACCTTTAAGTTTGATTTTGGCAAGTTTTCGGCAGACTATAACTTCGAAAGAAAGCATTTGTGCACCTAGGTTTGTCTATATTTTTCGTCTTATCTTGGTGTCAGGAATCACCTCTCAAACGTTGCCGGTGTTGTTTTGAAATTCCCTATATATTAAGTTCCTATCAAGTTTTTCGAGTTTTTAATTATTGCCTTAGAAAGACGGCAGAAGATGGTAGTGTTGCAAATGTAGTTAAAGCTATAAAGGTAAAAGTTATCAACTCTAGATGTTTAATTTATGTTTATCTACAATATTGAGAAAAACGATACATGTATGAATCGGTAGGCAATATGGAACTGAGCAAAGCGTAATACTTGACGATAAATTCTCATGCGGAGTTCTCAAGATGATTTGAAGAACCATATAATATAAAAAATGTGTCGCGTTACGAAAACAAGCTGATAGTTTGTAGTGTGTTGAAATGGATGATTCATGTTTCTATTTGTAGAAAAAAAAGCTTAAGCAACAAAGTCTGGATACACCCCGGAATTCTACTTTTTTTTTTTTTTTTTTTTTTTAGATTGAATTATGCCTCTTGTCTAAAGAAGAGTGAGTCGAGTTGGTACTGGACGAGAAGGATGGTCGTATCGCAAAATTGCGAAAGAATTTAACCTTCGACACCCTCATTGTCAATCTATTTGTTATACTGCCGTCTGGAAATTAATCACCATGTTTAAAGAAACAGGCAGTGTGTTGGACAAACCCTATTCCGGACGACCAAAGGCTTCAGACGAAACGAAAAAGACTGTCTTGGCTAAGGTTTATGCTAGCCCAAAGAAATCGCTTCGTCGGACATCCACGGAGTTGGATGTTCCAAGGTACACCATCCACAAAATCCTGGCAGAGGAGTTTCCTCCGTACAAGCTACAGATATTGCATGTCTTAAATGAAGATGACCCCCATTAAAAGCAGACAGTTGTAATAGAAATACCGTCTACTTTTTTTGTGCTGATCCCATCCCATCACCAAAAATTTGGATCACCCTATATATCTTGCGTACATATTGGTAATGCTTAAGGGTATAAATAGTTTATATTCTAAATATAAATCTTTGGTTTAATTTAAACACTAAACTTTTTTGGACTTGTAGGATTTTGAAACTCGTAAGTTATTAGAAATAATCTTTCATTTGTTTATTATTTCTTTATATGCTCTTGCCATATATGGGCATCTCAATTACGAAACCATATTGTTTTTCAAGGTAAACCACATTTCAAAAATTGAATGTACATTTTCTCAAATTATTATTTGCCAATGCCGAGTCAGATAGGATATTCAAAGCACCCTTCAACCCGATGAGATACCCATATTTCGGCCAAAACAAGTTCGATCCAGTTTATGCAACTTTTTATTCGATTTTATTCAGCTCTGCGCGAAAGCTAACATCTTATTAGCAAATTAACCTGACCTCAGTAGTTGACGCTTTAGCCATAGTGTCTTTTGTGATAGTGACATCGAAGCTAGTGGACATGTGAAATGGTGCTTCGAGAAAATATAAGGGAAATGGACGGATCGTCCATAAATAAGGTAATCTAGTACTGAACAAATTAAAATTAAAACTTCAAGCAATGATTTTGGACTAAACAAATCCAAGAATACTAAGGAGATAAGCAGAAGAAATTTAAAAATTTTAATATCTGTTGGACAACCGCCATGAGTAGGAACAGGGATCAAGGAAGAATAGGAGCCAGAAGCAGTGAATGTTTGTTTTTTACAAGTGATCAACAAAAACGAATATTTAAAGATTCTTGTTGCCCAGTGATTTCCCCCACTTTTTTTTCCAAAATATAACCGAAAATTGTTAGGTAACCTGTATAGGTAGTTAGACTATTATTTTGTGTAGTGGGGTTAGGAAAAGATGACGGTATGTAATTTATGTATTTGTGTTAGTATGATTTTGAATATGTATGTGTAAACCTCCTTTGAGAGCCCCTGTTTATCTAATCAAAATGGATTATTTATTCTCGACGGTTTCCTTTTCTCTCAGAAAAGGTCACAAATACATTTTGGCATAATTTACTTTCCGAAAATGTAAGGTTTAAGTACAAAGTTTTGATCAATTTTTCTCCCTCTTTTCCGCACTAGAGCCTAAATAGTAACATGATTTTTAAAAAGTTTTCAATAGCTGATCAATTCAGAACGAGTATGTTCCCATTATCTTTATGCGTATTTATATGTGTGGATATACGTATATGTATTTTATTCAAGCAGTACTGTATAGGATTTAGTGCAAGTGTTGAGAGTGTGAGAATATGTTTATTAGCTATAATATTTATTTATTATTCGCATAAACTTTTTGTCTCTGTATATAGAGGACATTACTTCGTGCGTGAATTGATACAGTTCTTTCTATATTAGTTCATCTGCGTATAATTATTACGCAGATATCTTAATTCGCGGTGTAATTAAAATCATTGACTTAACCTAGTACGTTTCAAGTGCTAGGTTAGTTTTCCTTTTCCTGATCTTGATTTGAGGTTACGACAAAATTTCCTCGTATCGTATCTGATTTGTCATTACTGCAAGACCAACTTAAAAAAGAAATTAATGTTTAAAAGCCTACATTTACGCAAATTGTACAGTTCATTAATATAGTCTGGTTAAGGAATGTATACTAACCATATGACATTTCGGTAGTATTGATCTTGAAATCATCAATATATTATTTGGAATGTTATTTTTTTTTTTTTTTAAAGTTTACCTTTTGTTCTCTGTACATCCATAGGCCTGCTAATTACTATCTGATATATGAGAGTTTTTGAAGTACGCATTGTACTGGTCTAACGCGGTTCTTTGTTTTCTGGTCGGGAGTTATGTTATTAACGTTTGATTAGTTATTTTTTTTAAAAAAAAATAGTGTAAACTGGGCATGTGTCCGCAAAGCTATTAAATATAATTATACTTGTGAACATAATGATATTTTTACCGACGTACATGTGATGATGTATGGTAAAGTTTTTTTTTTTTTTTTTTTTTTCGACGAAGCGATCTGCTTTACTGTGTGTTTTCCGTTCTAGTACCTACCCCGACTGAAGTATTTGGTGCCATATTTATAATTACTAGATTTTTGTTTGTGTCAAGCATATAAATATAACACCAAGATGGATGAATGTGGGTTTTGTGTGAAGTATTTGTGTCTTAACATTGTTGTACTAACATTTACTATAAGGCACGTATGGGGTAAAAGTAGATTACCAGGTTACCCTCATATATCTGTGAACCATACAGAAAAATCCTGATTCTCAGAATTATCCAATTTACTCTCTCCCTCTTTTCCTCAATGATTGGTAAATCTCCACAGTGTGATTCTCATCAGCGCTAAATTAAAAGTGAAAATATTTTAATAAAAAATTTCAGTGATTTGGTTTCAAAAACATGATTACTATTTAATTTGTTGGAGGCACCTCTCAGATAATATGCGTTTCTACTGCCATCTCCTTGGATAATTGTGCGTTTCCTGCACCATTCAATTTGTTAAATTAGTATTCGAAAAGTATAGACTATACAGTACATACATATATACAGTACAGTACAGTATATATATATATATATATATATATATATATATATATATATATATATATATATATATATATATATATATATATATAGGGTGTTTCAAAACAAAGGCGACAACGTTTAGAAGGTGATTCCTGACATCAAGATAAGACGAAAAGTATAGACTGACTTGGGCGCACAAATGATTCCTTTCGGAGTTATAGGCTGCCGAAAACAAGAAAAAAATGAAATTTTAAGGCCCATAGTTCCGAAATTATGAAACCTACCGTAGTCGGGTCAAGACTGCACTTAGGAACTAATACGTGGGCTATCAATGTTTCAGAATCCTAAGGTACTCACACAACAAGTTGTAGAGAGGGAGTTTAACTACGGTCTTATAATTTGAAGAACTCACAAACCACCTCTATAAAAATTGTTGCAAGAGTACCGCAGGACTCTGAAACATGGATATTTGGATAGGGCACATTTGATGTGACTAATTTCTCTTGTAATTATGAGTAAAAATTAAGGTGCTGGACCGTGTAAACTTAATCAAACTGTGGGCAATAATTGTATCAGAAAGGTAAAAGAAGCTTAACGGTAAGTTAAAAATAAGAGTAAAACGTTACAAGGTTTAAAGATAAATTCGGAACTCGTTGCAGCAAACCGTCAAGATTACTTTTTACTTTCGACGTGAATCGGGGTTTACTGTTCAAGGTTCGTATCTGAAATAAGAGACACACTAGAGAGCACTCAAATCACCTCTTACAAACAAATTTGCACACAAAGACAAATAACTCACTCAATTTAAAAACTTATGTTTGAAATAATGATAATCTTAATAACTGTATCATCCATTCTAATATACAGAATATTTTATTTAGTAATATCATAATCACTTATTTATTGCTTCGTTCCTCTCGATACCATTTAATTTACTACTGTTCTTAAAATGGATATATTATTTACCAGTTTTATAAAAGTGTATTCGTAGTAATTTCCAGTTTTCTTCAGATTCATTACCAAGGTTAATAGAGTAGTAGATTTATTACTATCTTTTTATTAGGTTGTATTAAATTTGGAGTTCAAAATTTATTATTTGAAAATAATATGAAGTCTGATATGGAAAAATTTGATCGTCGATCTTTTACCATTTATTCGGCGACACCAAAATTTGTCGCTACATAATTTCTCTGGTTTCTAGTTTAAAGAAAAAATGGCGTGATTTTCACAGCCCTCTTGAAACTAAACTAACACCATTCATGGTGTTCTGCACAGAGACCAATACAAATGACTATGTGACGTCGCCAGGTTCAGGATTACGGTGGATGAATTAAAATTTTACCAGGTTCTCTCAATTTCTGACGGTACGTTAAAGATGTGTGTAGTCTACCGTTGTCAGCGTGAAGTACGACTGTTAACAAATTCCGGCCATTTTTCAATGAATTTAAGAAGTTCGTTACTAAATTCTCTGTCTGTCTGTATGTGTGTGTGTTATTTCCGAATTTTTCAATTTTGAGCGCTCCATTCGATAGAGCATCAAAAACTATCTGAAAGAAGTGATGGATTTTTTTGCGACACTATTACCGTTCCCGACATATTGGCCAAAACAGTTACAATTTCTGGAAATTTAAGGGGCCATATCTAGGAAACCGTACGTCATAGAGACTTGGTTGGTTAATACCTAAGAGGATGGTAAACATTTGGTATTAACTGGTTGCCAGTTGTTATATCTGCTGCATTTTCAGTATACATACGGTGATAAAAAGTGACAGCTCAATATGGCTAATTCAATAGATCCTCTAATACGCAGCTTCCTCTAATAGATCCTCTAATATGTAAGGGCAAATAAATTGAATAAACAATTTCACATAAATTTTGAAAAAAATATTCTTTTTAAGTTCGTTCTGGCAATTCTCTTCGAGTATTCTCAACTATTTATCTTATTGTTATGTGCCCTGGCGCTTATTGTCGAGGCTACAGGTTCCAGTCTATAGCTCCGCATGACGACAGCAGCTGTGATGCATGATGCTCTTCCAATACACCAAACGCATAATATAACCTTTCTGGACGTGCAAAGACTGTGTAGTGTCTCCTTGCTTCAACAATAATCTTTCTTGCATATTATTGTCGTACCGACTTATCATCACTCGTGTTCAACACGTTAAGAAATTCAGTAGAAATTCGCAGATAAAAAAAATCGATCGAGTATGTTTTTCACTCATACGATATGGCACACAATCCTCGAGCTTGTTTCTGTAGCAAAATATCTCCAAGCTGTTGAACATTGTTTTGTGATGGACAGTGTTCGAAGTAGGAGAAAAGCAGAGGTTGTATGTCTTATTACAATTTTGACTCGATATACCGACTATCTAAATATTCAAATACAATGATGGTATTTTGTCTAAATATTGCATTTCTATTTACATAATGACTCGAAACCATGGGAAAGCTTTTCCGTAGTTACGGGAAGAGGGAGCATGAAGAGACTTTGCTCTTGAACCCATCTTTCTGAGAAAAATAAAACGTATCTCCTTACGTTGTATTATGGAGAATTATACAAGAAAATGCTCAAAAACTGAGTTTTTATATGAACATTTTTAAACAGTTTCTCGTGGGACAATTCCCAGATCCCCAATTCGACTCAGGGATATTCCAGACTCCCGGGAGGAAATTTGGCCTCCCATCTACTAAGATAATCAGGAAATGCAGCGAAATTCATGTTATGAGAATTAACTTTCCGATACATAAATTTATTGGGGGATTGCAAGAGAGTTGCTTTTTAATTTTTCTTTACCAAAAACTTCTCCATATTGAAAATATTTAACTTCCATTAAGTAACAATGTAAAATTGAATTATCTAATACACTCATGCACACAATCACCGCACACGTATTCACAATGTTATCCAATTATTAGAAAGACGAAAAAATAAATTTAATGAAAACAAGAGATTTTTGATTACATAAACTATAGGTCTATTCTTTCCCTCGTAAATATCGGACTCAGTTATGCGTTTCGTTATCATTGTAGGAGCAAAAGAAGTCCCGGAAAACTCATAACAATACTTTCCGATTTCAGTTTAAACGAGTCGTCTCAATTATATTGCCTTCTGTTTGAATTGGGACCATGATTCACTCCTTTCTGCCATTTGACCGTTAACTGCAACCAACACAAACAATATGGGTTCTTGCGTAGGAGTAAGGGATGAATTCCTTTGTAGACACTTCATTTTAGAAAGAAAAGGTAGGAAAAATAACAAAAAAAAAAAAAAAATATATATATATATATATATATCTGTGTTGGCAACCTAGAAATAACTTCTAAATACGTAATTAAACATTTAACGTGCTATTCCTCAATCACTGTGAATTAAAATGGATTTATTAAAGGAAAATTAGCAAATTGCTTCCACTTTTCAGTGACGGCATGTCTTGATTACTAAGAAACCAGAGGCGGTATGGCATACCAACGCATACCGTCTTACTTCAACCATTTGTCTATTGGCGTGTTATGACTGCTTACATGCAAGTCTTGCTCGACTGTTGCCACAATTTCACCCTCGTTTGCTGTAATTGGTGACGCACTGCGAGAAGCATCTTACTAGACATTGAAGTTCTGAACCATCTTTTGGATGTTCCTTTAGATAACACATCTCACCCGTAAAAAGGAAAAAATTTCTTCACAGCTTGTGCAATATTTGCGCCTTTATTGAAATAAATATATAAAAATGTAGTTTAGTTTTGAGAAAAGCTAACTAATTTTTGCTTCTGATTACCAGAATTCCAACACTTTTTGTATTGGAACGATAGCTTTAAGATTTAGAGTTTTAGAGTTGTGGGCCTTCGGTATCTCTGGCCATGCTAGCCTGTCACGTTCAGGAATGACTTCCCTCGGCGAGCACACTATCCGGGTAAAGGGAAGGAAGGAAGCGGCCTGGGACCTATGTTAGGTACAACCCCGGCATTTGCCTGGTATGAATGAGGAAAACTCAGGAAAACCTCATTTAGGGTGGCTGGACTGAAAGAGCTTTTACACTTTTTCGACCGAGTGCATCCGCCGCGAATCGAACCTGGGATAATATATCTTTAAATTATCTTCATAGAAAAAGAAAGAATACAAATGGAGTGTACGATAAAAATCTTTATGCTACGTCAAGCAAGCAAGCATAAAGCGTAAAGCAAGAATAAAGGAAGCATAACTTTATTATGAAATTGTACAAAAGTATATCGATTTACGAAATTTTGGAAGGGTTCGGACCTTAATTTACAAAAGTGTTTCGTTTGTGTAAAAGTAGGAAAGCTGTATTGATCCTAACAAGAAGAAAGTTGTAAACCACTAGTTAAATAATCTATGAACTCCTATTTATCTTCATCTATGGACACTTATATTAATGTTTGCTTTTGAAGAAATTTGCGGAAATCGTTGTCTACATATCTCATAAATAAAGAAATACAGTAAATACAGAAAAAAACATATCACGAAACTACAATAAAATTGCTTACAAATTACACGATGAATGATTTTCTTAGAACAATGTTTCGCAATATGAATAGTGAAATTTTGGCAATGAAAAGTTTGTAATCTTTGAAGCCATTACACAGTGAGAGGTTATCACCCTGATTTTTTCGAAATCTTTTGAAGGAAAGTGTAGTAATTTTCATGTAAGGCAGCGGAAGTTGGTTATTGTGGTTTATAGACACCACCTAGCATACGTATTTTTCGCACAAATATTCGTTTCTACGCATACCTACCGTCGCTGCGCATCTCCTTCCTATGGACGTATCCACACGGGATCCCATAAGCTTTGCTCTGCCGTGTACCGGAATAGATACAATTCTAACTTGTAGTGGCCTACGGAGCAGGAGTCGATATCACTTCGTAGAACTGCACACAGGAAGTTACACATTTTTTTTCTATTATCATTAATATTCAAAAATCCGCAAGCCTGATAAAATTAATGCACTGTTGGGCGTGATTCACTCTAGACTTCGAATATCGAACTTAAATTATAAAACAGAAAGAATGTAGCCATTTCTGTTAGAGGACCAATCTAAGTGACATTTTAGTTCGAATTCTATAATTTGGCTAAATCCCGTCTCTTATGTAAATCCTATTTCTGGCACTGATGCTATTCAGAGCACCTTCGTGGCTAAGCGGTTAGAGCACGCGCCTTTGGCGTGGGAGACCCGTTTTCGATTCCGGGCTGGACCTCATGTGGCTCGGATTCCAAGTTAGTCAGTAGGTCCACGTCTTATATAGCCTTGCTGCTGGAAAGGACACTAAACTTAAAATCTTCACCATCGTCATCACTGATGCTATTTTAGAAGGCAACCGTGTACCACAATATGTGCTATCTCTAGGTTAAAATAGAAAAGAAAGTACGATAGAAAACAAATAAAAACTAATAAATCATTTACACTACATTTATTGCTAATGGATATATAATTTACATATGTCTTTGTTTCTTCATACCTATTACAAAAGCTTATTTGAATCAAACAATTTAAAATTTCCCCCAAATTCAAAGCCATCATACATTCATTCTTTACAGGGCTACGTTAATTTTCGCACGTGGAGATTATCACAGTTATGTACGCAATTTTCACGGTAACACTTTTTTGTTGTAGTTAGCGCATCACGCAGTTTGAAATCTAATGCTGAGTCCAAAACGCACGCGAGCGCGAAGTGTGGAAATAGGATTATTGCATTTGGCCAGTGACAAATTGATTACTAGACAGTCTCTATAACAACTAAAACCCACCTACTGGAACAACTACATTTTGTGGAATACACGCCTCACATAACGATATAGCTACCTCTCCCTCTTTCTCTCTCTCTCTCTGGGGAGGATATTAGAAGGCACTTAACCAAACATATGGAGTAATTTTCAAACCTTTATTGTGGTAAAATTGAAATTAGAACTACTAAAAAAAACTAATAATATTTTCGGGTAGACATTTAAGAATTTGCTTTCACATGATTTCCTGCTAATATGGAGTATTGATTCTGTGTTTAATATTCGTCTCCGTTAACGAGTACTATGGGAGATATGATGGATATCTTCTTTTCACTAACATGTGATGTATGTTCAAATGGTGGTAATTTAAGAGGATATATGTCTCAAATGTAACATTAATGGCTTTTGCTTATTTGGTCTTCTAGTTCGGTAGTGTTCAAGCTGTACCGATCTATTCACAGGACCTACAAGTCTACCTATCAAATAAAATTACAAATTAAAGAAAAAAAAATGTTAGGCCTTATATAATTATACAAGGGTGAATGTTTGTATTTCCTTTGTATAAGTCTGCAACATTTTCTTTTGACATTTCTAGGCAACGGCAATGATTTTTGTATAATTTTGGGACGGGACGTTCAGCTATTTGTACTTCATTGTTTCTTATCGAAGTCAAAATATCCCAACCCTAGGGAACAGAAATAATATTTTGGGAGGAAGAGAACGGCCCCTTGGGACACTCCAAGATCGTCCCTTTGGTTCTAAGTAGAAAGAGATCTATTGGATCTATTGACCGGGAACTTTGGCAAATAAATTTAGGTATACCAATAAAAGATCTTCCATAAACCCTGTTTTTACGATTAAATAAACTTTTAGTACTTTCAAAAATGGTAATTTAGGCTCGATGTTTATTTCCTCAGTGTAGATTAACTTTAGGAGAAAATTATTATGGTTATAAGTAGTAAGCAGATATAGTTATAAACAAATTTTAACAGTATTTTAGATTTTCTCGGAGCAACGCCAGGTAATTTCTATTGTATACATCCATATAATATATCACTCTCTTTATATCTATCGATATCTATCCAAATGTATAAAGTCCTGACGGCACCGTCCTTAGAGCGCTACGATCTATCAGCCAGGCTGTGACATTGTTGCCTTAGGTGTAATCAGGGGTAAAAGTGGATCTGAAAAGGTAAGGGAACGGTAGGTATCGGCATGACGTCAGGACGTTCCCCCTGCCTATCTTTGCTCATTGTAATTTTTTAGGAACTGGAGAGACGCCGTACATATTTTTTGGAACGGGTAAGAACTTGTTCCCCCGCGTTCCCCGTCACTTTTACCCCTGGGTGTAATGTGAAATCACCACATCGGTTTCCTTTGTGAATGCTGAATTTCTAGACTGGAGGTTGCTGCTTCTTTCTTTCAAGTAACTGACCAATTAATCTGATGACTCTAGGATGTAGTGCCAAAACAATCTGGTGAATATAAACGATAACACATCTTTCCTCTAACTAGATCAGACACTTCTTGACTTTGCTAATCTCATGATAAACGGTATTATAGCGCGCCTAGCACGTTGGCATATATACAAGGATCGTTCAATAATTTTTGCAGATTTTTAAAATATTATTTGTAATATTATGATGAAATTTTTAGATGAATGTACTTTGATAATTTCGATACAAGGCCATGCTACGCAATATAGCCTCCATTTGGTTTGAAGGTTCAACTTCAAGATTCTTTCCATATTATTAAATCTTAAGTTTCATATTATTAAATCATATTTTTTTAAAAATGTTAGTGCGTCATGCGAAATCCTAATACTAGTCACTCTGGCTACGCTGTCAAACTTCCTGTCACCAGTGTTTGTAGATTTCTTAAAGAAAATTTCCCTTGACTGACACAAAATTTTCCCTAGTTTGTTGAGTGTTAAGTTCTTATGGTGGGGAGAAGCCAATGTGATACGATTAATTTAGTTATATTAAAGAAAGTGTTAACTACATTTATTTTGTTATTTTGTTTGTTTCCTGTTGTCTTTCTTCACTTTTTTTCTATTAACAAAAATACACGCAAATACTCAAAGCCAATAATTGGTGCAAAATAATATTACTTTGAACAGACACGCACACACTATTGTTATTGTATTGGTTTACTTCTGAAGACGAAATACAAATTTAAGCATCTGTAATGGTCAAACAATCTGCGCAAGAATTTATCTTGATTTTTACTTTTTATCGAAAAAATCCCTTTTCTCTAAATTTAACTACGAAATTTCTCTAGAGTAAGGAAATTTCCCTCAGATTAGGACCACTGCCTGTCTCTAGTATCTAGGCAATTTTAAGGTTTAAAACCACTGTGAAGATTCAGCTTTCACTTTAAAACTACATTGTTTAAATTTAATTACAGGGAGTCAATAAAGTCCTGCAGGAAAGTAAAACTCTATAACTTGGAAACCGTTACGTTCAAGTGTATAAATTTTGGGGGTTGGAAGAAGGGAAGTTCAAAGTTTTGATCTGGCCACAATGTTCGATGCTGGCTACAATGCTCGATGACGTTTGCGCTGGTTCTCACGTGACTTAAGATGGCGTTTATTAAAGAAAAACCACAATGTGTTTTGTGGTTTGCGGAATTAAAATCTTGCGTTTCAGTGCGGAGAAAGTTCCAAACAACGTATGGGAAAATACTCTCAGCAGAAACAAGTATCAAGAGGTGGAACGAGAAGTTCAAAGAAACGCAGTTGAAGGCCAGAAATGAGTGACGATGTGATTCACACGTTGCAGGACAGCGTAGCCAGGAGTCCAATGAAGTCGCTTAAACGTAGGTCATTGGAACTGGGAATACGGAAGTCAACGTTACACAAGATCGTACGCAAGTATCTGAAGGTCCGGCGGGTGTAAGTTAAAATTTGTGCACGAGCTGATAGAGGAAGACTGTGACATGAGAATGGAATTCTGGGAGTTAATACTTACCCGCTTACAAGATGATGATGACCTTCTGTCTCGATTTCTGTTTTCAGATGAAGCCAAGTTTTATGTGTCGGATAAACTGAACAGGCGCAACTGCCGAATTTGAGGGATGGGAAATCCATGTGAATTTGAGGAGCACAAGCGGGGTAGTCCCAAAGTCAATGTGTGGTATGCTGTTTCAATGGACCATATTATCGGCCCTTTTTTCTTCGAGGAAGAGACGGTAAATGGTAACAATTATCTGAACATGTTACAGACATTCCTTTTGCCAGAACTTACTAGGTTAGGCATTGTTAATGAGGTCCACATGCAACAAGATGGGGCACAGCCGCACTATATCCTTCAAGTTCGACAGTTTCTTAACGAAGAATTTAAGGAGAGATGGATTGGCCGAAGAGAACCCACACCTTGGCCTGCGAGATCACCAGATTTGTCGCCTTCTGATTACTGGCTGTAGGGGCATGTGAAGACCAAGGTGTATTCGCAAAAGCCAGCTAATCTGCACGATCTCAAGAACAAAATAACTGATGTGATTTTGGACATTCCAGACGAGCACCGCCAACACTCAATTCTTGGCTTCCCAAAGAGACTGCAAGAGTGATTGGACGTGAATTGTGCACAATTGGAGGTTTAGCGATGAACCTGAACTAGCTGAAACAAAATTTTGAACCTTTTTGTAAGTACACCAAAAAGTATTTGTTAATACATTACGTAGTTTCCAAGTTATAGAGTTTTACTTTCCTGTATGACTTTATGGACACCCTGTATTTGGAAATAGAACAAAGCCCTTAAACATATTCATATTTGAGGGTTAACATGTATGTATTTCTAGAATAATACATTGTGGTTATTTAAATTCTGCAATTTATCTATTGTTTTCATTTAATTATAATAATAATAATTATTATTATTTCAATTAATTATTATTTGAAAATGTATAATAATGATAGCGAACATGATTTTGCTTTGCTTTCGATAATTGAGAGCAGATGTTTATATTTGATCATTAATGTTTGTGTTTCCGCAAGTTAGTTGTCTGGCAAATTAAATAAATAGCCATAATAATAATTATTATTATAAACATCAACAAGAGTGGCACGATTTTACCTTATAGTATACAGCAAGATGAAGCCTCTGGTGCAACAACTAGTATATATACAGCCGGAATTCATTTTTTAAAAATAAGCAAAAGAGACATTAAATTAGACCTGAGGAAGAAATCACAATAAAACCACGTCACTAAAAATATCAGTTAATTTCAAAGTAAACAAGAAAATATTTAACCATTAGCAATGTTCAAGCCGTAGACCTAGACCAACACAAAGGATGTCTTACTCTTTGTCCTGTAAACCAAGTCTTGGTCTTGGATTTGTTCTTGGCCTTGCACATTCAGTCTTAGTCTTGGTCTCGCTCTTGCACATCCAGTCTTGGTCTTTGTCTTGCTCATTCAGTCTTGGTCCTTGTTTTTCACATCCAGTTTTGGTCCTTGTCTTGAACATCCAGTCTTGGTCTTTGTCTTGCACATCTAGTCTTTGTCTTGGTCTTGCACATTCAGTCTTGGTCCTTGTTTTTCACATCCAGTTTTGGTCCTTGTCTTGAACATCTAGTCTTGGTCTTTGTCTTGCACATCCAGTCTTTGTCTTTTTCTTGCATATCCATTCTTGGTCCTCGTTTTGCAGATCCAGTGTTGGTCTTTGTCTTGTACACTCATGTCCAAAATGATTGTCGCATATCTATAACTGTCTTCTTGTAAGAATATAATTTGATAATGATTTTGCAGGGTACTTTTAATTCTGATCCTATGTGTCTAATCGGGAAATGTATATTTGTGGTAAAGTTCATAGGAAAGGAATTATAAATGCGAAAATTAGAATGAGTAAAACAAAATGTTGCTAAATGGACAGGAAAGTTTTATTTTCGTTTTATTGTTCTTATTTACTGCTCTTTTGACATGAAATTTGCCACATACATGTCTTTTCCGATTATATACATACTAACATTATCAGAAATACCAGGCGAATTCGTTAACAAATTATATTCCTACAACAACATATTAATAGAAATGGGGCAATAATTTTGGACATGAGTGTACATCCAGTCGTGGTCCTTCTGTTGCACATCCAGTCTTGGTCTTGATCTTCGTCTTGCTTGCAAGAGTCTTCATCTTGCCTGCTTTCAGGAAATCTTATGATTTTCATATGTAAATTTCACACTGGATATAAAGCGTATCATTATCTGTCTTAATGCGTCAATAGTAACGGTAATTTGTTTTTAAATGTAATATTGTTCATTTTCTTGTGAGTATATCTATATATATAAAAGAGAACGCACAAATCCTTTGTTACCTCATCACGCTAATACGGCTGAACCAATTTCTTTTATTTTTGGGGGGTTATTAGGATTTGGACCCTAGATGGTTTTTATCATATCACTTTAATTTTTAATTACCAGTGTCTTGAGATAATTGACCATTCAAGTGTCCATAACGTACAAATCCTTTGTTAGCTCATCATAGCTAAATCTAACCGTATTTATATGCAACCCACATGACCGTGTCACTCGGTGGGTTAACATAAATGACAGGCGATATAATGTTAACATTCTTCTATGGTTTTTATCATATCACTTGAAAGCGAAAAAGTAAAAATTATCTAAGTAACAAAGTTTATTGCGTTCCAGGGTGACCGCAGCGAAGCGGGGTGAACGCTGCTAGTTATATGATAGTTTAAGAATTACCAAAATTCAATGTTAGTGTACATTTCTCTTAGTTTTAGAAGAACTGCAGTAACATGCTTTGTTAGTTTACTTTAAGTTTACTTGGTACCTCTGCACACAACTATTTATAGTATTTACAGTATAGTACAGAACTCAATCATGGGCTATGGTAAGTAAATCAAATGATGGTGTATCAGACACTGAAGTTCTTACATTGTGACAATTCATAGAATTGTGCTCTCTGTTGTTTTCTACACATTGTTTTAATTCATTTCTATCCTCCGTGCTCCAGATAATTTTCAAATGACAACCAAAGGTGCACGGAGGTTGTATTTGGCTAACACTCTACTGCTATTGCTTACTTTCACTAAGGAGACTCATGCCCACAATCCCAGACAACTAAAGGTAACAATAGTCATGTCTCAACAGAGCTCTGGCGAGCGGAAGCGAAGGATTAAAATGATGCCCAAGATAAAATCGAAAGTGATGTTAAAAGTGTTATTTATATTGTGTTTTGCGTATAACCTGATTGTTAAGAAAATGTTTATGTAAATTAACGTGTATGAGAAACTCGATCGTTTAATCGATTTGAATATGCTATTTGGCATCCCAACTTTACAATACCATTCATTGGATCGTTCAAAACTGATTAGCATTACATATTTTTTTTGCGTTCACAGAAACCATTTACTGAACAAACGAATACAGATTATATTACAGGTATTCCTCGCCAATGTCTATGAACTTTTACCATCTTTCTGGCAACTCTTGTATTTACGTAGCTACCCATTCTTTGGAGTATCTCTGGTGGAAAAAATCTTCAAGTTCTACATTGTTGGTGAACTTCTTACCCTGTATGAACTTTTTCATAACGTTAAATAGTCTCTCGAAGCCATATTCGGGGAATATAGAGAATGTGGCAGCACAGTAAATCACAGTTCACCTAGTGCACAGTGGCAATGGTCTGTTGACTGGCATGTAACCGCGCATTATCTTGTTGGAGCAGAACGTCATGGCCCTATTTTCCGTGTTATTGAATGCGTCTTGGAAGTTGTATCTTTCCGCATACATCGACACACATTTCAAACTGCTAGTTTGCAGAAGTTTTAGGGGGAGTGCAAATTGATATCGAGCCAAGTAAAGTATTTAACGATAAAAGAAATTGTCCAACGATGAGAGATCTACAAATTCATAGATCTTATTAAGATGAATATAATTATACGGCTGATTTTAAATTCTCATGTGCAGTTCTCGAGATATCTGTAAACCTAATAAATCTACGCTATATGATAAGTACGGCACCTATTAACTTAAAACTAATATTAAAATATATGGTCATGAAGTTTACGCTAGGAAGATGGTATTATGCAATATAGTTATTGATATATAGTTCCATAATAGGATTTATTCATAAACTTAGAGTTTAATTTTAATATTGTCCAAAGATAAGACAAGAATCAACCGATAGAACACATCAAGCTGAAGATGAGTGATATTCTTGAGGGTAAATTCTCATGTGTACTTGCTAGAACAATCTGGAAAACATACTCTTAAGGCGTGGAAACGTATGTAACTTAGTTCGTTGCTAACTTACGGCAATTGATACTTTTTATTTCGTCCTAACAAGTAATTTATTTGTGTGCTGCGTATGAAAAACGTATGTTAAGTAGCAGATTATATATATATATATATATATATATATATATATATATATATATATATATATATATATATATATATATATATATATACGTATTGTTGTTTGTCTTATCCCAACGTATTCCTAACAGTGACTTATAGTATTGTGACAGTAATACATGTATTCCTAACAGTGACATAGTCGTGACAATGATATATACACTCTTAATTCTGATATATATATATATGTACTCTTAATAACGACGTATGTACTCCTAACAGTGATATATAGATAGTTCTGACAGTGACACATGCACTCCTTACAGTGATCCACGTACTCCTAACAGTGACATTTACAGTCCTGACACATGTATTTCTAACAGTGATACATATTTTCCTAATAGTGACGTACAGTATATAGTCCTAACAGTGCTACACTAATCCTAAAAGGACGGACGCTTATAATTCTAACGAAGATGCCCAGTAAACCACAATGCCTCTGAAAGTAGTTTCTGCATTTTAAGTGCAAGCCCACAGCCACGTTAACAACGAATTTATCTGGCAGTGATTCTTTATCTTAATATCTCAACATACTTGCTAAAAGGCTTTTCCGCAAATACTTTATAAATTTATGTTCTAAATCTTTACCTTTCCTTAGTGAATTTACTCTATCTTGTAGTCAACAAAGAAATTTTGTAATAAAACCTGTGAGCTTGCCATCTAAAAATATTTTGAGTAATCAAATGGCATCAGTTCTTTGAGTTAAAAAGTATGAATTTACATTCAGTTTTATTTTTAAAGTGCTATACCATCTCATCTAGCGGAATTTTTATGTGCTTCTGCCAACAGAAGCTCAATCAGAGATGGATAGTCCCTTATAACGAAAATTTTAGAATCACTAACTTGTTCCGGCATTTTGCAATATTTCATTTTTTGTGTGCATATTTTCATCTTTTGTAAGCAGCAACAAATGGGTCAATAACCACTTCCTAAATAGGAGGAAAACTCAATCTATTCTGCCCGCATGCAATTTTGAGAGAAAACTTCTGATGCATTGTTTTGAGAGCATATTTACACGTTTCGTCCGATTCTCGAAGTGGGTCAAAATCGACTACCTATAAAATGGGCAGAACATGTACAACTTATACATAATGTTGATCCGGCATCAAGATAATTTGAGATCATTTTCGTTGCATGGTTGAATGCGTTTTGTACGCCTATTTTTATTCTTTGTCAGATACAAGAAATATGTTAAAAATCGACGTTAATAATAATCAATTTCGTTTGAGACGAGGAACTTCTGAGATAATTCCTTCTGTATCATTTTGTGTTTGAGCTGTGGTGTTTTAACTCTATACTTCTAGCTTATCTGCACCAGTGAAAATAGAAAAAACCCGTTTCTTTCGAAAGTTCTCGAATGTTATTATTATTATTCTTATTATTGTATATTAATTTAACCTTTAATATACAGGGTGTTTCAATACAACGCCGACAACGTTTGGGAGGTGATTCCTGACACCAAGATAAGACGAAAAATATAGACCAACCTGGGTGCACAAATGCCTCCTTTCGTAGATATAGGCTCCCAAAAAAATAAAAAAGTGAACTTTAAGGTCCTTAGCACCAATACTATGGGACCTATCGTAGTCGGGTCATGACTTTATTTAGGAACTAGTATGTGCCTTATCCAAATATCCATGTTTCAGAATTCTGCGGTACTTTCGCAACAATTTTTATAGAACAGCCATTCCATTTGTAACGGAGGTTACACTTTTACTATTACGAAGTGATATATTATGCAAATAAAACTTGTGTTGTTTGTGTTGTTATACGTCAAACAATACATAAACATACCAGCATTTATGCTATAAAGATACATGTGGGGATATCACATCGTTGTGGGAAAAATTGTTATTTGTTGCGTAACGGATGTTTTATTTTTTGGTTTCAGGTTTAACTCTTCGTACTTTTCCAATCAGAGCTCTGGTTCCTTGTAGCACCGAAACTATTGCTGTCCGATTTTTCTGTTTATTAAAAAATAAAACTATAAACTGAAACAGTTGTAAGGAGAAAAAGTAACATTTGATTTATTTTCGATATGTTTGTTATGTAACAGAGGTTACAAGTAATTTGAGATGAGTGACCGAACTACTCCTGAGGTACTATATTGTAATATAAACTCGATTTATGTTACCACAATAATTATTTTCATCACACATACAACTGTAGGCAGTCTGTAAACTTATATATATATATATATATATATATATATATATATATATATATATATATATATATTAATGAATGTTCGTCTTATACTAAGTATTGTCTTTTTTCCGTTACGTGAAGCTATTTTGTATCGTATGTTCTATAGTTGTTAATATTTTCCAACTTCACTGCATAATATTTTGTATTGCTCTTAAGTGGAAATCCTGAGTTTTATACAATTTATAAATAGACTTGTTGCCTTATTTGTGCTATATCGTGCACTCTTTTCTTTACATCAATGATTTGATTACAGATATATTTATGTCTCCTCTTGCAAGTCTTTGTCTTGTTTGTACTTACACTACACTACACTACACTACACTACAGCGTATTCTGCACCCGATAAAACGATAAGGAATTGAAAAATACTTGCACCTATATTTTTAGAAAAAGAATTATAGAACTAGATAATTTTTATATGGAAAAATGTACACATGAAGTGTAAGATCAAATTTTCATGTTGTTATATCAATCATTTCCGTTCTAAACAAGTCTAGTTTTATTGAGAAAGTGTAGATATGTATGTTGAGTTAGGGAATTCTGTAGGGAAAGATCCAGTCCCTGTAGACCTATTCACAGCATCATAAATAACAGTACGGTCCAAAATTATGTTTAATTCTAAAACTGTAATGTTTATTTGCTTTAAATTTTTCCTTAACTATGAGACGTTAGTTGATGTGTGATAACAAGGTCAAGAAAATAAAATACTTAATTGTCACTAGCAATTTTTGAAAAAAAAAAAAATCCACGAAAATGAATTGTTATAACCATAAAGTATGTCGTAAGTACTTTCTGAGAAAATCCACGAAAACAAATTGTTACGGTGATAAGTTGTATGTTGCCCATGCTTTTTGAAAACATCACTAAAACGAACTGTTATGGCGATAAATAGTATGTTGTCCGTACTTTTTTGAGAAAATTCACGAAAACGAATTGTTATAACAACAAATAGTATGTCGTCCTTACTTTTATGAGAAAAACCGCGGCGCTATATAGTATGTCGTCTGTACTTTCTGAGAAAATCCACGAAAACGAATTATTATGAAGATCAATGTTATGTCGAAGGTATTTTTTTTTAGAAAATCCACAAAAGCATATTGTTAGAGCGATAAATAGTATGTTGTTCCTTGCAAATAATAAGTCATAGTTTTGTTTCCTCTGGAACATATTGTGTACTTGTTTCTGTCCTACATATGTAAAACGAATATACTGTAAAGTAGAACGTTTCTGGTGCCTCTTAACGATAACTCATATATACTCCTAAAAGTGATACACATACATAATCCTGAATCGTTCGAGCCGGCAAACACCGTGTGCGTGAGTTTTCTTGGGATTCTTCCGTCGCCTCCCCCCGTTTTCTTCATTCTACCATTTCATGTATTGTCATCATTACCGTTTTCGTTAGATTTGTAGTATAATCGTGAAACCGTAAACTCAAACTAATAATAATAATAATCCAAACATCAGCGCACAAATTCAGAACAGTCAAACTGCGAAACAATTAAATGTAAAATATGGTGAGAGTTAATATCGTGAGAATGATGTTCGGTTTTCTATATTCCAGTCATAATACGAAGCACGTATTTCAGTTTGCTTAACCTGGCGACTGAACGTAGTATGTAATTAGTATGCGGACCTTATTCTGTGTGTTGAATTTACATGCCGAAGCGCCGCTACTAAAACTTTCCCATTTAAACCAAAAACCACAATCTTTTCTCTCCTGTTGCAGGACATTTTGATGATATACAGAACACGTCTTCTGACTTCCGTATTGAATTATTCGCACAACTTTCCAACAAACAGGCCTACACGCTATATAGACTCGTAGTGGTTTTCCCTTATTTAATACCACACGATTGTCAATCCCAGAGGGGTTCTCACCCTAGTATTTAGCAAGGGATATTCAGTTATCCGTCAGGTTTCACTAACAGCATGCCAAAAAGAACAGAATAGTAATATAATTGTTTTCAAAAGACTTGCTTTTTAAAAACACAGTGAAAATTCGAGACCTGCAATTGTCCTCAAAAACAACTTTCTTTATCTATTAGAAAAGGCTTTCTCCCTCAATAAACTTTGTACCCTCAATATGTTTGCAGCCTAAAACTTTATTATACTGCTATCCAGATTTTAAGTCGCCTAGTTCCAAAACATTTTTTCGTCCATTTTTCTTTTTGGAATTATTTTTTTTTCATTATTTATGATTTCTTAGTATCAAATTTCAGCTAATTTCTCCAGTTTTATGTATTCACTTATTTCTTTTACGTTTTGCAAAGCGTCGCTTGCTTATTTTTAGGTGTAGAAATTAAGAAGATGACAAGAAAATTAGATTTCCCAAAAATTTTATAAACTGAGCAACAGACGTTTTGTAGTGCTCCATTAATACTTGTATCAACTGATTATAATTTACTACATGTTAATATATAGAGTGTTAGTAAATGCCATGTCCTAAATTTGGCAGGTGATTCTAAACACATATATATGGGGGAGGACATTTTCATATAAGTGTATGTCCTAAACCATATTGTTTTCGATCCCGAAGCTGCAGAAAGTTTAAGAGAAAAGCAAGCTGAAGAGCTGTGGTTCTTCAGAAATGTCATACTTCAACCTTACGACTTGCATAGACCAAGAATACCTAACAATCTCTGCAATTGTACTGTCCCGTATAAAAAATATCTGTGTACGAGATTTGCAGCATCTCTACACATCTAGTTATGCAACCACACAACTGTTTAAAATCTTCAGCCATATTGAACCCGATCTACTCTCTTGCCTATAATATATTTCTGTTTCCTAGTGATGTTCCTTCCCTCTACATTGAGCTACTTCGTGGCTAAGCGGTTAGCGTACGCGCCTTTGGCATGGGAGACCCGGGTTCGATTCTCGGTAGGAACTCATGTGGTTCGGATTCCACGTTAATCAGTAGGTCCTCGTGTCATGTAGCCTCATTGCTGAACGGGACGTTAAACTCAAATTCAACTCAACTCCCTTCCCTCTGTAAACATTTTTTTACCCACTTTTACTTCAAATACTTTTGGAGACTCCCTTGCACATGCCTTCTTTCCTCCCGTTTTCAGCAGCCACTTGTTTGGAAAAATATGCGCTTTACGACATACGTTTAAATAAACATTTTTCTTTTTCTTATTTTGGTGTGCAAATCACATCCCAAATTTATGGTATGTTTTCATGAATACCCTGTATATTATTTCTAATTTAAAATGGCGATTCAACTTTGAGGTACGGAAAAATCGTTAAGAGAGTGACCATAATTCTAGTTTGATTATATTTCTGTACGGAGGTTCACATGCCACTGCCCAGGAAGTCTGTGGGTTATATCAGGTAATAAATATACGTAAAACAAAAATATTGTAATGATTAAATATTCTGCCATATAATAACATATCCCTGGCTACACATATGAAAAGAATATTCTTTATACATTTTTTCGATTACGATTTATTACATTTACAAATATTTCACCTTGACATTAAATGTACGATAAATAAAAATATTAGTATTTTAGCTACCCACTAGTTATTTTGTAATGGACGCTTGATTAATCACCCTAAAAATTCTTCTAATATTTATTTTCTTTTATAAGAGAAGTATATAGGAATTTTTTTATGTTTGCGAGTATTATAAAAATGATCCAGCTGTGTAGTTACCTATGCGGAAGAATTTAGCTGCTCTTTCCCGAGTGAACTTCATGCTCACAAAAACGATTGCAGCCTAAACATGCTTTCTACATCATCCAGATTTATCCAATAATAGTGTAACAAAAGTCTACATTCTATACCTGTTGATGTATAATATTTCGAATTTAAATCAGGAGTTTATTTTTGGATTATAGAGGGATTATTAAGAGAACGATCAAACATTCTAGTTTGGCCGTGAAGTTTGTTTTAGTTCCAACGTTCAGTAGGTTTGAGAGAATGTATATTTTATATGTCCCGGTAGAATTTATAATTAGTGTGGTGATTAAATACTTTTTTCTGTCTGATCCCTTAATGATAAACAGAGTTGTACTCCATTATGATGAAATGCTGGTTATAAATGTTAAAGGGAATGTTACAACATTACAAACAACATTTTTTCTATTAAAATTTATTATATTTTTGAATAACGCATCTTCACGTGAAATGTATGATTATTACAGAGGATGGTATACTCGGAAAACCATTATTTGCTAATTCATGTTTGACTAATCGCGAATAAATACTTTCATTTTTATGACCTCATGCGAAAATGTGTGCGAATGTTTCCCAATGTTGTGTAAACAGTTGATTTACAATGATAGAAAGAAATCATGTGAAACCACTTCGTCATGAAAATTCCATAACTATAATGAAATTTGTTATTTTGTGAATTTTATGTAACATTTAGTGAACTTTACGTACATAATATGTTACATTTCAAAATTAATAGTTATTATTAACAGTAACTTATTGCAATACGATATTTACTTTCTTTCTAATTTCCATTCTGCCGATATTCATTCAAGCACGAAATATACTGTAAAGCAAAATTGGCAACACAAATTTTCAGTATTTTCTTTCACTACACATCTAGACATGATACAAAATCAAAGCGCATGTATTCTGCAGTACTTCGTCAGTGCAACCTAGCAACTAGTGGGGTGATGCCATTGAAATGTCCAATTTTATACCCCGTAGGGATACCCTCTCTAACAGCACAGCACGTCAGATACTCCTTCCGTGTTCAGAAAACAGGTTATAGAGCCCAGTCATTCATAAGACGCTGTGATGTTGAACAAAATCTTGCGAAAGTCACAGTGCATAGACACAATCTCAAGTGGTTTTCTATTTACGAGTTAAAATTGGAATATTTTCCACAACCAGCCGTGATAAAACATCAACAAAGGTTGTAAATGAATGCACCATACGACCAGTGTTTCAAATATATATGTTCCGGGAGGGCACACTTACGAGGGAACCTATCAAAGTGTAACTCTGACTTCGAATCGAGACTATGGCCGTTGGATACCTTGTCCCAAAACAACATAACACAAAAAGGGATACATCCTCGATCGCAACCGTTGCGGAGATATAAGCCTGAAAAGTTAGAAATGGATTCCATACTATACATTACAAAGTCAGATTCCGGATCAGAGTTTTAGGAAACGGTCGAGTAAGGAAACTCAACGAATACATATCAAATTAGTGTGGGGAGCACAGCACCTTTTGAATGAAAAATTTGTGTCCCCGGGGCACTCGCAGGGTCCCAGGCGGGTTCCAACTCAAAATTTGCAAATGGAACCGGGGATCAAGTAGCATATCATATGAAAGCTATTGTTAAGTAAAAGAAGATAGAACAAATCTTAACTCTCAACGATAACCCTGTACAAACGGGCAACTGGTCAAAATGTCAATACAACCTACATCATAATATCTATGGCCACGCTTCTAAGTCGGTTAAGTTGCGACAATAACAAAACAGAAAAACACGTTTGAAAGTGCAAGGTAGTGAAGTAAAGCAAATTGCTACAGAGTCTCTCTCTCAAAAGTACCCTCCGATATATTTTATTTCTGCACCATTATTCCTGTTTTCTCCAACCCCACTCCTCCCCAAGTTGACTCACAGTTTCAAGGTTACTCCGTTTTGTCTTTACCATCATGTTTATCGTTCAGCAAATCCCCCGATAGAAATTTCACAGTGCAACCTGTGAATTCGGGGTCCCGATGCGCGAAGCATATACCATAGTCTTTTGACCTTCTCACCCTCCACGACGATTGCGGTTGACAATCTATCCTTTCTCTTCTAGGACACGAAATCCAATGGTCATGGTTATTCTATGGTCCATTGGTCATTCGAAATCACACTTATACTTGGATGAAGTCCATTGTGTGACTCTGTGAGAGACTCTGCAGCAATTTGCTTTACTTCAATACCTTGCACTTCCAAACGTGTATTTCTGTTTTGTTATTGTCGCAACTTATCGAATTTAGGAGCGTGGCCATAGATATTCTGATGTAAGTTGTATTGACATTTTGACCAGTTGCCCGTTTGCACAGGGTTATCGTAGAGAGTTGAAATTTCTCCTATCTTCTTTTACTTAACAATAGCTTTCATACGATATGCTACTTGATCCCCGGTTCCATTTGCAAATTTTGAGTTGAGCAAGGGATAAAATGAAATATTAATAATGCAAAAGAAGCTATAAAAATAATAATTTAACATGTAAAACGCCAAAAATTTAAGAACCTTCATCAGACCCGTAATTTGGTAGTTAACTTCCAGGGCCCAAGAAACGGTTGCATGCCTCACATGTTATTTGTTCTTATTTAATTTTGGATAAGCTGAAACAACACGAAAATGGACCAACATATGGTGTCTTTTGGGTACAAAGTAAGAGAAAACTCATAAATTACTAAATGCTAATCTACAGAAAATATAACACACTATTGTTAAGTTTCCCAGTACAGGTAATCAATTCAACAATATCTACAATTTCAGTAGGAAAATCCAGTAGAACCCCTCTGATCGGTCACCTTAGGGACTAAGGATATAGTCGGAAAGCAAAAAAGGTCGAATTATCAGAAAATACAGAAAAATAAGGATTTTTAGCACTAAACCAACGAACAGTAACTACTAAAATCTGCACAATACAATACAGAAAACGCACAACAAAAGAAACGATACAAGAGATAACGGAGCACTAAAGCGAAGAAGCGGTAATAGCAAGTAAACAATAATGCCCGGGTGACAGTAAATGACGATGGGCGTTATGAGTCACTGACGAGTCAGAACGAGTTCGGCTCCAGCATGGTTGGATCAACCGAAGTGGCGAACCAGCTGATTATTGACAAGAGGGGTTCTACTGAAATGATTTTGGTTTGGTACCAACAAATGATCTTGCTTTGGTACAGACACACACACTGATCACATTTTTAAAATACAAATTGTTCTTAAACTCCTCTGCCCTGGAGAGTTTTTTTTTCATGCTTAGCCTATTTCAATCCCGATTTTGCTAAATATACCTTCCCTGGAAACCTCAGCCTAAACTGAAGTCCATGTGGTCTTTGCATCTGTGACCATTGTGTACGTCGTGGTTTGGATCAATCTTTTAATCTCATACCTTGCCTTTTCTCCTTTCTATTTCCCAGCTATCTCACGACGACTATAGTCAATGCCCATGCCTACAGCTTCGCCATGCGGGGGCTGGGAGCACAGCAGGCGTGGATGCAGGCAACGTAAATATATTTGTTAAGCTACGAATATGATAACGTTAAACATTAACTTTACAACAAATAATGAACTCAAACTTGGATAATAAATGTATAATGTCACTTAATAAACACAAACACTACATGCACTTGAATTTAAAATATAACTGTACTTTACAACCCTTTACTAAATATCGACGTCAAGGTGGCGTGGCTTATAAATAAAACAACTCACGTTATTCTTCGGCTAGCCCATTAATGTTTCATTACTGTCCTGGGTTTGGGTCCCTTCTGCTGCTTCCTCGATGAGTATCCCAAGTTGGCGCTTCAAATATGATTTTAATCCATAGTCCCAGACGAATCGTACTTCGGGGTTTCACTTAGATTGATATTTGTCGTAATGAACAGTAAACTCGACTTATTCGTCACATCAAAACGTTTTGCAGATAAAACTGTTACGTACTCACATTCAAAACACTTTGTGATTAAATTGTTTGTCACCTTTTAATTGATTAAGTTATTATAGCCGTCTCACGGAGGGATAACTTACACGCTTGGAAACAAGGTGCGTACGGTACATAACTTCAGGCAGCGTGGACGCTGCTCTCGAGTAGGTACTGGCTGCCGCGCCTAGCACACGGCAGCCAGGAGGTAGTTTACACAAAGGGTGTCGAAACGCTGAGCCTTGTCCAGTTGGTTATTGTGTATGAGTTCTTCGGGGCTGGAGGCCCCCGCTTATGACGTATAATACTGAATGCAAGCTCTTTGGCTGAAGAGAGGCGGATGCCTTGAATTAACAAATCAGAGATAAACGATGACAAGACGGAGGTGTTATTGCAACTTTCCCCGTTTTTCCGGACTTGAGAAAGCGTTCACAAAGGGAGTCATTGTCTCTGCAACGTATGTCCATATTTAGTCATGGAATCGGGCTGAGGTTCACCAACACAAACGAAGAGACATACCAAAGCGATGAGAGAAGAGTTTCTAGAACGTTTGGAAATATACGAGGGTTGGTTAATAAAGTTCAAATTAAGTCTATTTTTCCAATGTCCCTTTCAAATCCAAAAAAATGAGCTTTAGATCGGTGACACGTCAATGCAGGCCTAAAATTCATTTATTTCGAAAAGTATCTCTATGAATACAATGGATTTTGGAAGAATGAAGGTGCGTGATTTAGATACTTCATGTTTAGATAATCTCAAGAAAGAATACAGGAAACTCTAACAAGGGGTTTTCCGTCGTTAGGTCAATAAAGTCGAAGAAAATAATGTAATGGAAGGGGCATTCTGGAGACTTTCAGAAAGTTGTAGTTTGGTTGGACACATTATGGGACTTGAAACCAACTCGGCAGAAGGAAAAATATAAAGGAACTCTGTACTTTAAATATATGGACCAAATAATGGAAGGCGCAGGGAAGAAAAATTACAGGGAAATAAGTATTGTTTATTGGAATAAAGGTAGTTAAGAGTCGAAAACTACGTCAAAACAACGGAAAATTGCTAACCTGGAAATAGATGATAATATACAAAAATCCTCTTAGATTATGATAAGATTCTTTATATATGAAGATTAGGCCTATACAAAAATACGAAAATGATAAACTGCAATTATAAATTGTTTCTGATCTTTCTTTTAACACTTTAATAAACTCTGAAAACTAAAATATGAAAACAGAAAAGCAATTAAAACACTGCTCGAAAACACTTCTAAAATTAAAAAAAAGAAGAAGAAATAAAGTTATTTAAAACAAAAAGAAGATTAAACAAAACGGAAATAAAAGAACTAGTAATTGGAATTTCTTTTTTGTTATGTTGTTGTTGAAAGAAGGAAGAAAGGTTATGGAAAGCAGAATTTCCGATAATTGCATTTACTTGACAATTTTTCAACCACTTCTCTTATTTTATCATGAACTAAAGAGAAAAGAAAAAGATAGAAATATATTTATTTCTCGTTTCAAGAAAAAAAAATTCAAATCAACATTGACATAAAATTTCTAGCTAGAAAAGAGAAATGTCAGGAAAAAAAGTCTTCATAATTCAGCTCTCTTTTCTGATCAAAGGTAGAAAATAAATGAAACGTAAATCTAGCAAATACATATTTTTAATAGCAATCTCTCTAATTTGAATTGGAAATATTATACGTACTTAAAATACAAAGTTTGATCTTGCAGAACGAATGGTATCATAAACATACGTATATATATATATATATATATATATATATATATATATATATATATATATATATATATTCAAGTGACTGAATTTTTATCAACTCAAAGATTGGCTATATTTGATCCATGATTTTCTAGTTTTCCTCTTACAGACATTTATTTGTGTTTTGAGCGCATAGGTTTCTCATCTCGAAAGCGTAAGCAAAAACGTTTGTTATATTATATGCTAAAAATTTTTAAAATAGAAATAATACACAGTCTCTGAACGAAACACAATGATTTTATTAAAGATTGTGCTTTCCTAAAAGGTTATGTATTTCTTTTTTTTTTCTATTTTGAATTACTAAAGCGAAGCTAACAAGAACCAGTTATTTATCATATATATAAATCTACAGTACTACATTATTTGCTGTGTATGTTCTGCCGTGACATTTTTTTTGGGGGGGGGGGAGCTCTGGAGAAGGATATGTGTGCGCCTATCAATTATTGTGTTATTTATAATATGTAAAAGTTGAAGTATGATCATCTTAGTATAAACCATAACAATGCTGTTTCCTGTGTTGATTTCTATAGATTTTAGCTCTTGTTTATACAAGACCGCTGTTACAACAATGACTGGGTCTTTCCTTGTGAGGGTCATAGAACGATTAACAAAATTAAAACAAAACAAGTCAGCTCATCAGATGTTCTACCCCGTTTTAATGCTTAAATTATATTTTTACGTTTTGAACATTTCTTGCATTTTCACAATGGGGAATAGTTCAAATCAACTTTACATTTAAATGGTAAAATGTTCTCATGTAAACATCTTACATACACAAAATTAATTATATATGTATTTAAGTATTCAGGAATAAGTAATATCACCTTCAAACAGCGATTGTGGGGCCCCTCGTTCATGGGAACGCGTGTGTTGCACCGCTTCAATCGCCGGTTGTTACAGTTCCGTACTGATGAGCGGAAGAGTTTTGGTATTGCAGTTTTTGTAAGTCTTGCACGAAAGACCAAGACGAAGAGCAAGACCATGAATCCCGATGCAAGACGAAAACCAAGACCAAGGTATGCAAGACCAAGACCAAGACCAAGGCTCTTCCGCAAGAATCTTGCACAAGTACTGGTACTACTTGATTTTTTGTAGAATGCAAAAAAGGGAGGAAATTATTACATCTTTCACTTGAATTTCTTGGCTTAAGTAAAAATTGCGTTGGCGTTAGTGTGTTCCCAGCAGTTTATGCATTCCGTGTGAATTGATCTGCCACTGTAGCATATAGCTACAGTGTGTGGTTTTCTGAATCGGTTGCTTACATTTTATCCCTTTTCAAGCCACACAAGTGTCATTTTGTGCCATGTGAACTTTTGTAGCGAACAAACACGGTGTGCGTGGGTGTTCTGGGGTTTTCCGTTTCCTCCTACTTTCTTCATTCCACCATTTCAGTCATTTCTCATCATCACCGTCTCCCTTAGCATTGGTGCATAATCGTGGGACGTTATACTGGATATTTCATTTCACTTGAAAGCATATTAGTGGTGTTATTCTTCCAACACTAGAGAGAAATGTGATATTGAATATTGGTAATTCCGTACACATAGATACCGACTACATAGGTATGGCATTGGCTCCGAAGCTCAAGCATCCGTTGGAAATTTTTAATGTGTGATCAAAAAATTAATTCGAAATAACATTTTCATGACATTGACAAAAACTCAGTGAATGTGACCGGAAATTTGATTTCATGGGCGGATGCTTATACGTTGAATAATTTTCTTATCAATATTACTCTTAGCCTCCTTAGGTATATGGCACATCGAGGATTGAGCGGTATAACATTATAGAACAATAAATAATCCATATTCAAAAGTAAGAATGATTTTGTATAGTTATTTTAAATAACTTTGAGTTTGATCCCGTTATTTTGTTTTTATATAGGTCAAAAGTATTTATATAAATTGAGTTCACACAAAAGACATAGACAGTTGAGTCGTTTTCAATTTTCACTCAAATTATTCTAAAATATTAAGAGGTTTGATTATAATAATTATTATTATAATTTATTCTTTCCTTTTTGGACAATATTGCTAAACATTTCATCATCATCACAGCTATTCTGCCATTATTGGTAGGTTACTTACTGCAACTCAAAAGCTTCGATGTACGGTGGTCCTCAGCTGGTCTCTTTTTCTTGACCCAGCAATTTTCTGTTTTAATACCTTCCTTCAACTACAGTCTCGTTCGTCCACTCCCTCTCTTTCCTTCCACCATACTCTCTAGCATATTTCTCATAATACAGGTTCTCCTCAGCCAATATTCCAACCAGTTTCTCTTCCTCCTCTTAATATCTAAAATTCTTCTTTTTTTCTCCTACTGTTGCTATTTCTAACAACTTAGCATTTGTTTTCCTTTCAACCCAGCTAATTCTCTCCTTCTTTCTCGATGCCCACGTTTCCCAAGCCTGCAATGTTTTCATCGATTTTGCTTAATTTCCATGTTTCTGTCCAATAGAGTATATATTGGAATCAGTAAAACAAAATCTCAATATTTAATTGAAAATTTGTTCAATACATAAATTAGCTAACCGTGGTTGAAAAGAAAAAAATCAGACGATTTTAGAATGTAAAAATGATTATACAATTCATAGTATTTCAATAATCTGTACCGTCTTGATTTTTTTCATGCTTCTCAGGGATAGACTCTACAGTTTGAGAACCAGTGAAGTGTTGGATCTATTAAAAAATTTAATAGGTTTACGAAATGTTGTGATTTATCTTATAAGTAGTGAAGGGTGAGCAGCACCCATAAAAAAATAACGGTCATCGCCTATTTTGTACACTATCATTATCTTACACGAAGGTAAAGTAGCTATATTAAATTTAGAAATATACAATGTGTTTCCGTTACTATTGGTGCATTATAAAATGTATTATCCCTTATATCCAAAGTAAAATTTACCTATCAAAAGCATAAGATTTCTTAAAAGGAAGATTTGCAAGACTCTTTGAAGCAAGACCAAAATCAAGGGTTCCAGTGCAAGACTAAGACCAAGACCACCCGGGTCTTAGTCTTGGTGTTGAGTTTGCTCATCACTTCAGTTCCATTCGTAGGCTAAGGAAGATGAATAGTTAGTGAAAGTGAATTATTGTTTTCAAACCAGAGTGTTTAAAAACGTAATGTTTCGCATTTTTGTCTATCTATAACTCTGAAATGATTCGTTTCTCGATGTCTCTAATACATAAAGGCACAAAGGGGTATTACCAGAGATTGTAAAAGTTAATCGTCTTATGAATAGATGCGTCATTTGGGAAGGGCAGGGGCAATTGCCTCCTCCGAGTATTGAAATATATTAAATTGTATACTAATAAAAAATCGTCAAACATTTATGTTAGTGGGCCATCTTACACCCCACCAACTTGCAAAACCTACAATGATCGCCTTGAGCCCCTCTTGTATTTATGAAGTTTTGAAAACCAGTACATATGTATTCCCTGTGTCACACATTACATATACACAAAATAAAAATATGAAAGTACAATCGTACTTTGTATGGTAAGCCTGTGTAACATTCATATTCTTTTTCTTTCTCTTTCTTTTCGTATTTTCTTTCGACTGTTACATTCGGTTCATTACGACTTTATCTATCATACAACATTTAATATTCGTAGTTCCGTATACGTAAATAAAATGCAAAATTTTAATGACACACGCACAATTCAATAACCATCAAATATTAATAAAATACACCACAAACCAGGTTAAGAAAGATAAAACAAATACTACTGCTACTACTACTACTACTACTACTACCAATAATAATAATAATAATAATAATAATAATAATAATAATAATAATAATAATAATAATAATAATAATAATACATACATACATACATACATACACACATACATATTATCTTAAGAATTGAAATAACGTTTTCCAACATCTCAGGTGTTATTTACACCAACAAAACAGTTTAAACAACGAGTAACACATTGATATCTAATAACAAATTTCCCAGCCAAATATTTTCGTTATAAAAATATAACGACGACTTTCTAAAAAATTTTCAAGTTTGAAATTTACATATCGTCAGTAAGTGAAGTACACTGTTTTCACAGATGAGATAAGATGTGCTTGAGAAGAACCTTATTACATGGCTTGTAATATACGCTCATATAGGCTTCTAGCCACAATTTTACTGTTACCAGAGGGAGATACGTTCCTCGTAGAGGGGGATTCCCTCTCATTCTTCGGAATAATTCGCTCGCTTCATAAGAGACTTTTTCTGCGTAAATATTGAACACTAATTTCTCATAATGCACCTCATTGCTTATCTTCTTTGCAAATGGTTGCCCCATTGACATATTAGTCTAATGATTAACCTGTTTCCATATTTGTGCTGCCTAATTAATTAGTATTTTAACACTGAATAAACATTTATCTAACGTGCAGTGGAATACAACGTTTCGTGCCTGCAAAAATGAACCTGATCTATTTTGTTATGTATATGGTGAACTTTCATTTGATAATAAAAATGCAGTCTTAACGTCTTTGGTTATAAATGGTTATTAACTATACTTGGCGGCAAGACTGACGAGAAGGATAAGTCCTGGGCTGTATTACGTGTTCCACGAATTTGAGATATTCGCTATAAGTAAAACTTATTCGCTATTCGTATGATTTGGAGCGATCAAGTACATCATGTAACATTATTGTATTTGCTTATCAGTTTTGAAGGCCTATCTCTAAATCTAACCATGATTATTGAGTATCCTAATTTAAAGTTAGCTATTTCATCAGTTCCGCACAATGACCTTCCAATACCTAAAACACTATTCACTAGACCATTAATGCATAAGACGATATCTCATACGTCCCAAATAAGATGGAGACTTTTATCCACTTGTATCGAAGTCAGTGGCATGCCATTTGATTGTATCCTCGTCGCCAGAAGTGCCTTTACATCGCAGTGACGGGTATGTGACCGCGCAGTACTCCAAGGAAGGGATGGTTGTATAAGAATTTTTGATTAATTTTGAAGAGTTTTTATTTTGACTAAGGAATTAACATAGATATAGGGAGTAAAGACACAGATTTGAAGCATCAGTGCACGAAAAGATTCGTATTCTCAGTTTTCCTAATTATTGTTTTATATGTTAAGTTAAACCTCACGATATGTATCACTGATATCGCAGATCGTATTATTTTGTAAAATCGTGTCTGTAATCTATTATCAAAATATTCATCTCCAGTCAAGATGTAGAGAGAAGAGAAAGAGAGAAGACATCTGTAATATATGTATATGTGACTCACTAAGTAATTGTAGAAATTAGTTAAAGGACACGTAAGAGAGCGAAAAGGAGGTCTAGAAGTCTGAACTTTTTACAAACGTCCTAGATAGGTGAAAATATAGTTAAAAATTGCAGAAGGTATCATGTAATTCAACTTTCTTTTCTTATATCCTAGTATACTTTTTCTTTCACATCCAAACATCTCTATTCAGAATTACGAGATAAAGGTGAAGAGAGAAACATTTCCATCTCAAGAGATGTATCAGAAAAAAAATCTTTTGACTTAGATTAGATTCGAACTCGCAATCCTTGAATCCAAGAGTCTGCGCTCTACCGATTGAGCTAACAATTGCTATTGCAAAACCCTGATTTCTACAACTACCAGTTGCTGAATGGTGTGTATTAACGAAATTGGCCGAGATAATTGCTTCATATAGCTTTTACAATAATACTAATAATAATACTAATACTACTACTACTACTACTACTACTACTACTACTACTACTACTACTACTAATAATAATAATAATAATAATAATAATAATAATAATAATAATAATAATAATAAAGAAGAAGAAGAAGAACAGAATTTAAAAAGTTGCATTGTTAAAAGTTTGGTGTGCGAAGTTAGTCCTAATATGAGATTTTATTTATTATATAAATAAATATAAGCGTGGTTTATTCGTGCGTGCTACTCAAAGTTGTACGCGTATGGTACAGTAGCCTTGTGTCCCACAACCATGAAGAAAGTTTCGGTTTGAACCTATGCGTGTCCTAAGAGGAAGGAGGAGATTCAAAGAAACAAAAGTGGTTTAGAAATTATGCAAAAATAGAATATCTCACGAGGTGAGGTGATATAGAGTTCAGCGTGTCTTTCAGCTGTGACTCTATACAAGGTGTGCATCTACGACTTAACGTGGAACCCGAACGACACGACTCCTGCCAGGAATCGAAACCCGTATCACCTCTAGCTCTATCATGGGAGACACAGGGACATGTAAAAATAAAAGAAACTGAATGATATTAATTTTAAATCCATAGCTTTTGAGGTCCTAAAAATTCCTAATTGAAAGATATGAGTGTTTGTTCAATAGTTTTCCGGATCGTTGAAGTGAATAATGTCACCCGCGATACCATAAAAGCCCATGATTTTATTCTTCGTTAGCGGCAAGTTGATTCTTTTGCTCCTGCTGGAAATGGATTCGTACTATTTCATTCCGATTCAAATATGTATTCTACTGGGAAAACTAATCTCAAATATATCATTGAAATATAAACCTATTCTTCCCGTGCAACGCCGGGTATTTCAATTAGTAATAAATAATTTAAGAAACAATGAGTATATTTAATGAAAACAGATATATGTATTTTTGAATGTTGTATATGTATTGCTAATTCATACTTTATCTAGTAGAAAATGGTGCACCCATTACATATTCTGAAGCAATAGGGAGAACTATCGAAGGTATATTTTATTATATCTACTGTCGAATTTAGTGTGGAATAATTTCACACAATTTATTTCGAAACTATCGAGACGAGACTGAGACCGCTATTTGTCGGTTGAAAGGAGACTAGGTAATACTGTAAATAGTCTCGTATTGTCTCGTTTTGATACCAGTTCTACTTCGGGGTTTGTTCTCTAGTAACTGGTTGCGTACTGCACCTGCAGTATATAAGACGTCGTATATTTAAATGTTTGAGAACTTACCCCACCTCCACTTGACGGATCGTTCTAACTAAAACTACCAGACCGTTTATGTAATTTTGCGTTATTTTCTTGCAACAGAGAATGAAAAATATAACAGTTATAATGTTGATCGCGCATAATCCTGTATAGATAAAAGGCACTTTATAGAGTGTCGGACTCCGTGATGTAAATAGAGTAGTTACTGGCTTGGTAAGTTCATCACTGAATGCGTTTCTGTCATACTCGTGCAATGACGTCACCTTTGACACATGCTCGGGACAGGACCACAGGAGGAGTAACGCTGTTGTTTGCTTACTCGCTTGCTGCTGTCTATTCTCTTTGGAACCTGATGTGAAATTACTGCTTTATCCTTACTTTCAGCTGTCTTTGCTATTTCTAATTTAGTTATATTAGTGGAATTTTATTCCATCATGGAAATATATTTTATTTCTTTTTAAATGTAAATAAAAAGAAAAGTCTATTTGGACAAGTTTCTCCACAACTCTAGAGGTATTGTCTTGGGTGCGCTTTTCTTTTCTTTTCCTTTAGGGCCGCGGCGGCTCAGTGGCAGAATTTTCACCTCTAGTGTTTGGGGCCTCGGGTTCGATCCCAGCCCCCGCTAATTGAACTTTGTGGCGGACGAAAACCGTGTGGGAGGGTTTCTTCGGGGTTCTCCCATTTCCTCCCACTTTCTTCATTTCATTCATTACTCATCATCACCGTCTCCTTTAGCCTAACCGGCATAACCGTGGGACGTAAAACTTAAAGATTTCATTTCATTTCTTTAACACAAATGCAATTAAAACCTGACTCTGAGAGCGCAACAATGTTATCTTTTTCGAAGGGTGAGTGAATTTGTGTCGAAGGTAATGTCACGCGAAGAGACAGGCTGCGCGTGAGCTTATCTTGTTTTACGTTTGGCAACATTGCTCTTGGTCAAGTGGCCTATTGCTTATGCCTTTAGGTATTTGCCCTAAAGCTATACAGCGAGCTGTGTGCGTTCTGTTCCTCCCTGTCCCTGGCTGTTTGCGAAAATATTATTTGCTTTTCATGCATTGGGATAAGGGGTAAGACACCTTGCATACCTTGGGACAATGGAAGTAACATATAAAATGATCGAAAACGACAACCGATATTAATGTAGAGTTCATAGTTTCGAGGTCACTGAGATGATTAGGCGTAAAGCTATCAGTTATTTTCTGTTAGTGGTTTCTTCATATACGTACGTCTACCAAGTTAACGAACCTTGACTTATCTGCGTACAGTAGTTGGTTAGTGTGTCCTCGATGGCTATTTTTACTTTTTCCATGATCATCCCATACCATACAGTATTTTTTATGTTTTGAAAAAGCTTGATTTTTTCAATTCGTTAAACAACAATGTTTATTTTTTTCTTACCATGTTTCTTAGTATTATCCTCTTCATTCTAACTAATTTAAATATTTTCAATAATTCAGAATTTTGACTTAAAAAAATGTTACAATGATCAAGATTTGTATAAGATAAGGAGCCTTCATTTCTAATCATTGTCTTAACCGGAAGGGAAAACTTATAAAAAATTGAAATAACTTAGTACACGTAGAAAATCGATAGAAATAATGAACATCAACTATTAGTTGACGGTTAGAAGTATAGTAGATATGGTTCTTAACCCAAGTAGAAGATGCACTCTTTGCTTCATGAAAATAATAAACATTTTTGAAAAATAATTACAGAAAAGTAATTTGATGACATTTACTGAGCGAACGTAGGTTACTGGTTGGTGTTGACGCTTCGTAATTGAGAGTCTCCCGGTTCAGGGAGATGACCCCCCTAAAAAATTCTTCGGGCCCAAATGCAAGCAAGTAGGCTTTTCTTATCCATTCGCCCAGGGAGTGGAGCGAATACTAAGAAAGGACGGGCGGTACAAATGGATTTTTTAAAAATCATTTCTGAGGGAAATTTTAATTTAAGTTCCTAATGGCTCAAATCGCTGTCCACTGCTTAATGCTCACTTTGTTAATATCTATTGGTTCATTTGTCGTTCGTCAAGATTTTCATTTCTATCCTAAGTCATTTCGTTTTTGTTTTATTTTTTTAATTTATAATGATGTGCGCTTTCACTTTTTAATAGTACTTTGTTTTTCATGTAATAATAATGAGCAACGATATAAAACCAAGTGACCATTTTATCGGAAAAGAAAGCTACAAAACATGAAAGAAGATAAGATGCAACCGAAGGCTCTAAAAGGTTTTCTTCGCGTTCTGGACAAAATCATATAAATGTTGAGGTGGGGAGTTGTCAATACCAGTCACTGTTAACGAAGCATTTGCAGGTCGACATTCTTTTGAAACTGTAAGGTTATTTTACCAGAGTGCAGTAATTTAATTGTTGAATTAAAATTGAACGAACGGTCATTTTGGTTACAGGTCTGAATTAAATTTCATGTATTTCAAAATATATTTGAATACAATTAGTTTTCACGCGGCATATAAGTATATAACTTGAAAGGATATAATTGAAAGCGATGAAAGGTCATTTGGATGACAAGTAGTTTTTTTTTCAGTACCCTCACTTCCAATCACAGCAGCGTATACAATGCTTTTTTAAATTATAACATACTGTAATTATAACATACAGTAATAATATGTAATAATAACATACAGTAATTATTAATCCATTCTCTGGTATTAAATTTAGACGGAGCGATATTTTAAATTAGTAATAATTCTAATGCAAAGTAGAGTTTTGATTATTAGTTACTTGTGTTCAGGGATGCGCCGACATAGGTGCTAGGGATGCGCACGAGACTAGTCGAGACAGGATTTTCCAGACAAAATTCGAGTCGAGACACGGTTCTTCCAATAGAGAAATATACATTTTCCGAGTCGAGACATCACTTTTATAGCACATTTTCGAGACGAGACAGCTACACATCTTGTCTCGTGGGCATCCCTAATAGGTGCAGTGTTCCTTTCAGAAAAATCTTCCGGGGGGGGTACACTTGTATTCAGAGGGCCACTGCTGCTACTCTTTTATTTATTATTATATTACAGACGTATTATTTTGATCTCCTCCCGGGGAAAGTGTCCCCCTAAAAATATGTTTGGACGAAACACTACACAGGTAGTCTGAGAGTCTGGATCCCCCAATTAGCACAATGTCAGGGGCAGATACACAAATTATTTGCATTTATAGGCTATTCCGAAAAATCTTCGGACCCCAAAGATAAATCTTGGGTGCATCTTTGCTTGTGTTTGCATTGTGTTTCTGCCTGATTTCGTACGTCTATGTTGGAAAGAAACATGAAAGAATTGAATTGTTCTATAGGACTAAGGGGCCCTGAAAATAATTTTTGCGAAGGAACCTGATTTTAAAGTTCTGCCACTGAATCGAGGACAAATTAAATATCAATTAAGACAGACACTTTTGTCATTTGTTGTGTATTGAACTAGTTTAACTAAAATTAATAAAGAATTATTTGAAATCAAGCATATCTCAAAAACGATTAAATGGACTAGCTTTGATGGCCATTGAAAATTACATTCTGAACGAAATTTATATTGATGCAATAATAAGAGATTTTGCCAAATTGAAAACCAGAAAAGTGTCTTTATAACATGAACTTTTCAGTAACAAAGAAAACGAGAAATTAAGCTAATTACCATATTTGTATCACTAGAAAACAGTATTTAAATATGCTTTTAATGAAGTGTAAGAGGATATCTCTTTGTCAAAATCAAACTTGTGATAATCTTAGACTTGAAACTCATGAGTTTTATTCTATTTCGACTTTTATGTTTCAACTATATTTGTCAAAATACATCTTAGGTATACTTGTTTCCTGTGCTTATTTAATAAAAAAAATATATAAATTAATAAAACTGGAACTTTCATCATGATTCATCCACAGTTAATTAGGTTTAATTTCGCCATTTTCCTTTAATACTCACAGGAAGACTGAATTATTATATATTGAAAAATTTGTAATTGTAACAATTATCTGAAGAATTTTTGTCCATTCTATTCTTTTATTATCATTTAGGCGGGGGCGACTAAATATTGTTTATTTACACTTACAAAATGTCTACAACCGATCCTGTTATTGTTTTATATATATATATACAGAGAGAGAGAGAGAGAGAGAGAGAGAGAGAAAGTTTTGACTCAGAAAAAAGTACAGAGGGATTTCAAACGAATAATACGTATACATTATCATCTGAACAATTTAACCCTAAAAATGCTTTCGATCACTGAAATAAATTCCTGCCTACGCTCCTGTAAAGCAGTAAGAATTTTAGGGACTGATCATGGGTAATGCCTCCCTGGAGCAACGACAGTTCCCCAGAAATCATATCTCTGATAGGTCCGGATGTGACACCAGTATTTGTGTATTACCACTCCTCACTCTCAGTGTATTGAAACTTAAGTCAAAGGAACTGTTGTGAAATCTTCACCGGCTCTCTCCTCTGAAACCGCATGCGAATGGGGCCAACCTTGGTCATATACCACATCTGGAATATTACCGTTTATGTCAGAGATCCCGAAAAATATATATTCGACACAAATAAAGGATATTTTCGATTTTATTTTATTTATTTATTTATTTATTTATTTAGCCTGTCAACCTCCCACTCTGACTTCCATGCCAACCAAGACTTAACTTGAACTTAAGCAACATCGACAGCGTCACTATTCATTTGAGACCACGAAAACTAAAACCATAACGATTTCGATATTAATATTGTTCATATTGAGTACTTTTACATGCCACTCCCTCTCTTATTACGGATGGCTTCAGTGTCTCGCCCCCACAACTATGGAGCAATTTCAACAAACTTACGTATAGCTATAAACCACCATCTGTAAAATAAATGTTCGAGTGATCTTTTTCGGGGAGGAATTCATTAGTTACTTTTCCAATATCAATGTGGTGGCTTTTTTCGCTTTCCATGCTAAAGATTGCCAAAGAGCTCAACTGTATTTGCACCACTTTCCTATGAATATAGGTTTTAATGGCATTTACTTTACTGAGTGCTTGCTTAGGTGTTACTCTCGTCACAGGAAAAGTGAGATTCTGTTATAAATGAGTAGGGGTCTTAAGAAATACGGAAAACTATTAGCAATGACACTACTCGAAATGAGTTTTCGCAATATAATGGAACAGTATTTTATTCGAATGTGAAGGAAATCATTGCATAAATTGACCCTTCCCTTCCTTAGAAGTCTAAGCTACAATACGTATACAATAATTTTGAATTAGAAATACATGCATCGAGTTTCATATCCTTAACTTTAAGGTCTCCTGAGTTAAGTAAATGAATAACCTTCCTGCTAACGAAAGAGTAAAGCTTTGCGCTTTAATGGTGTCGGGAGTGTAATTATTAATTTCAGCAACCCCGAAAACTATAGAATAGACACTCCTATTTTTCAATTAAGAATTATTAAATTTTCACCCCTCCCATTAAACCTCCATGCCGATAATGCTAAACTTTGATGTGAACGATGTAGAAGGTTTCATAATTCATGTACTCAAAAGCTATGAATTTAACATTAATATCGTTTATTTTCGATTATTTTTGCATGTCCCTGTGTCTCCAGGGGCGCCCATTAAGGGGTTAAGAGGGGGCGCTTGCCTAATCTAGAGGAAATTATACTTTGCAAGATCGAAAACCCAATAAAATTGTTTGAATATTTACCCCAAAATTTGCAACTATATTTGAAATGTCGCTTATACTTTCCCCCTTTGAAAACCACAATATGGGCGCCCTTGTGTGTCTCTCATGATAGAGCTAGAGATGATACGGGTTTCGATTCCCGGCAGGAGTCGTGTGGTTCGGGTTCCACGTTAAGTCTAGATGCACACCTTGTATAGAGTCACACGCTGAACTCTATATCACCTCACCTCGTGAGATATTCTGTTTTTGCATAATTTCTAAACCACTTTTCTTTCTTTGAATCTCCTCCTTCATCTTTGAATCTCCTCCTTCCTCTTAGGAAACTTTCTTCACGGTTGGGGGGCACAAGGCTACTGTACCATATGCGTACAACCCTTATGAGACTACGGTAGTGAGTTGCGCAGTTTGAGTAGCACGCACGAATAAACCACGCTTATATTTATTATATATAATAAATAAAATCTCTTATTAGGACTAACTTAGCACACCAAACTTTTAACAATGCGACTTTTTAAATTCTGTTCTTATTCTTCCTCTTTTTATTATTATTATTATTATTATTATTATTATTATTATTATTATTATTATTAGTATTAGTATTAGTATTAGTATTAGTATTATTATTAGTATTATTGTAAAAGCTATATGAAGCAATTATCTCTGCCAATTTCGTTAATACACACCATTCAGCAACCGGTAGTTGTAGAAATCAGGCTTCTGCAACAGCAATTTTTAGCTCAATCGGTAGAGCGCAGAATCTTGGATTCAAGGGTTGCCAGTTCGAATCTTGTCTAAGTCAAAAGATTTTTTTCTGATACAATTCTTGAGATGGAAATGTTTCTCTCTTCGCCTTTATCTCGTACTTCTGAATAGAGATGTTTGGATGTGAAAGAAAAAGTATACTAGGATATAAGAAAAGAAAGTTAAATTACATGATACCTTCTGCAATTTTTAACTATATTTTCACCTATCTAGGACGTTTGTAAAAAGTTCAGACTTCTAGACCTCCTTTTCGCTCTCTTACGTGTCCTTTAACTAATTTCTACAATTACTTAGTGAGTCACATATACATATATTACAGATGTCTTATCTCTTTCTCTTCTCTCTACATCATGTCTGAAGATGAATGTTTTGACAATAGGTTACAGACACGATTTTACAAAATAATACGATCTGCGATATCAGTGATACATATCGTGATGTTTAACTTAACATATAAAACAATAATTAGGAAAACTGAGAATACGAATCTTTTCGTGCACTGATGCTTCAAATCTGTGTCTTTACTCCCTATACCTATGTTAATTCCCTAGTCAAAATAAAAACTCTTCAAAATTAATCAAAAAGTCTTATACAACCATTCCTTCCTTGGAGTACTGCGGTGGTCACATACCCGTCACTGCGATGTAAAGGCACTTCTGGCGACGAGGATACAAGAAGACCTTAACGATCTTGTACGTGACTTAGATCTTCCTAAAATAGAGGCGAAATAAAGTTTCGTGCTTCAAGGTTAGAAACGAGTTTCCTCTTTGTCGTGAGATAAACGGGTTCAAATCCTGGTGGAAATTCTTGTGGTGCGAATCTCACGTTAAGCTGTAGATTCATGTCTCATATAGCGTCACTGTTGAAAGGGGCGCTAAACTCAAAATCACATCATATTACATCAAAGTTAGAATCAAGTATAGATGCTAAGATAGATGTCAAGTATAGATGTTAAAATAAGTTTGTTTACAACACATAGCTAATTTTGAGGAATTTTTAAAAAAAAATTGAGGCATGGTTGGTTGCAAAGATGAAAAAGGTTTATTTCAATATTTGGGATATAAATATAATTCTGCCAACTAGTGCTTGTTTAGTGATAGCTCAAAATCAAGTGTGAAGGCAGTACTTCTCCATATTGGCGATATTAATCGATCTGTCCTGAAGAACATGCTGCTCACACAAATCAAATATATGAAGTTACTAATGCCATATTAGACTACTTTGAATACAATAAATTCAGACGTAAGGTGTTGGATCTTGAAAGTTGTTTCTTTCACAATAATGCAACAAATATACATCAAGTACTTGTGTGTGTATGTGCGTGGGATATGACAAAATAAACCTTAAAGTCCGTATATACTGGTTCCAAAGACAATGTTAAATTCCTAAAATCAATAACATATCCTGCAACCAATTGTGAACCCTCAATATTTCTTTTTGCCATCGTTTTTTTTTTTATTAAAGATCGGTTTGAAGTTGTTAAAATAGTTCTTTTACACAAAGAAGGTATGGTTTTTACGTACCTCAAGAAGAAATACCAATATTTAATTAAGGCAAAATTACAAAAAAAAAAAAAAAAAAAAAACGAGACTTCTTTGTCACAGATTAGAACATTTATGCAGAACCTTCGAAACTGCATTTTCTGAAATTGAGAAATTAGTGTGGCTGTTCAATACATAAGATGCAGAAGCTAAAAGTTTTCTTTTTTACTTCCACATTTGAATTTCTGTTTTCAAAACATCGGTGTATAAGTAATGAACATGGAAAATAGTTTCATCAGAACATCGTTACATTTAGAAGCGGTACACTGAAAATAGACTGAAAGAGTGCTTGCTGAGTTTTGCTGGTCTATCATTAGAGAGATTGCAGAGGAGTACTAAAGTGTGAACGATCAAAAAAGCATGTTACAATGTATTTCTACAAAACTGAATATTAGTATTACACGCCTTGTTAGACTACAATGTATAGGGGCTGCGGTGACTTAGTGGTAGAGCGTTCACTTCTGGTGCATGGGGTCCTTGGTAGTATCCCAGCTCGCGCCAAGTAGGCTTTGTGGTGGACAAACATCGTGTGCGTGGGTTTTCTCGAAATTATTCTGTTTCCTCCTACTTTCTTCATTACACCATTTTATTCATTTCTCATCTTCATCGTCTCCTTTAGCCTAGCTGTGGAACGTAAAACTTAAAGATTTCATTTCGTATTTTACTACATTGTATGGTAAAAAATGTATGTAAATTCGTACATTGCCTATAATGTATAATGGTGATATACCCAACAAAAACGAGATGTAATGGAACATTTTGGTTTTCATCAGTAATATCAGAACCTGGCATTTAGTTATAACTATATAATTTCATTTGAAAGACAAAATCAGTTTAACTTTATTGTACAGTGCAATAAATAACCAACAGGAAACAAATGATTAAAATATCTAAACTTATTAAAATCTATTAATTCTATTTATATACAAACAAGAGTAGAAAAATAAGTATAATTGTCTAACAGTATAGTAGAATCTCTTGCAAACCTTCATCATCCTTAAACTGATGAAACTAGTTGATATAATCTAAAAGTGTATTAATAATTTCAATACTTCACTTCAGAGCTAGTACAGCAATATGCTTGACAATGGAACTGAATACATCAAATTCTTTTTAAAAAAATGTGTTTTCCGAAGCATTCCGAAATATAGTCATCTTATTACAATAATAATTGTAATTCCCATTTCCTTATTTCCATGTCAAAGTTCAAAAAAATCTTTCTTTAATAGTACCTTACATAAGAATTTCCTTTGGACTATCACAATTTCAAGTTTCTAGGTTTAGGCACTTTGACCTAAGTATTGGTCTGCCACTTAGTTAGGACGTTTATTATATATAGAGAAAAATACATTAATATCTTTCGTAGTACTGTGCTATATTTTCAATGTGTTTAAAACTTCGTATTGTTAGTAAAACTACAAACTTTTTTGTCATTTAATAAATCTATAATTATCACAATAATGACCGAGTAATTTCGTCCATAAGCAATCAGAACGTTTCAAATTAAAAAAAAAAATCAAACTAATGCATGCATATCGAACCGTATACAATACATACACACATCATACTCTTGCATTTCATATGCTTAAATAAAATTGATTCTATCAAATGTATATTTACATATGCACTTTAGTTCGGGGATACAAACTTCACAGAATAACGATTCTGTTAGCACATCGTTAATAATTTACATATGTTGACACACCATTCCACGCAGACTGTTTCAATAATTAATCATATTGGCCCACTGTTGGATGTGTATGTAAATGTGTGTATGTGTGTTTGTGTGTTTGTAACAAACAGCTGAATGTATTTCCTATAACATTATGCAATATTATCGAAACATGCCTCAATAAATTGACTCTTGTGTACGTACATATGAGACAGAGAGAGAGAGAGAGAGAGAAATATATTTTTTGTTTGTTTTTATTTTTTTTAAATAACAGAAAAATAACTGTATCATAAAATGTTGTCTTTGATTACTTGTACGTTTTGGCTTTTTAATACCACGCTCTGTAGTGGTTTTATAGATAATAAGTTAATAGAGGGATTATCGCCTACCCTTACAACTTGTGTTAAATGCAATAATGAAAAACTTGCATTCAAACTTTCTGCACACTGAAAATATCCTACAGATTTTACAGAATGAGAAAGAAATTACCGTATACAACTAGGTGGAGAGATACCAGTTAACAAAACAAAAGTATATAGTATGGTTATTGGGATGAAATACAAAATTACGCTTAACATTATAAAACTTTTATTTTTGTTCAACATATATAATATTGTGTACTGGCAAGGTGTATCAATCTACAGATCACATCAAGCCAACACAAAATAGCATGTTTTAACAACAATTTTCATGCGTAACATTTGAGAAAATCGGGATCAACTAATTTTCATGATGCTGAAAGTAGCATGTTAGATGCCAATTATTCTACAACGTTTTAAGTGTTTAACGAAAACACTTTGTCTGAGGATGACACATGTACCCTATCCTATCACATATCCTAATGCTGCGTATTACTGCATATTACCAATCGACAGCTCTTCTTAATATAAATGATATTAGTGAGTATAAGAGCTCATGAGTAGTTTTTTTCTTTTTTTTTTTTTAGGAAATCGAGAAGAATTCTCAAATTTCAAAATTGATGTTGTAAGAGATACATATCACTCCTTGGGGTGAAACTGATAAAGACATATATCCATATTATTCTCTTCATTATAACAGTAGTAAGATGGGAGTATGCAGTACTCTTAATGAGGTATAGGCTAAAATCATCAATAATATATATATATATATATATATATATATATATATATATATATATATATATATATATATATATATATATATATAATTTTCTGTTTAGCTGAATTATTGTCCTAATACAAGAAATAATCGCTCAATAGATCACACAGAGGTAAATAAAATAGTGAGTTTTAGGGCAAATTCTCATTAACAATTTTTGAAAAAAGTAGAAAAAAATAAATGCTGCTCTAAAAGCTATATAGTACTTCGCCTCAGTGCAGATTTTATTTTGTTGAAGGGAATTGTTATTTTTTGTTCATTTTACATTAAGTATAATATACTTTTAACTAATACAGTAAAAGCTCCTTATTCGCGCTTCCTTCATTCGCGTTTTCACTATTCGCGGATTAAAAAAATGCGACCCAATTCCTATATTCGCGGCTAAAGATTTCTTTATTCGCGGATCTAATCAGTACGTACATACATAATAATAAAAAGGATTCCAATAGGTATCCAACCCAATATCCTTTGTAAACGCCGTCAAATGGACTAATAAAATGTAAAATAGACTTTATTCCAACTTTGCCTAAAGTGTGTTGTTAAATGATATCCCGGCTGTATTGGTTCGGACTTTGACATAAGCCGCCTTCGCCGCGATCGGTGTTTTTGAGAATGTAAACGAACAGAATGAAAGCAACCTTATTAAATTAACAGCCCATTGAAGAAGAGACTTTAACAAGCACTGGAAACGTGACATTTAATTTGAAAAATCTTAGTGAAGGTTTAAGAATGGCAAATGAGCTTTGTGATTTCTTTATGAAAATTGATCCGTCTATGGAACGAAGTCTTATTTTTAAGAGTCAAATTGCTAATGCCACTGCTGACTATCAGTCTGAATTGAAGGAGCTCTTAAAAACTGCCAAACAAGAAAAATTACAAAATTCTTCAAACCATTGCCTAAGCCTGAAGATAATAATTAATCAATATGGTCAGAAACTTCAATTACAGTAAATTGATTTTTTATATATGTATTGGTTTTTTTTTTTTTATTTTGTCACCTAGGAACGTATCCCCTATAATCCCATATAAATTACCATTCCGTATTCACCGTTTCTGTATTCGCGGCATGTTTATGGAACATGTACCCCGCGAATAAAGAGCTTTTACTGTATATTGTTTGTCTTTTCGTAATGCATACTCGTTACGTATATGCTATTAGTAATTTTAAGATTCACAATAATACTATATACTATCATTATATATATTGTTGACTTCTAATTTCTAAATGAGCATTAGTATATACCCCAGCATAGGATATATATCCAAAAGAATCATCCGAACTATCAAAGTATTTTATATTGAGTTAAGGATAATCATGTTTAGTTATGAATCCTTAATGTTTTAAAGTATTCTTGTTATAACCCCATACAGGAAACTCGCGTTTGCTTCATACACAAAAAATTAGTAAATAGTTTAGATACTTAAAACAATAAATATACGAAGACATATTGTTAGTATAATGCATAACAAGAACGTAGACAAAACCTTGTGTCATATTATCGAAGCTATTATGCTTCCAATCATCCAATACAAATGTAGCACAAGTTTGAAATTAATATTTAGTTGATGTATAGTTCCGTAGCATTTTAAATATAGATTTGTTAAGTTTATTTGTTTAGTATTTTATTTTTAAAATTCAGTTAAATCCAGTAAAAATGTAATATGGGCGTACGAGAGTTTACGGCCTGTTTGCATCAAACGCTTTGTGGCTTTGGCCATGCATGTTTAGCTTCCTGGCTAAACTACTTAAAATACTACTTAAATTTTCAACATCGTTTTTCTCCAACTGCATCTTTCAGACTTACACCCATATTGCATCAAACTCTTCAATTTTATTCATTTTTCATCATCAGTATCTCCTTTGGCCTACCCAGTATAACCATAAGAAGTAAAACCTAGATATTTTATTTCATATTGCCAGCTAAATTTAAAGAATTTGTATTACCAACCTACTTTATATACAGTGTTCATTCTGTGCGAGTGTCCGTCCGTCCGACTGAGAGAGAGAAATTCTCAAGATTTTCTTGAAGGATTACCATCAATTTTGGTCGGTAATTAGAGGGCCAAAAGTTAAAATCCGTATTCGTTGATGGAGGTTATGTTAAACATTTTCGATTTTTCTGTTTATCATTATAAAGTGAAACAGATAAAAGAAAACGGGAAGCAGTTTTCAATAATGTTAAGAGTAACAAGAATGGTACTTTATACTAAAACCGGAAGTGATAGACATCCACTACAACTTCCGGTTTCAATGTTGTTTTACATAGAATAGAAATGAGAACAGATAGCGGAGAAGTGGTTCCATTTATTATTGAAACAATAGTTATCATCATGTCTCTTAACTCACTATTCAAACTGAAAGTGGTTGATAACAACCAGCTCCGGTTTTTAATGTTGGAGTAAAAATAGTAATAGTGATAAGCGGTTTCTGCAATCAATTAAGCGTTTCAAGAATACATTGCTTCTCTAAGAATTCTAATATTTCTACTAAAACCGGAAGTGGTAGTAATATACTACAATTTCCGGTTTGAATATTAATTGGGTAATATGACTCCTTACGAACCAAATTCCTTCACGTTGGTACAGGTGGCAGCTATTTGTTTAAATTATTTTAGGTATAGTGAAGTACAAACTGCTGGCACGTAATGGCATTCCCATTCGAGAATTACATTATAGTCGCCCTGGAAGATCATTTTGCTTGCCTGGGCATGAACTCATAGATTGAGATTCGCAATGATGTTTCAGAAAACTTTTATATCTGCTAGTGCTGTTTGTTCTCTTTCTGCATTATGGGACACGGTGGCTCAGTGGTAAAACGCTTACCTCTGGTGTCTGGGAGCCTTAGTTCGATTACCGGTCAAATAAGTTTGTGATAGAGAACATCTTGACCATGCATTTTCTCGGGGTACACACGTTTTCTCCCATATTCTCATTTCACCGATTCGTCCATCATCATTCACTTGCGTTACTCATAATCATGGGATGTTAAACTAAAAGATGTCCATTCCTTTCTACGTTATATTCTGAGCATCTCTTCACCCCTACCTCACTCACAATCTCTTCCTATTTAAATTTTCATATCTTCAACTTCTTTTCAGTTTCTCCTTTAGTTCTGCATTCTCTCATTTGCAGTATTGGAGTGGAGATCTTTCCCATTGGTTGTGTTGATTGTCATTGCCTTTTCTCATCTACTTTTTGTAAACACAAATTTAATGCTTAACTCTACACTTTCGAGTAGTGAAAAATTATTATATTAGTTTTTTAAATACATATTTTCTAGGTATTATTGATACTAAGTAAGTAATTGAAAATAATGATTCCATCTTAATTACAAAAAACTCATACCTTATCCACTAAAATTTTATATAGAGTTTATATTTACAGTGCTGAGCGAAAGTAAATATATTAGTACACTTAGCTTTTGACTTGAGTTGGTTTTAAGTTTAACGTCCCTTTCAGTAGCGAGGCTATATGAGACCTACTGATTAACGTGAAATCCGAACAACATGAGCTCCCGCCAGGAATCGAACCCGAGTCTCCCACGCCAAAGGCGTGTACGCTAACCGCTTAGCCATGGAAGAGCTACACTTAAGTTTCAATACTCACTATAATCTTACATATCTGAGCAAAATAAATTTATGGACGGATGATATAAAACGAAGAAGCCAACTACAATTTAAGTGATTATATTAATATCTATTATCTACTATTTATTACCATATGTGGGTAAACCTATATTGTAAGCGGAGGAAAGTGTTCAATTTCTCAAACGTTGCTTAATGTTTGCTTGTCATACTTACTGCGGAGCCACACCATCCCAGATTGCGTCTCAACAGGAAAAGACTTTCTGTGCGTTCCGTTTTGAGGTGTCCAGATCTGAGGTTACAGTCCAGCGTAAATTTCGTGCTGTATAGTAAAGACCTACCACATAAGAATATCATAAATAAGTAGTACACCGACAGTTCATGGAAACCAGATGCTTGTGTAAAGGCAACAGTCCTGATCGACCTTCTGTGTCTGATGAAAACGTTGAAAGTGTGTGCCAGACGTTTCAGAGAAGTCTTCGCAAGTCACTTAGTAAAGCAAGCATGTCAAAGAATACGGTGTGGAAGGTGTTGCGTGAGCGGCTATGTTTTAAGTCATACAAAGTGCGATTAGTGCAGACCCTTACATCAGACGACAAAGTAAAGAGAAGACGTGACGTTTGTGGAGAGGTGCCGTTGAAAATGTAGGAACATGGTTTCTGGAAAGACTCACCTTCTGCGATGAAGTCACATTCCATATAATAGTGCAGTCAAATTACCAAAAAGTAAGGAACAAATCAGTAACAAGCTGAAAATTGGTACAGATGTTGGGAATGATGTTCTAAACAACATACTAAAAGTCCCCTGAAATCCCAGGTGACAGCCATATATTGGAAAATGGTCGCTGGAAGTGACAAACGAACAATACCCACATAAAAATAACAATATCTCCGGTATGGTTGAACATGAGAGATAAACTTAGTGTCGTTTTACAGAACATCATCATCATAGGTATTCTGCCTTTATTGGCAGGTCACTTGCCGCAGCTGAAAAGCTTCCATGCTCCACGGTCCTCCGCTAACCTCTTTGTCTTCGCATATGATCTTTCTGTTTTAATATCATCCATTAATTGTAGTCTCCTTCACCCCCTCCCTCTCTTTCCCGCCACCATACCTTCTAGGACGTCCCTCATAATACTATCTCTTCTTAGGCAATGTCCCAACCAGTTTCTCTTCCTCTTCCTAATACTATCTAAAAGTGTACTTTTCTCACCCACAATTTCTAACACTCTCTCATTCGTTTTCCGCTCGACCCAACTAATTCTTTCCATTCTTCTCCACACTCACATTTCGAAGGCTTCCAGTCAATTTTCGTCACCTTTACGTAATGTCCACGTTTCCGCCCCATACAGTACAAAACAGCACACAAAGCATTTTATGAGTCTTTTTCTCAACTCTTTATTCAAGGTCCCACAAAACAGACTTTTCTTCCTACTAAAGGCTTCTTTCGCCATTTCTATCCTTGCTTTTATTTCACGTTCGCACTTCAGGTTTTTACTAAGAATACTACCCAGATATCGAAAACTATTCACTTGTTCTATTTTCTCCCCTCCTACTTTTATATTTGACACAGAACCCTTCGTTCCAATCAGCATGATTTTTGTCTTTCTAACATTTACTTTCATCCCATATTCTTCAAAGCCCTTTCTCATTTTTTCTAACATTTATTGATTTTCTTTTCAGATTCTGCAAGAAGCGCCATATCATCTGCAAATCTTATGCATCTAATCATTCTACCTCCTACCGAAATACCATCATCATCATGTAGGCTCTTTTTCACTATATCTTCTAGATACACATTAAATAGTGTTGGCGAGAGGCAGCATCCTTGTCGAACTCCCCTGCCAATTGCACTCTCTTCTGTCATTTCTTCCCCTATCCTCACACTTACTTGTTGGTTCATGTATAAGTTTCTTATGAGTCTTCTATCTTTCCATTCGAACCCTATCTTCGTTAGAACTCCCAACAACAATTCTCAATTCACGCGGTCAAAAGCCTTTTCTAGATCAATAAATACAACATACACCAATCTTTCCCTTTTTCTATAAATCTTTCACCGATCGCCCTTAATAATCCAATTGTATCTCTTGTGCCCTTGCCTCTTCTGAACCCGAACTGCTCCTCCTCAACATCTTTATTTGTTCTTTCATATAACCTTCTGTTCAGTATTCGGAGCAGAATTTTAGCTGAATGAGATATAAGACTAATAGTTCTATAGTCCTCACATCTCTTTGGGTTCGATTTCTTAGCCATCGGTATCATGATCGTTTTCAGAAAGTCTTTTGGCCATTCTCCTGTTTCATATATTTCATTGCATATTCGCAACTATGCTTTCTTTCCCTTGTCTTCTATATTTTTAATGAATTCGATTGGTATGTTATCTATTCCGGTTGCCTTTCCATTCCTAATCTCGGATATAGTCTTTTCAAACTCATCACGAAGTATACTAAGTCCTTTATCATCCTCGTCTACTTCATTTTCTACTTCAACATTTAGGCTACATGGTCTATCCCTACTCTCATATAAGTCTTCAACGTATTCTTTCCACCTTCCTATGACCTCATTTCTCTCGCTGACTACCTTCCCATTCGTATTTTCTACTGCCATCATAATACCCCCTTGTTTCCTCCCAAATTCCATAGATTTCACCTCCTTGTACATTTCTTCATATTTCCCAACTCTTTTTAATTCTTCTATGTCGTCGCATTTTCTTTTGTAAAACTCTTTCCTCGCTCTATCTGTTTCTCTTCGTAATTCATTGTTTAACTTTCTGTACATATTTCTGCCCTCTTCTGTATCAACCTGTTTCCACATCTTCCTCTCACTCATTTTCTGCAACATCTGCTCTGTAACCCATGGTTTCTTAGCAGTTTTGTGTTCGCGGTAACCTACTGCTTCTTCTGCAGCCTGCTGTAAGCAACGTTTAATATGTTCCCACGTGCGTTACTACCTACGCCTATCCTTTCCTCGTTTGAACATTTTTCTTCGAATTTTTCAACATAGATAACAGAATGTTTTAAAAGAAAAACCATCTTTCATAAAACACATACTTTTAGAAATATTTAGCTCTAAATTCTAAAATTCCGAAAACTACCTTCAAACTGATTTAAAATTCTATTGAACTTAGGAAGTAACTATTAACAAGTTAAAACTTGACAAATGTTGGTAAATATATTTAAATGGCATGCTAAAATACCACAACATCTTCGTTCGCTATATTAGAATATGCCCGAATGTCTGAAGTAATTGAAATATAATATTTTGTTAAGTGAAATACAAAATCTGGACCGAGCTAAATATTTGAGAAATTGTAAATGTAGTCGATCCGAAGTCAATTGGGATTAATGTAGGAGGGAAAGGGGAAACATTATAACGTATTTAACCCTTGTCTGGGCAAGCTATTTTTGTATCGTAGATGGCAACCGGGGCCTTAAGAACTCTATTAGCTTTACAAACTCAGTATGTTCATGACCTTAAGTTCGACTAAAGATAGAATTCAGAATTTTATGTCATCGAAATATTTGTAGTTATTGAGAAATTCGAAGAAAATTGAAGTTACTGGGCCTCAGAGGCCCGCTTGCTCGGATAAGGGTTAAGGTTGTTCTCCGGCATCTTGGTGACCGTCATCTTGGAATCAACTTGTTTATTTTAAACGGTAACATGGCCGTATGACATATTAAACAACATCCTCGTTCGAAGAGAAACGCAATAGTAAGGTTAATTTCCCAAACCCCTCAACAGTTTTGAAGTTGTGAATAGATTTAGGATATGTTATATGTGAAATGCTGTGAAATGTGCTGTGTTAAGTTTCGAATTAAAGGATAAAGATAAAGTAAACCACAAGCATTGTAACATCTCACATTACGTATTCTTTAATAAGCAGGAAAAGAGATAGCTAATACATATGAGGCAATTACAATCACATGACATGTTCATCATGCCCACTGTTCTGTTCTATGCATATCCGTAACCGTGAGATCAAGTGCTCGTGCACTCTGCGAAGCATAGTTGGTGATATTTGTTCACAGACAGTAATGATTCTAATTTTCAGGTAGCATTGTCAATAATTTTACACTGGTAGACAATGGCTTTAAAGTGTACCCAAAGATAGAAATCCAACTGGGGTAGGTCGGGGGACCTTGCTGGCCACTCAGCTGATCCATGCTGACTTATCCAGCAACATTGAAAGTATTCATTGAACCATCGATTACATTACGATCATAATGCGGTGCCCCAGCTTGTTGCCAATATTGATGAAATCACCCTTCCTCTTCGAACAAAAGTGGCATAAGTGTTTTCAAGCATATCAATACTGTCTCATCAAGGTCTCATCAATGAAAACAGGTCTAATATTTTTTTCGCTCCATATTCCACAGCACACTATTATATTACCTGCACCTTGCATCTTTGATGCATCTGTATAGTTAAGATTTGTATTAGCCCAGTACCGAACATTTTGCCCAATGCCGAGAAATCCTATGGTAAAGCTTTTTTCAAAATCTGCAATGGTTTTGAAGTTGTGATTTGATTTAGGCTTGAATATGTTCTCATTTGGACATAAATTTTGTTATGTGTGGAACATTGTATAGACGGGAACCGACTGTATCTTTTTCTTTTTTCTTATAGGTAGGACAGGATGCAAACTCGAGAGGAAAGAATCGAAATTTTCCTTTAAGCTGGAGGATACAGTTCAGCAATAGCTTCCATCTTCAAAGAGCGACATCCTCATCGCTAGCCGGTGACAGACACTGCACGAAAACGAATCCACGAATTCATGTCACAGGGAAATCTTGATTATTTACCTCAATCAGGACTACCACAAAATGCAACTGATGCATATACATCAGCAGCTGTGTTGGGTGTAATGGTGAAAAGTTCTACGAAGAGTGTGCGCCTCTATTAAGTGAATATAATGTTAGTGTCAAAAGTGTTCAAAGAAAATTAAAAAAGGGAAAAGTGGCACCCTTAAAAATTAAAGGTGAAACAAAAACTATCAGAGGATGATTTAGATCGACCAATGGAGTTTTGTGAGTAGACATTGGACCAGATAATTCGTGACCCAGTGTTTCCCCATAACATTGTTTTTAGTGATGAGGCAAATTTCTACGTAAGATTAACAACCAAAATATCCGGTACTTGGTTAGTACAAAATCTACATACATCAAAGGCAACCTGCATACAGCAAGTTGCAGGTAAGGTAATGGTGTGATGTGCAATACGGGGCGAAAAGAATATGGGAACTGTTTTCATTGATGGGACCTGGGATGCTGCAAAATATGAAGATATGCTTGAAGACACTGTTATACCACTTTTGTTGGATAAGGAAGGGTGATTTCATTAATATTGGCAACAAGATGGGGCACCGCATTATCCTCGTACTGTAATTGGTAGCTTAATGAGCACCTTCCCGGTTGTAGGATAGGTTGGCATGGATCAGCTGAGTGGTCAGCAGGGTCCCCCGACCTACCCCATTTGGATTTCTATCTTTGGGGCACTTTAAAGCCATTGTCTACCAATGTAAAATTATTGACACTGGCTACCTGAAAATTAGAATCATTACTGTCTGTGAACAAACACAGTACAAATATAACCACTATTCTTCGCAGAGTGCACAAGCACTGAATCTCACGGTTAAGGATATGCATAGAACAGAACAGTGGGTATGCTGAACATGTCATTGTCTCATGTGTGTTATAAATATACCACATTGACTTGACACCTAGTCTTCCGTTTCAGGCGCTGCTATCGGCTGAAGGAATTCCACTCTCTTTCGCTAAGGCTCCCTCGCCTAGCAGCTGCTGAACCCTTATTGGCTCAACGCGTGGGTGTGCCGGGGTGTGAGCTTTAGTTCGCATTTTTGCCACGGCTCAAGACAATTTGGCAGCATAATAGCTATCTCTTTTCCTGGTTATTAAAGAATACGTAATCTGAGATGTTACAAAGCTTGTTTTTTACTTTATTTTTATCTTTCAATTCGAAACTTCGCACAGCATATTTCATAGCATTCCACATATAACATATCCTAAATCTATTCACAACTTCAAAACTGTTGATGGTTTTGGAAAAATAACCTTACCATTGCGTTTCTCTTCGAACGAGGATGTTGTTTAATATGTCATACGGCCATGTTACCGTTTAAAATAAACAAGTTGATTCCAAGATTGGCGGTCACCAAGATGGCGGAGGACAACCTTAAACACGTTATAATGTTTCCCCTCTCGCACCAACATTAATCCCAATTGACTTCGGATCGACTGCATATACAGTTTCTCAAATATTTAGCCCGGTCCAGATTTTGTATTTCACTTAACAAACAGTATAATTCAATTACTTCGGACATTTGGACACATTCTAATATGACGAACGAATAAGTTGTGGGATTTTAGTATGTCATTTAAATAATTTTTACCAACATCTATGTCAAATTTTAACTTGTTAATAATTACTTCCTATGTTCAATAAAATTTTAAGTCAGTTTGACGGTAGTTTTCGGAATTTTTAGAATTTAGAGTTAAATATTTCTACAAGTGCGCGTTTTATGAAAAATTGTTTTTCTTTAAAAAATATTGTGTTATTTATGTTCTATGAAACGGCACTAAGTTTATCTGTTTTTGTTCAACCATAGCGGAGATGTTGCTATTTTACCTTGGTATTGTTCATTTGACACATCTAGCGGGCATTTTTCAATATAGCGGCGAAGGTCACCTGGCATTTCAGGGGACTTTTAGTATGTTGTTTAGAACATCATTCCCAACATCTATACTAATTTTCAGCTTGTTACTAATTTGTTCCTTTCTTCATCAAAATTTGGGCTTCATTTACTGAACTAATAATGGAGAGGTGAACAAACACAATGTCCGTATCTGGGGAAGCGGAAAACCACATGCACAAATAGAGCATGAGCGTGACTCTCTTAAAGTAAACGCGAGAATATGCACAGCCCATTTTTCTTCGAACAAGAGACGGTGATTATTGACTCATTTCTAGACATTGTGGAAACCTGGTTGTTACTCCAGTTGAACACCAATTATGTTTATTACGTTTTGAACTAGACTGTGCTCCGCCTTATTTTCACAGAAATATACGAAAGCTTCTTAATCGTGTTCTACACCATTGCTGGATTGGACGTGCTGCAACAGAAGACAAGAACCTTCTTCCCTTGTGAGGTTAATCACCTTAAATAGCTATAACACCTTTCGATATAGTAATTGATTATTACCTGGTTCCATTTATATATATAGATAAAGACAAATTATTATTTCTGGTACTGGTTTTTAATGCTTTAAACACATGTAATCTTGACTTATTATTCAGTACATATGTTGCCTCGTAACCATAGCAATTATATATGAAAAATGACAATTGAAAACAACATACACATCTTAAATATCACAAACACAAAATTACTCACAAAATTCGCCTCTGATTCCCTTTCCTGCAAACAGGCACAGGTAAATTTTACAATATACAACGTTATCGTTGTAAATGGGGCCCGAATGCGGACTTCCGTAGTAGTTTGACTACAAAGGAAAGAACCCTGGAAAACTTTAAGACACTTACTTTTTGAACAGCCCCTGTATAAGTACCATCGTTCTAATATAAACATAGTTTAAATATAAATATAATGCAATACATTTTTAAAATGATTTCTTGATATGAAATACAAATTAACAAATCTTCAGTGAATAATTTGGAAAGAAACTTTGCAACAAATTCACAGAGAACAAATTCAAACGAAATCATTGTTAAAACAAATGCTCATCCCCTAATGAGCAAATTTTATTTTTTTTTAATATAATTATGGAAGAATTTTTATAAAAGACTAGCAGCGTTCACCCCGCTTCGCTGCGGTCACCCCGGAACGCAATAAACTTTGTTACTTAGATAATTTTTACTTTTTCGCTTTCAAGTGATATGATAAAAACCATAGAAGATTGCAGTAAATCTTAACATTATATCGCCTGTCATTTATGTTAACCCGCCCCGCTTCGCTGCGGTCATCCCGGTGCTGGCATATTGTAAAAGTGTCTGTAAAAATAAGCAAATCAATTAAAAAAATTTAAACAGAAGATTCAAGCTATTTTCCGCTGTATATCGCCTGTCATTTATGTTAACCCGCCGAGTGACACGGTCATGCGGGTTGCATATAAATACGTTTATTTTTACCTATGATGAACTAATAACAAAGGATTTGTACGTTATGGACACCTGAATGGTCAATTATCTCAAGACACTGGTAATTAAAAATTAAAGTGATATGATAAAAACCATCTAGGGTCCAAATCCTAATAACCCCCCAAAAATGAAAGAAATTGGTTCAGCCGTATTAGCGTGATGAGCGGACAAAAAATTGTACGTTCTCTTTTATATATATAGATATGGTACATTAACATTAAATAAGACACATAATTCTAAGATATATCAAATTGAAAACACAATAACAAAAGGACACAACGTAAAATACAATGAATTAAATTATATATTTATATATCCACAAAACACTTCATTTTTCTCCTTTTAAAGAAAGAATTCCTTTGTTAATTGGTCTCAATATTTGCATGCGTCATGACCTCAGAAGGAATTAAAGTTCGAACTAAGTCCAACCACCGTTTTCTAGTCTTCTCAGTAGGTTTCCACAACTTAATTTCATCGATGTTACGTAATCCTAAAGTTTTGCCTGTCTTTATATCCATAAGTTCAAATACTTTAGGACTAAATTGTTTAGTACATAAATAAAGTCCGGCATACAACTCACAAAACTTGTATATCCTCGTTAATGCGGCGTCGCTTTGAGGATGTAACCGTACAAATTAACAATTCCTCAAAGTTATAAAAGGAAATTGTAACAAAACTATAAGGCATAAATTCAATAATATTTGCAGTTAGCTACCATAAATTAACTTCGTCAATATTCCGTAAATAATGAGTTTTACTCATAATCAAAATATTTCATAATTACATAATGTTTTTCGACAGAAGAACATATCAATCATAAACGTAAGCAAAGGTCAATTTAATACAAATCCATCGGACGCCCTTTTGGATAGTTCAAGTTATACGCTCGAAAGGCTCACTTAAACAACATTGTATTCCACAATCTATAGTATTTCCATAACGATTAGGCTCAGTTACAGTATTTGGATTTCTATTTACAAAACTCCTCCCATCTGCAAATCGATTTTGCGAAAATCTGCAATAATTGTTATTTCTGTTGAAATTTCTGTTGCCATTTCTAAAGTTTCTAGTTCTATTTCTGCAACTAGATTGTGCCTGATTACCGGTACCATTATAGTTATTCCCTCTATTATTAGAACCAGTTATGTTAGAATGATTCTCAGGTTGCACATTTATATTACTAACAGAAGCGTACTGAATTGGATTACGCCTAGAATTAACCTGACCCTTATCCTGGATTCTATTATTATTATTATGAATTATTGACTGACTTTCATAGCTTTGAACAACCATGATCAAATGATTGAAGCTAATACACTGTACAGTCATTAACAATTGTTGTAACCTGTATGGCAGCAAAATTCGGATGGATGCAATAATACGGGATTCAGGATAAGTGGGATTTAGAGATCTTAGCTCATTGTATGTTGATACCACAAACTCGGTAATACTTCCATGGAGTTTTGGACTGTAGGATTTAGTTCTTAAAATGGCATCTCTGTTTGCAATCATGAAATCGTTCTCATAATTTGACAGTAAAGCATTTTTGAAGTCAGAATATGAGTACAAACTGCTCCTAATAGCTTTATACCAAGTTAGACAAGGCGGTAGCAGCACATGTGGCAACAATTTTAGATATTGGGACTCGTCTATACCTATCAGCCCACATTCATCTTCAAACTTTTCTAGAAACGATCTAGCAGTGATATCCTCTGGTACTCCACTAAATCTAGTAAGAGACTTAACCTCACTAAATCTTATGCGTTTACCTGTATTAATTTTCATACGTCTGTTAAAATTACGTCGGGATGACTGTCTCCCTCTTCTTTCTGTATCTATACTTTCCTCTTCACCGCTTGATGACGTGTTGATTTTCACTACTCTGCGATGGGGACGATTACGTCGGGATGACTGTCTCCCTCTTCTTTCTGTATCTATACTTTCCTCTTCACCGCTTGATGACGTATTGATTTTCACTACTCTGCTATGGGGACGATTACGTCGAGATGAAAAGGCAGAGCGTACTTCGTTCCCATGTCCATGTCCATCCTCTTGTGATATATCCTCAGGGATACCTTTCTCTTTCAGCAAATTGACCTCTTCCTGTAACCGCTTAATATGGTTCTCATGCACGCATACTGAGGATTCTAAATCATTTACTGACCCTTGAAATTCATTAACCTTTTGTTCTATTTCTTCTAATTTTCCATCGTATCGCTCAAATCTGGTGATAATGCATTGATTCATGTGAGCAAGTTCACTTTGAACGGCTTTCCATTTGTTTTCGTGAGATATTCCTATTTGTTCAAATTTCGCCTCGAAATCTTGGGTTTGTTGGTTGATCTTTTTCTCAAGATCTTCCTGAAGCTCCTTAATTTGTTGACTTTGTTCTTCCTGTAGTTCCCTAATTTGGTGAGTGTGCTGAGTCTGACCTTCCTTCATTTGTTGGCTTAATTGTTTCAACATATCCATAACTTGATTGATAGTTACAGATTGCAACATGGTTTCTTCTGTGCTAGTCATAGATTTGTCAGTATTCTGTACGTTGGCCATATTTACCTTTCGTTCTATCTTTCTTCCACTACGTAAACACGTATATTGTATATTCATAAGTCCCTTTAAATAAACTTAAAACCCCGTCTTTACTGATCTTCAAGACTGTACAGGGTCCCGGGTTACGTTGCACCATATAAATGTGAGGTTAATCACCTTAAATAGCTATAACACCTTTCGATATAGTAATTGATTATTACCTGGTTCCATTTATATATATAGATAAAGACAAATTATTATTTCTGGTACTGGTTTTTAATGCTTTAAACACATGTAATCTTGACTTATTATTCAGTACATATGTTGCCTCGTAACCATAGCAATTATATATGAAAAATGACAATTGAAAACAACATACACATCTTAAATATCACAAACACAAAATTACTCACAAAATTCGCCTCTGATTCCCTTTCCTGCAAACAGGCACAGGTAAATTTTACAATATACAACGTTATCGTTGTACCCTGGCCAACCCGTCCGCCGAATTTAACACCATGCAATTTCTTACTTTGGAGGTTTGTTAAAGATAGAATTTATGCACCACTAATACCTCTGTCCCTTGATGAAGTTTGTCATCGGATAACGCATGCACTGCATACCATCACTACTAACGATCCATACGGAGTATGGGAAAAATTTGATTACCATGCAGATATGTGTTTTGTTACCAAGGGTGCACATATTGAAGGACTGTAGTTCATGGATCAAAAACTTGAACAGTTGTCGTTGCTTATGCTGTAAGCTCTGCCCATATAAGATAATAAATAGATTTATTATTAATTTTAAAACCGCACCATTCATTTAAAAATACGCTGTTTATCTTTTTATATGATTTCAGTACGATACATATGCTATACCCGGAATGCGTATTCTGTATGAATATTACATAACCTTATCACACTTTTTTTTTTTATCTAGGTCTGATTCATCTTTTGAACTTTCGCTGAAAATATATCAACATTCTGTAGCTCTAGAATAATATGATTCTAAATGTTAAGTAGACCAAGTTTCGAATATATATATATATATATATATATATATATATATATATATATATATATATATATATATATATATATATATATATATTTAAATCATTACAACTTATAGTATAGTGTGCTGAGTTATAAGTATGAAAATCTTCTTATAGAACCAACTGAACTCACAGGTAATTCTACAACAACTTCCTGTTTCACCGAGGCTACATGCAATGTAGATCTACAATTCACGCTGGAATACGCACCATCATAATGAGTTCAAATGTCAACAATCTCTTACCGAAAATCGAATCCGTGGCTTTGTGCATCAAGAACACGGCCAATAACCACCAGACCAGCAGAGAGAGCTATCGCATTTTTGAAAATCTGTGCATATTTGGATGAATATTTTCTTAATCTCCGTCTACAGCTTCTCTGAACTGAACTCCAATCAATTGTTTTTTAAAATATTATTGACTCCAGTGTCAGTAAGTGTTCAAGTGTGTCAGCATTTGCCTTACCTTTAGTTACTCTATTTGGTCGGCTTGCATTAAATGCTATCACACACCTCGAAGATAGCAGAATTCTGGTGATGCTCTATCCTGGGGTTATTATGTGACTCATATCAGTAACAACGTATATCATTCGCATTCCAAAGGCCGTAATATGAGTACTAAGAGCGAAAAGTTGTACCATCAAATTAAGTTTCGTTAGATTCGGGCGAGTTTCGTGGATTGTGTGTGATATATATTATTCTTGTGATTTGTTATTATTAATAATAATATTACTACTACTAATAATAATATATGAAAAAATGAAATGAACGAAAATACTGTAGAAATCATTGAAGAACAACACTACAGTTAGTTACACTGACTCAACTGTAAATTAATAACATTACTGTGCACTATATAGGTTACAGATGTTTCAGGCCTTTCTAATATCACATCTTCTAGAGAAAGACTCATCGAACTAATGTGAATACAGAAAAGTGAAGAACCAGAATCATTTACAGTTCTATCCACAGTTTCTTAAATGAACTGTCTGCGAGCAGCGGAGTAGGCCTATGTAGGAGTAAGCAGACCTCATCTGCCTTTTTCATAGTCAGCAGGACGTAATAACGCTACAACACCAAGTAAACCTTTTTAGGGTAATTATAAAGGGACTACTCTTCACTACAGCACAAACCATTTCTTACTGGTTTGATAGAGCATTCATCTCTGATGTTAGGCGTACCCCTCTCTCTCTCCATTCCAGACCCTAGGAGATTCCGATGGAGAGAATCATGTCTGTGTATGTTGCTTCCAATATTAGAGTTGAAATGTTCTTCCACAATCATTCACGTTCACTAATTGTCCAATTTAGCTTAAAGGGTATTACCCAGGTGTAAAAAAATTGATTTTAAAAAATAATTTTATATTGCTTGCCATTGAAGTCTCAACTTCTGTGCGCCTTCGTGGCGAAGTGGCAAACGCAAGTGTTTTATATCTGCGACCATCTATAGGGGCACATTACTTGGATGCTAAGTTGAGTAGTGGTTCAGATCCTTCCTTTAGTAGGAGGTCTGGTCCTCCACACATTTAGTGCTCTAGAAGAACGTTAAACTCAGAAAATAAATAAATGAATCAATCGATCAGCCTACTTCTACTCACCGACTATCTCAAGTTATAATTCAAGAATCATTATTTATGGATTGCCTTGTAAAACTTTAATAGAATCTACAGAATTGAAGTCTGGTCTGACAAGTATAATATAAACTGATGATAAACGACGATATGTAAAACCCTTATCTTCCCAAAAAAAGATAATCCAATTTCATTTATTTACACATTAAATTAAATTCCTCTTTTTATACCAAATAATGTCAATACTCACTAACACTGTTATTTTATTTACCTCAAACTACCTTTGAGCTACTACATTGAAACAAGAGCATATAACGAGCATAGATTTTAGAACAGGTTAGCGAATAGAACGTGAATTTTTCACAAGGCTTCAACCATTGAAAAGGCTGTGCTTCTCCTTTACTTGATATCAAGGACTGTCATTACACTGTTACAACTCCAAATGTTATAAAATACTCTCAATTAATAGAAAATATTTAATTTTAAGTCTGAAAATGTTTATGAGAGAGGAAAACGGTTTATATATTTGACCTGTGTGGTTTCTATGAATTTAATAACAATTGCACTTTTCAAATGCTAAAATACTTTTTGATTTTGTTTTTAATTACATACAATGCTATATGTTCACATAAATTCCACGATATTAATGAAAAATATCAAAGATTTTCATATATACGAATCGATAATCCCATTGAAATAAAACAAAATGATATAAATGAATGTACGTCGTTTTAGACAGCATCGAGGAAATATATATATATATATATTGTAAATCTAACAGTTGAGTTGTACTAAAATCACATCATTTGTTAAGATAAAACTTATGCATAAATACATGTACATCCAGGCTTTTTATTATGATACTAGCAAAACAAAAGCACATAGTATGGCTAATGGAATGAAATCCAAAATTACGCTTAACATTTTAAAACTTTTATTTTTTTTTCAACATATATAATATTGTGTACGGGCAAGGTGTATCAATCTACAGATCACGTCAAGCACAACACAAGACGGCACGTTTTAAGAACAATTTTCATGCGTAACATTGGAGGAAATCGGGAACAAGTAATTTTCATGATGCTAAAAATAGCATGTTAGATGCCAAATATTCTACAATATTTTAAGTGTTTAACGAACACATTTTGTCTGAAGATGTCACATGTACCCTACCCTACAACATACCCTAATGGTGGGTGCATGTTCTCCCAATCGACAGATCTTCTTAATATAAATGATATTAGTGAGTATAAGGGCCATTGAGTATTTTGTTAAATAGAAAAAGATCGCAAATCTAAATATTGATGCTGTAAGAGATATATATCATTCATTGAGGTGAAACTATAAAGACATACTTGCTGTATATCCATATTATGCTCTTCATTATAACAGTAGAAAGATGGGAGTATGCAGTATTCTTAATGAGATATAGGCTAAAATCATCAATAACATATATATATATATATATATATATATATATTTTTTTTAATTTCTGTTTAACTGAATTAGTGTCCAAGTACAAGGAATAATTACTCAAAGATCACATAAAGGTAAATAAAATTTGTATTTTAGATCATATTCTTATGCACATGAAATGTTGTTGCACTAAAAACTAGGGGAGACCGAGGTATTCACGAACACTTAAGCTTTGATTATAAATAACTTCTGTTTTTAGAGACAAAATTAAGATTTCTTTGGTATAGAAAGGTTGGAGTTTTTTCTGTTTAGTACACTGCAAAGGAAAATCAAAGGAACATGCTTCAAGAAACCAGTTAGATGTTTTAAAAATGTACCTATATTCGTGATTGCCCCTGTGGTCGGGGTAATCCCGAATATAGCGTTTACTTTAAACTTTCCTTTACGAAAAAAGTGAAATGCATTAAAATACATTATAATTATATCGTAATTTAGTATGTAAATCTTTAATAAGAATTATACTTGCAAACATAATTGAGGTTAGTGAGAAACATTACCAGACTCATCATCTTTGAAACTATTACAAATGAAAGCTAATAGGTAATAGGCTAAACAAAATGTACTCTAACGAAAGAAATTAAGAAATAACGGTGTATTAAGTAAAGCATTCACTAAAATGAAAATATTATTTCGAATTGTAGAAATAATAGATATACGCATTAATGCTTTGCTCCCAAGGACAGTATTCTTTATTAGTCCAATGTTCAAAGGCGGTTAATAGGCCGAACAAAGTTGGCTAACGGCTAATGGACGGTACTAAGCTAAATAAATTTGTAAATCACTGTGGATCACACACAGGAAAAAATTGCAGCAGATGATGAAGGATCAGATTTCTAAAATAGGGTTACTGACAATAGAATACTGAAGTAGGTTACTAATGCCTAAAATAATAAATATAGCAAACTATTCTAATTAACAAAACTGATAAAGCTTATTACTAAGACATAATCTATTTTTCAAACCATTTTCATTAACTTATTATTAACTTTTCAATAAGAAAAATTAAAATTTTAATAATTTATTTCACACCATGGGGCAATCCCGAACACTCCGGGATAATGGCAAACATTCTGTCTGGCATTTTCACATGAGACACCATTTTATTTTTAAAGTTGAAAATAATTGTTGACTGCAAGTAGTAGAAAAATTTCCGATCTGGCTCATATTAGAACGTATTGGAACAATCCAGGACCCGCCTGAACCAAAGCACTCAATACTCCACTCTCGCATGGCACGTGATGACCCGCGTATCGCCCAACTATGGAAAATTGAACACCCCGAAAACTGGTTCTCTTTTACGACCCCTATTTTGACATAGGAGACTACATAACATAGCAAAGTTAATAAAAGACAAAAAAATATATTTTCCAACTACTGTGTAACATAGCAAAAATTGCATAAGACTACTAACACACAACTATGTAACATAGCAAAAAGGCTACGAACATAATAGAGGTGTATTCGTTTCCTTTTATTAAACCTTATGTAACATAGTAGAGATTATTCTTTTACGGGTGTACTCGTTCTCTTTTATGACTACTTTTTAAAGGTGTAATCGTTCTCTTTTACGACTACTTTTTAACATAGCAGAGCTAATAAAAGAATATGAACACATTTTCCAACCCTTATGTAACATAGCAAAAAATTACATAAGACTACCAACACGTTTTCCTTCCCTAGATACACATAGCAAAATTTACATAAGAATATGAGCACAGAGACTACGAAAGCATTTTTTAGCAGCACTCCTATGTAACATAGTAAATACCACTAACCTAACAGAGAATATTGGGGGTGTACTCGTTCCCTTTTCTGAGCACTTTTTAGGGGTATAATCGTTCTCCTTTACTACTACTTTTTAACCCGTATTTTAACATAGCAGAGTTAATAAAAGAGTATGAACACATTTTCTAACAACTGTATAACATAGCAGAAATTACATAAGACTACGAACACGTTTTCCATCCCTATATTAACATATCAAAAATTACATAAGACTATCAGCACAGAGACTACGAACGCATATTTTAGTAGCACTTCTATGTAACATAGCAAAGGATTACTAACAGAACAGTGAATAATGGAGATGTATTCGTTTTTATCCAACCGCTTAAATAACATAACAGAAATTACACAGAGACTACGAACACCTTTTATTCGGAATCTTCTATGTATAAAAGAGTATGGCCTTATTTTTAAACCACTATTTAACATATCACAGATTACAACTCCTATTTAATACAGCAAAGAATATGAACCAATATCAGGAGTGTGTTCGTTCCCTTTTATGAACACCTATGTAACATAGCAAAAATTAGACAAGCATTCATCAACTACTATATGTCCCAAAAGTACTGAACAAGACGAAAGGTCAAATATTTAAACCCAAACAGCTCATAAACGGAGCCTCATATTGAGGTGCTGTTTCCACATTTAGTAATAGGTCATTAACTACGATATATCCCAAAATACTGATCAGCGAGGTCAAAGTTCAAATATTTAAACGTGTATAACTTTAAACGGAGCCACATATTGAGGTGCTGTTTCCAGATTTAGCAATAGGTCATCAAGTATTACTTGTCCCAGAAGTACTGACCATCAAGATCAAAGGTCAAATATTCAAACTTAAATATCTTTTAAACGGAGCCTCATATTGAGGTGCTGTTAACATACTTAGTAATAGATCTTCCAGGTCTACATGTCTGAAAAATACTGACCAACGAGGCCGAAGGTCAAATATTTAACCAGAGTAACTCATAAACGATGTCTCATATTGACGTGTTGTTTCCACACTTCGTAATAGGTCATCGAGTATTACATGTCCCAAAATACTAATCATCGAGGTTAAAGGTCAAATATTTAAATCGTAATAACTCTTAAACGAAGCGACAGATAAATTTGTGTGACCTATTCAATTTCGTAACAAGCAGAAAAAGGGAAGAAGTAATAAATTTGAAGGAATAAATGTTACACAGAAGTGCTGCTAAAATATGCGTTCCTAGTCTCTGCGCTCATAGTCTTATGTAATTTTTGATATGTTAATATAGGGCTTGAAACCGTCTTCGTAGTCTTATGTAATTTCTGCTATGTTACACAGTTGTTAGAAAATGTGTTCATACTCTTTTATTAGTTCTGCTATGTTAAAATACGGGCTAAAAGTAGTATTAGAGAACGATTACACCCCTAAAAGTGCTCATAAAAGGGAACGAGTACACCCCAAATATTCTCTGTTAGGTTAGTAGTCTTTGCTATGTTACACACGAGTGCTGCTAAAATATGCGTTTGCAGTCTCTGTGCTCATAGTCTTATGAAATTTTTGCTATGTTAATATAGGGGTGGAAAACGTATTGGTAGTCTTATGTAATTTCTGCTATGTTATATAAGGGTTGGGAAATGTGTTCAGTGTCTTTTGTTAGCTCTGCTATGTTACGTAGTCTTCTATGTTAAAATTGGAGTCGTAAAAGAGAACGAATACACCCTTAAAAAGTGGTCCTAAAAGAGAACGAGTTTTCGGGGTGTTCGATTTTCCATAGCTGGGCGATACGAGGGTCATCACGTGTCATGCGACAGTGGAATATTGAGTACTTCGGTTCAGGCGCAACCTGGATTATTCTAATATGTTCTAATATGAGCCAGATCGGGAATTTTTCTACTACTACTGCATACAGGCTAGTAAGGTTACAAAGAACTAATGCTCAAATATAGGGGAATATATAGCCTTATCTATAACAATATAGATACAATAAGAGCCAAGTTACCTTGCTGAGATTGTTGATTCAACGGTATAAGTGAAGCGACAAAATCAACAATTCGTCTCTTTCCTGGTAATACACTCAGCTGACTTTCACCAAATTTATGCTACACACTTCCAGCTCTCTTCGCTAACACGCAGCGAACTCATCTGTTTTCAACAAGATTCCTTGGGCGTAAATCTGGGCTTTTGGCATTACCTCAGTGTTCGCGAATACCCCGGTTTCCCTTATAGTGTTCTTATTTTGCAGTTTTTATTTTGTTGGATGCAATTGTTTGTTTTCTATGCACTTTACATGAAGGATAACATACTTTTAACTAATTTGTATATTGTTGTTCGTGCTCTCCTAATGCATACTAGTTGCGTATATGCTATTAGTAATTTTAAGATTCATAATAATAATATATACTATCATCATATATATTGTTGACCTCTAATTTCTAAGTGAACTTTAGTATATATCCGAGCATAGGGTATTCTTATATTTTTGTTATAACCTCATACAGGAAATTATCGTTCACTTCATATATAGAACACCTCGTAAATAGTTTAGATACATACAATATTAAATATAAGAAGACACATAGTTAGTATAATCCATAACCAGAACGTAGAAACACCTTGTATCATTAAGTCATATTATCGAAGCTCTTATACTTCCAATCATCTAATACAAGTGTAGCACAAGTAATATCTTGGAAGTAATATTTGGTTGATGTATAATTCCGTAGCATTTTAAATATAGGTTTCTTAAGTTTGTTTATTTAGTGTTTTATTTATGAAATTCAGTTAAATTCAGTAAACTTAAGTTAAAATTCAGTTAAAAACTTCACCAAATTAAAAGAAAGCAGTTATTCAACAATGTAGACTCTGTCATTGTCAAAACTTCCTCTCAGTGTTGAGGTAGTTTTTGAATCCCGTGTCTGTAGAAATCTGTTGGTTTTGAGTTTAGGAAGTCTTCAATCTAAGTTTGGAGAGCAGTTTCATCTTCGAAGTTGGGTCCTTGAATTTGAATTTGAAACTGAACCGAAACGTATAAATGTGAAGGGCCAACGTCCGGCGAATAGGGAAGATAAGAACAATCTCCCATCTGAGCCCATGGATAATTGTTTTCTTCCTGTTAGCACTATGATGATGCAGAAGAATGTAGTGTTATCCAGGTCATTTTCCCTCAATTGCGGCCGCAAGTCGTCTCAATTGTTGTCAAGTACTGGTGATGTATATTAATGTGTCAAAGGATCTATAATTTATTTTTGGATGGAGACAGTGAGTAGGGCTGCAGATTGAATTAACTAATGCACCATCGAAATTGGATGAAATGCCGATTTTTACACTTCTAAAATAAAAATATTAAATTGTAGAGAATAAAAACAGCATATGTTACTTGTATCTTTTCTATTTGGGATTAAGCACCAAGTATTGCTGTTGCATAATTCCCAACTTAGAGTGTTGCAATTGATTAATATTTCGCTAGAAAACGCTCTAGAAAGTTAAACATTTAAATATGTAAATTGATAAATAAATTGAATGAAAAGTCGGAAGTAACTAATTTCTTTAAAGATAGACGTTCATCTATTTAATAAGCGCTGCAAGTTCTTCGACGAAAGACTAGGTCAAATATATAAATTAATCTTAGACTGATGGTAGATATATTGTGTAGAGTAAGAAACAAAACCATAACATTACCATGTATAAACTATTATAATTTCTTTTGTTAATTACTGCTTCATTTTAAATTCTATTGATGAATCTAATTAGTTTGTCAGGTAGGAAATTAAGAAAACTCCCAATTAAAATATTTATGGTTTCCGGACTAGAATTAATACTGACATCAAATATATGTCAAATTAGTAAGGTTACTAATGACATACAAAGTATGTAATAAGGAATTAAAGTACTTACGCTACCCTATGATATTATTTGGAAGCAATAATTGATTAACGATTTTGAATAGGCATCACTTACCTGAAAAGAAAAACAGGAGTATGAATTAATAACGTAAAAAAATCAACATTTTTATTACTAACTAATAACACGCAGGATAGTTATCTGAATAACGAATTTTAATTAAATAATTTAAACTCTACAGGACTATTGTTAGGGTTTAACGGGGGCAAAATGTTAAGACATGCACGAATCCATAGGACTTATTGAACTGAACAAAATTATACATATGGGTCTAAATATGAAGTGTTTGGAGAAAAATGAATTTCTTTTCGATCCTAAATACTTATATCATACGAGAACTATGCCACTTATTAAGGAGAAACTGATACTGGTATACATCCTCATTATGTTCTTATTATACTATCTGCAAGATGATAGTTCATAAAAGTTTAATGAATTATATCAAATTTTGTATAACACTTTCTATTTTAATGAAATGGTACCCAAAGATGGTACATGTTTAAGTAGATACATCACACTCAGCTTAATGAATCATTTGAACACTAATTGACTTATTTAAAAAAAATATTGTAGAAATTAGGTAACTGACAATAGTCTAGGTGATCTGTTACGTATACTGGCTTTCGACATGGTTCCCATGTAATAATAATTGTTTGACAATAGAAAACGTATCAACTACTATTTCGCTAAGTAGCGATTTCTAAGCACGAAACTAGTAAATTGGAATATATTTTAAATTCATTCTTTAAATTAACTCTTTATAATAAATACATATTGTATCCTGTACAACAGAAGGTACTTAAACTATCTTATCATTTACATTCTTATATCTCACATTAACGTTTAAAATAATATTTTTTCCTATGTATTCTTGTACTAGAAATAAACTCCTGTATGTTACAGACTATCGCTTCTTTATATTAATTACTACTTCTGTATATTACAAACAATCACTTCAGTATGTTACAAATTACTTATGTATATTATAAACTACTTCTGCTGCAGATTATAAACGTCTTATGTACCGTATATTAGAAACTACAACTTCTGTATATTAGAAACTACCTCTTCTGTGTATTAAATACTACCGCTTCTGTGTATAAACTACTTCTATAGGCCTACACAATTATCTACAGCTTCTACACATTAGATTCTACCTCTCTACTGACGATTAGAGCACCATTTGCCATTCAAGCATCCTACTACTAAGATGTCCATTAACCTCAAAAATAAAAAGATAATTTGACCTTTAAGAAATTTTTCTCCTCAAAATATTCACTGAGCCCAAAACTTTAAAGAGTAATAGCTTGGAAAATAGTCTTCACCGGGAAATGTTAAATATGCTTGCAGAGCTGTTCAAGGTCTATTATTATAATACGTTTCAGATACGTTATAATACGTTGTAGATCGGATGGGATCATCTGAAGACGTTTCAAGATTTTCACTATGCATCAAAAAGTATTGCATTTACATGCCAGTCTTTGATAGGCCAAAATACAATAACCAAAAGTCTGTACTTACATATTTCATACACATTCTAAACATACGTCAATGTCTATATATGTTAAATTTAATGAAGATTGGATGAGCTCATCTGAGGACTATTACATACTTTCTACTTGTGATGTTGATTTAAAAAAAGGAAAAGTAGAAATAAAAAAGGGAAAGTGAGATATGACAGGCAGACGTATTATTCCTTGCTCGGTGGTGCATTCAAACGTGATGAGTGTTAACCTAGAAATCTATGGGGTAAGGTTACGAAAATTTGGAGTTGATGGAAGAAAAGCTTTGTGCTTAACTCTAATTTACAATACTGATGGTTCCTAAGTGTCTTTCACATACAACATAGTAATTAGTATCTTGTGATAATCATTCGTAGTAAAGAGCAGAAATCTCGTCTTTGAATTGAGACATTTCAGACATTAAAGAATTCTTGACATGTTTTCGCTGATAAAATGATACATTAGTGGCAGAAGTTAGACTATTGCTTGAAACAGTGACAAAGTTACTTAATAGTGTGAACACTGTAGAAACGGAACTTGTGACAGTGTCAAATGAACTGCATTGTCCACAGCAATATGTAAAATTCCGTGCGCTAAAAGCGGATGACTTTGAAAATAGATCCCGGAGACAAAATCTTGTGTTTAACGGAATTGAACTGGGATAATATCGAGAAGGCATGTGATGTATTACGAGATGGATTTTAATCAGAAATTGACAATGATATATTGCAGCATATGCTTCGCGTGGGAAGAAACTATCCTAATGGAACGAGATTATTGTATGCAAATTCCTTAGTGGCAAAAATATGACTTGCATGGAACTATGTGGACCGGATCTATCCTGAGGTAGTGAGAAACGAACGTAGGAAACTCACACCTTACTTAATTGATGTATGTAAACACGGTAAATACGCCAACATTCAGTTCTGTTACGTACTTATATATAGATTGTAAAAATATACATTTTCTTATCTTGAAGCCAGCGAAAGCAACTAAGAACTAAACGAAGTTGTTTCTGCAACCTTTGAAGATGCCGAAAAGACGCCTGTTTTGACTTGGGGCGCCTGTTAATCATCATGGAGTCAAACTACGACAATGAAAGAACTCTTCTCTTTCCTTCCTCTTGTACTCATCCAAACGCCCCAAGTATCCCCGAATATATCAGTCCAATATCAAGGTATTGAAACCAATACAAAGAATTGCAGTGAAAAACCTGGTAAGTTACTTTAGTTAATCCAAATGAATAGTACTAAACAATTGTAGATTCATAAAAGCATACAAGGTAAAATTAATGACTTTCTTTATGGTGAAGTAATTATCAAATAATTATGATTTTATTACCATTACTGAAATTTGGATTAATTACCAAATCACAACTCTGAACTGTTTTACAAGAGATATAAAGTTTTAAGGCAAGGTGTACCACCTGGCAAATCAAAGTGTGGGTTCTCATTTCTTTATATAATTTTCAGATAGGAATAATAACAATTAAAATTACTTGTTACTTGAAATAATCAGAAAGAAACAGCATATATTTGAGTAGTATACCTCCTATCTGAATCTTACATTTTCTGGTATGATAATTGTTTATCCGAATTTAAATTAACTGTCCTTAAGATAGTTCTATTTTTCTGATTGGTGACTTCAACTTGTCAGAGATCAATTCCAATGACTTAAGCATTGAAAGGAATTCACGTAAACATAAATATTTAAATAATTTTTATTACTTATTGTAATTTACAATATTTAACAATGTTTTTAATAACTTTAATGGAACTTCAGATTTTGTCTTGTCGAACATGTCAGAAGTGGGAGTCAATAGAAAAGCATACCTTTTAGTTAAAGATGATCTGCAAGATCCCGTTCATTGTAATCAACGTCCAATAACAGTCCACAGTAAAATGAAGAAGAACGATAACATCGAATGCAACTTTGAGAAAGCTGAGTATTTAAACTTATGTGAGGAACTTTCGTTTGTATAATGAGATTGATTCCGACACTTAAAATTTATAGCTCACTGGTAGGCACTTTCAATATTCATTCACTAGAAAAAAAGAGTGATATTACCGATTTGGTATTCCTCCAAGAAATAGTTCAATATGAATTGATTGCTCAAACTTTATATCAACATTAAACTTCCACGTTTCTTCAACTAGAACTAGAATTTATAATACATGTCTCTTCTATTCCAATAAAAGCTAAAACCAACAGTCTGAAGTAACCATTCTGGAGAATATGTTCTGATTATAACAAAGAATGTGGAAAGCATGATAAAAATAGATATGTTCAATCCTGTAATAACTAAAAATACTATTATAATATTCCAACACAGTAATTAAGCATGTTTCTGTTCTGTTGGTAAATAAATAGATAAATGAAGAACGAAACACAGTGTCAAAGTTTGCTTTAGTATAAGAAGTGTCTAACTACCATTTTAATTTTAACTTGTGTATATTTTCTTTGTGATAGAGATAATGGGTTTTCATGTTATAGAATAATATATATTTGATAATTGTTTTCATTTCACAAACCTCTAAAATTCCGAAACTTCAAACTTCTAAATAAATATTAGAAGCAACTGCTTCTGTATAATATTAGGAACTACTTTTGTATAATAGAAAATAGTTCCATATATTAAAAACTACCACTTCTGATTATTAGAAACTACCTTTTCACTGAAGAATAGAGCTAGTTGCATTCAACAAATGTTTTCATCATTCTCAAAAATCAAAGAACATAACTTTTAATCAGTTTATGATAAATTATTTTTGTTTATCATTTATGTTAGCTGTAATACATTACCTAGAAAAAATGTATGCACACAGTTTAGAAAATAAAGTTTCAATAAGGTAACGGAAAATGTTAATTCCAGTATGAAATATTCAAAACAGTAACACCATACTGTTGAAATTTACCAAAACAAAATAGTGCATATGTGTTACGATTTCTCTATGTAATAAAAGTTTTTTTTTTAAAAAATATAAACGAAATACGTTACATGCTCATTACTTTGATCAAATTGCTGTTTTTCACTACATATTATATATATATATATATATATATATATATATATATATATATATATATATATATATATGTGTGTGTGTGTGTGTGTGTGAGAGAGAGAGAGAGAGAGAGGGGGGGGAAATTTCCAATGCGAAAACGCACAGGATGCTCATTATTGAATAGAACAATAGTTCGCATAATATAACAAAAGTGTGTTAACGCCGAATGGAAAACTTGAAAGAAGAAAATAACTATTTAGAACCACTAATTATGTTCAAGTTTTCGCTTAGTGATCACAAAGCTTGTTGCATCATCATAGAGAAAGCTATAACGAAAAACAATATCTAATAAACTCATTTGCTCTTGGTATTCTGCAGCAGAACATTTGACTGTTGTAATGTTAATACAAAACCACGAAAGTGGATAAAAAAAATAGTAGTAGAGTCGTATAAGTCCAAAGAATGCAGAAAATTTGTCAACGAAGAATGAGAAATTATGCATGTGTCTAGACATGCAGAAAACTACCACTGTGACCGGAAACCATTTGATAACACATTAGGAAAGAGGCAGAGAATGTGTTAGCTTATTATAACATTTTGGTCCGCATATTCTACATACCCCTCCCAAATACAGCTGACACCATATGCATTTTGCAATATCATAATTGACAACTTCCGTGCGTTAGCAACTGAATCTTTCCGGTTCGGTGAGCAGCTACAGACCAATACAGTCAGTTCATACCAACTCTCTCACCCTCTCTCATGCAATTTCTACTAATGTTTCTAACCTTACCCCATGTTTTCACTACACATACACACATATGTACAATGCTAGTGGGACAAATAAACACACATCCAATCACATACAGTCAACTGCATTATGAAAAAAGGGCCCATTTTCACACTCAGTGAAAGCATTACGCCTGTGCCAAAAACCTTCCAATTCTAGGCATTGATAGCACGAATAGAAACCCAACTTTTCTTCGTGCGAAAATAGCAAAATCCAATGCAAAATTCCCATCAACCATTGTAATACATTAACACACACACACACACACACACACACACACACATATATATATATATATATATATATATATATATATATATATATATATATATATATATATATATATATATATATATATATATATATATATGCGCATGAAGAGAAATATAGATGTATACAGTGACCAAACTCATTGACACATCAGTCATATCAGCGGTCCAGTGGGAAAAAGAGAAAAAATGGGGCTTGTAATAGCACGAATAGGGGGAGGAATGCACTAAACCATTTCAAATGTTCATGATATGCTCACACAAGCATTACGAAGCTATAATTGTTCCGTGTTGGTATTCTGGGACTATAATAATTGCACTACCAATAAAATGTCAACTTTTGGAAACAAATGAAAAAATAAATTTAAAAGGGCGAACAGAAGAGACGTTCGTAGAATGTATATACATATAAATGACAAACATACATTTCAGTTTGTGAATTCAGTATAACGTTACTATTTTCGATATGAATTACGTAATGTAGAATTTATAATATACATATGCAAATCATCGTAATTATCAACCATAGTCAACCCACTGATAGATTAAAATTTCTGCAAATGTTCTCCATAAGCATCGGTGTAGATATGAGAACGTTTCCAAGGTCATCTCTTGTCTTCTGTTATTTAGTAATAAGATTTCTTTTGTTCACTGTGCATAGTTTCTCTTTACAATACGTTCAGTCCACTGTCATTTCAGTACCTTTATTTTTATAATAGTATCAGTCACTTCTATGATCCGTCTGATCCGCATTGTTCTTTTCCTACCATTGTGGGTGATTCCGGATTCACATGTCTCAATATTTATTTGTGTATTCTATACCTGACGCTAAATGTAGATGAAATGTGTGTGTGTTTATGTCTTCGATCCATATGTCAAGGAAAGGGCGAGTATAAACATTACAAAATTTATTCTTTTGACACATTGGTATTTTGTTTTCCAACGTAAAGCACATCAACCTAGATTAATGAATCTCTTAAATTAGTTTTCATCGTTGCATGCATGGTTATCTTCTGTCCTAGATACATGTAAGCATTCACATCTTCTAACGAAACTTTATACTGTGGCCACTCTGCCGGATTTCACATAATGATAAATTTTAATTTTACGGATTTGTTAATGATACATTTTCTAAACACTTCCCTTCGTTTTTCCATTAACTTTGGCCATATATCACGAGAACTGTAGTACATAACATCACACACATTTTATCGGATATAGTAAACAATCCTTTACTATGCGAATGTAACATAGGACTTGCAAATTACATATACTCAAAGATTATAAGTATCATACTTCAAACATTTAAATTGGTATTAGTGCCTGGGAGACTGAAGAGTCCCGAAAATTTACTTGGATCAGCCAGGATCTAGATATATTTACGTAAGTCTTTGCTTGGATATTACCAGTAACAACATGAACACATATATCCGATCACCACTCTAAAGCTATTCAGAAAACAGTGCCACTGGACACCAGACCTCCCTTATGGTACAGATTGTACTTGTGTAAGGCACCAAAGAACTATTAATATATTCACTCACAAGACCACTGCCATTACCTTAAAAAGTACGCCGTATATCACATTCAAATATCTAGATGGAAACCACCTTTGTTTCAAAGTTATGTGTCCTGAGATATGTTGTACAGTTACGACCTTGAAATGTTTTGTAAACAGAGAGACCAAGTTAATTTAGAGAACCAGAAATATAATGTGGTAGTAATTCGTCGCATGACAACCAGAGAAACGAATTCAAATGTTTGGAATTAACGTTACAATAACTTTGCGGTGAGAATAAAGGACATACATTTAATTACAAAGTGTACATAGATATATGTTATAACGGTTTGTTTATGAATTTCATTTTGTCGTTCTCAAAGTAATATTAGTATTTGCTAAGTGTATAGCCGTTGTACGTTTGCAACTGTGTTTTTTTTACAATAATTTCTAGAATATAGTGTCGCAACGTGGATTTGGGTTTGAAAGCAAGGACACAGTAACACAGTCACTGCAAATATTACTTACATATTTATTAACGCTGTTTGCTGAAATTTGACCTTAGGAATACTAATTAAGCATACGCAGCATCGAAGGATAATACAAATAGTAGAATTCTATAGAACAGGAGTTTGCGAATATTAAAACATTCTTGAGATATCTTAATATATTTTACGATGAAACATTTTATATTCTTAGCTACGAGTTCAAAAGTTTCCTATGTAGAGTCGCTTATCCATGCCCCTTGAAAACAAATATGGTCACACTTATTTTAGGATATCATATTTTCAGTGTCGAGGATTGGATTTTTTTTTCAGGGAGACAGTAGGAGATAAGAGAACACGGTAACTATGAAAATAAAATCGAATTCGAGATTCAAGGAAATGTAAATTTTGGTTAGTTTTCAATCTCTATTGGTTACGATTTACACGCATTTATCTTAACCATACTATTTAACATATTCGGACACAAATTTAAACGTAAAATTTTGATAAGCTTCTACAGATTGGACGTCGAATTTCCTTTCTAAAGCCATAAATAAGGGTATTTCACAAAATAGTATTTCTTTGATATAAATTTATCGAAAACAGCTCTAACACAAGTTGATATTTCGAAAATCAATGTTTTATTAAAAATTCTATATGAAAATATGTTACTTTTTAAAATCAAGAAGCAAAGTAAAGTCTTATCAGACAATATCAAAAACAATTCATATGAATTGTATATGTATGTCATAAAACTTTCATGAGCAACGCTGCTGTACGGCATAAGTTTCTCTTTTTAGATAAGTAACCACGCGAAGAAGTTGTAATTGTATAGTGGGTTCTCCTCAATATTGTAACCGGAACTGGTAATAGATTTCTACTACTACTGGTTTTAGTAGATACATTAGAATGGATATGGACCATATCCTTGGAACGCTTAACCTATTGACTAATTTGTTTTCTGGAAACGTAAATGTCTTAAAGTTATTGTACTGAAAAATTCACATAGTGTACATTTTATTTGGTAGTCAATTACTGGAAATGTTAAGAATATCCATGTAATGTTTGCATGGACACAAATGACGGACTACTATTGTACATGACTAAACCCTATGACATACATACTAATATTAGTGTTGGTTCGTTATGCGAAAGGATAAGGATGGAGCTAAAAACAGAAAATTTACGTAACTGTCTTTTGTTCATTTATAAACATAGGGAACTTTTCCGTAAAACTATCTCAATTAGTTAGCTGATTGCAGAAAGACGCTTCTCTCTCTCTCTCCATTGTTACTTTTGGCGCTTAACGTAAAACTAGGAGTGGCTGATCCCTGCCACTTTCGATTTAAGTAGGAGGTTAACAGATAAAGTGGTATAAATGCTTAGAATTCTACATCGATTTAAGAAACCCGCTTCTCGCTAACCCTTATCATTTCTACTATATGTAGATAAATATTGAAAGTATAAGTTGTAGCAGATTTCCGGTTGAAATAGAAGATTAGAGAGGAGCTTATATCTATTCATAGAAGCTAGATCTATTTTAAAAAGCCGCTTCAAGCAATCTCTTATATCCTTTCCTCGATGTAAGTCAGTATTGAAACAGGAAGTTTTATTGTATTACTGTCATTTTCTGTTTCATAAGAAAGTTAGTGGTAAGATATATTCTTGGTACACTTTAAAGATGAGGTATTTTTTGCTAATTACAAACTTAGCAGAAATTTGAAGTTAGGCAAAAGTCTAAAATACGTTGCAGAGGGAAAAAACAAGAAAAACAACTTTAATACAAAAGCTTATTAATGACTTAGTTGTAGTGTATGAACATTAAGTGATTTTTAAAAGTTCAATAAATATACTTGGTTTTCAAAAATACATTTAAATTTTCATTATTTCAAAAGAAAAAAATATATAGTATTTCATTGTATTTTCAATAAATAATTACACGGTCATTAAAAAAGTGGCATTGTAACTATATACTTTGCCGAGATGGTAATCAAATATTATTAGTAATTTGTAGTAGTGCTGTTGGATTTTTGAGAAAACCGGTTTTCTGAAATTCGAAAACCGCAAATGCGGTTTTCAAAACCGAAACCGCAAATGCGGCTTTCAAAACCGAAACACAAATGCGGTTTTCAAAACCGAAACCGCCATAGCGGTTTTTAAAACCGAAACCGCCATAGCGGTTTTTAAAACCGAAACCGCAAAAGCTCTTTTCGAAAGCGAAAGCCGCCCGAAACCGTGTTTGCGGTTTTATAAAAGAAATCTTGTTTGTCCTTTTCAAAGCAGAAACAATGTTTGATGTTTTTAATTATACCTTTTAACAATTGTGAAAGGATTTATCGATCGAGACAATTGTATTGATTTATGTCTGTGTTTTAACTTTTTTTTATTTGTTCCAAGACTATTATGGTAATATATGCAGCACTGTGCGAAAGGGATAGTTCGATGGTTGTACAAGTCACAGCTAATTTAGTGTTGCAATATTTTTAAACCAGAAAAGTGGAGAGTTCTAAACCGTATGTACTGATGTGAACCTGTGTTACAAATACTGACCTGGGATCCTTCGCACTTTTTTTGTTTTTGTTTTTTAGTTTCTTCTTTGATGACACTTCCAATGTACTTTTCGGTTGCAGGGAAGCAAACTGGGCCACACCTGATTTTCATATATTTTGTAAATTAGACTACGAGGAACACGAATCTGAACGAATTTTGACATTTCAAATTTCCGATCTCGAGATATTCGAACATAAAGTGACCACGGAAGCAAACTAGACCCCACATTTTTATATATTTTGTAAATTAGACCACGAGAAACACGAATCTGAAGGAAGTTTGACATTCCGAATTTCGGAACTCGAGATATTCGAACATAAATTGAGCACGGAAACAAACTGGACCAAAACTAATTTTTATATATTTTGTAAACCAGAGCACGAGGAACACGAATCTGAAGGAATTTTGACATTCCGACTTCCCGAACTCGAGATACTAGAACTTATACAGTAGTTTTACATAGTATGTATAAAATTAACGAAGAAAGCTCTGTCGCTTTTTGACCTATCACCTTAGAGCATCGATATGTCAAGACCAGGGGTGTAGCCAGCAGGTTTCTGTAGGAGGGGCTCGTCGTTTTTGAAGGGGGGCCAGCTACAACCAAAAAAGTGTGTTGCAGCTAGTGTTTTTGAAGCCTGAAAAAACTGGAAAATTTTGGTTTCCTTCGAGAAAACTAAAAACACTGTTTTTAGCTTCTTCTTCTTCTTCTTCATATTATTAATAATAATAATAATAATAATAATAATAATAATAATAATAATAATAATAATAATAATAATAATAATAATTTCATAAATTATATTACAGATAGTTTGTATTATGTTTAACCAAGAACTACTGCCCCCGAACAAACATTATACCTTTGTGCATAACTATTTCAATACACAGAACCGATCTATAAAGGTAAACAAGAAAGTCCTATCGCTTTCTCACCCACCACCTCCGGACATTCATATGTCACCTAACACGTATCTGGAAGATTAAGAATAGATCGACAACCTTCTGCAAACATTCTGGAAGGCCATTTATTCCATCGCAGTAGAGGTTGGTGTTCCGTGAAGCGAAGAAGGTATCAAGTGCATTTTGCACCTCTAGTTGAGATTTGAGCTGCCATCCTTTAAGGTAATTGTCCAAGGAAGGGAACAAATGATAATCGGACGGTGCAATGTCCAGTGAGTATGGCGTATGCAATAGTGTTTCCTATCCAAGGCATAAAATGGTGTCCCGGGTCATCCTAGCCACGAGGGGCTTAGTGTTGTCCTGTAACATAATGATCTCTTTGGGATTCAGAAGTGCTGGCTCCAGAGTTTTGAGTTTCTCTTGAACACGGCTCAACTGCTGACAGTACACAGATTGATTGATGCGATGACAAGCTGGTAGCAGTTCCCGATGCACGATGCCGCGAGCAGTTCATAAACACACAGGAGGACTTTCTTCTGGTGTAGTGCTGGTTTCGTCTGTCTTGGAACCGTTCATGGGATGCTAACCAATTATGACGGCGCCGTGGAACTTCGTACAGGACCCATTTCTCATCACACCTTGTCCAGAAATGGCTCCTTCCTCAGACGAGACAGCAAAGAAACACATGTGTCTGCTTGCGTTGCCTTTTGACCTGGAATCAAGTTATGTGGGACCCATCGATCCAACTTCTAGTGTTTCCTCAGTTGATGAAGGTGCTGCTGAATGGTTTCGTCGCTCACACTGAATTGTCCCTATGCCGTAAGCGTCGGTGGACCACAAATGGGCAATTAGCGACATCTCGCCAAACATTGGCGGCGCCGCAGCGACGATCCCCGGTGGCCCCTCTACCGTTTTGAAAATTATACCACCAGCGGCAGAGACGCAACAAAACGCCAATGAACCACAAAATTACTCCCCCAAAATGTTAAATCGGCTATATGTGTGATTTAGTTACATTAAGGTGTCTAAAAAACACTTTTAAAAAGTATCAAAAAATTTCCCCGAAGGGGACTCAAACCACCAACCTTATGATTACTAGGCAAGTGTTCTTCCTACTTCGCTACGAAGGCGATGAAGGAAACGTCGCTTGTACAGGGATAAATCGTTAAGATCTTTTTAATTGGGTCAATCAGAGTGCTCCTTTAACCGTGTATATTCGACGATAACTGTTTGGAATTAGATAAAATGTGTGTAATTTTGTAACAAAATGACGCGTGTCTACTTTATTTCATAGTTCTCGCATACTCACTTTCTAATGATCGACGACAGTTGCCATCTAAATTCATACAATTATCGCATTTATCTCAAGATTTTTCACTTCATGATGTTGAGGCAGAGGTTATTCTTGACCCTCGGTGCTCACTTTAGGGACAATTCGTCAGGAAAAAAACATATAATAAAAGCCGCATGCACATGACTGGCGATAGTTCCTGTTGGTCCCTTCACGATTTTTCGCGAAGAATCTAAGAAGTGCGGACGAAACAAAGTTCTCGCTGGTCGCTGCTACGCGGTGATAACTTCAACACCCCGACACGATATATATGTTTCGACTCGACGAAACCCTGCCACCAGTGAGTTCCAATTATCGCAGACCTCCACAAAAATCGACAAAACTTTCTCACTTCCTGTTTTACACGAAATAGCATTTAAAAAAGCGAATGAAATCAAAACTGAAAATCTGAATAAAAACGTTGCTTTTCATCAAATTTTCCATCTGATAAAAAGTTTTCTTAAAACATTAATTACAGCATATACATAATACAATGTACTTACGATTTAGTTTAGTTCCATTGTTTTATCATAGAATTTTATGATACCTTGTCAACACGTTTGTCTTCAAACTGTCAAATACAAATCGCTGTAAATTGTGTACTCTGCTGTCACAAAAGTATACCATACTATTTTCGGATGGCTATAAGGAAGAAATACCATACTATTTTGTGATCGGTATGGTAAAATACTATTTTTCCATACTATTTTACCGTAAATTATTAATTATATGTAAACTTTGTTATTTTTAAATGACTGAAGCGAAGCAATCTCACGATGATGTTTTAACATCTGGCCATTAGGAGGGCCAGGAAATCATTTGAGGGGCCTGGCCCCGATGCTCCTCCCCCGTGGCTACACACCTTCCTAAGACGTACCTGGAAGATCAAAAATAGTACTCGTCAGTATCAACGACCTTCTGCCAACGTTCGGGATGGGCATGGATTCCTTCGCGGTAGAACTTGGTTTGCCGTGAAGCGAAGAAGATATCAAGTGTATTTTGCACGTTTAGTACGGAGTTGAACTGGAGTTCTCTAAGGTGAGTGTCCAAGGAATGGAACAGGTGATATTCGGACGGTGCAATATCCGGGGAGTATGGCGGTTGCAATAGTGTTTCCCATCCAAGGCGTAGGATGGTGTCCCGGGTCAATCTAGCTATGTGGGGCTTAGCGTTGTCCGGTAACGGGAGAACCCCTTAGCGATTGAGAAGTGCTTGCTCCAGGGTTTTGTGTTTTTCTTGAACACGGCTCAACTGCTGACAGTAGACAGTTGCATTAATGTTCTGCTCTGACCAGCCGGTAACAGTTCCCGATGCACGATGTCGCGAGGACTTTCTGCTGCATTAATGGTTTCAGCTGTTTTGGAACCAGTTCATAGGATTTTAACCAATGATGACGACGCCATGGAGCTTCTCATCACATGTCAACATCCTGTCCAGAAATGGCTCCTTCCTCAGACGAGATAGCAAAGAAAGACAGGTGTCTGCTCGCGTAGCCTTCTGGCCCGGAGTTAATTCATGTGGGACCAATAGACTCAAATTGTAGTGCTTCCCAAGTTGATGGAGGTGCTGCCGGATGGTTTCTCCACTCAAATTGAATGTTAGCCCCAGTTCCTCACAGGTCTCTCCACTGTACGCCTCAATTGCTACCTGAAGATTTTCATTTTGTACATGTGTTGGTCTTCCGGCACGTGGTGCGTCTTTCGTGAGTGTTTTGTCACCGTCCTTAAACTTTCTAAACCACCCTTGCACTGTCTGCGTAATCACGACACCCTCACGAAAGGCCTGAGATATCTTCCGCTCCGCTGCAGTGGCGTTTGACTCAAGTTTGAGCTCGTACAACATACACGCCCTTATGACGCTCTGTGGAGGTTCCATATTCACTCTGTCCTTACACAAGTTCACCTCCACAAAACACAGACCTCCACAAAAAGCGAGATCTTTCTTGGTTACTTTTATATATCTCACAGGACATAATATGTTTCGTATAGATAATATATCTATATTAAACTTAAAGTTTTAATATCTTGAGTTCCGGAAGTCGGAATGTCAAAAATCCTTCAGATTCGTGTTCCTTGTGATCTAGTTTACGAAATATATAAAAATTAGGTTTACTTCCGTGGTCACTTTATATTCGAATATCTCTAGTTACGAAATTCGGAATGTCAAAATTCGTTCAGATTCGTGTTCCTCGTAGTCTAATTTACAAAATATATGAAAATCAGGTGTGGCCCAGTTTGCTTCCCTGCAGCCTACTTTTCAAACGAAACTGAGTTTTCCAGAGTGTACATTTTGTTTCAAACTGATTTCTGCCCCGGCTAACATACGTAAATTTGCTTCTATTTGGTCTAGAAATTAATTCGTGCGGGTGGACAAGAGATGGCGCAACGAACGGAGCGTCCCACAGTTCCGTGTATCCACACATGTGTTGCAAACCCCTGTCATCGCGTATCGTTCGTAGTATAGGGCAGTGGATTAAAGCGTCAACAACACCAGTTTGTAGTTAAGTGAACATGGCGCAATTTGTGCCTGATAAAGTGTTTTTGCGGGATGTCGTGCTGCATTACTTTAACATGCAGAAAAGTGCGACTGAAAGTCATCGTATTTTGGTGGAAGTGTATGGTGACCATGCTCTAGCTGAGCGAACGTGTCAGAAGTGGTTTGCACGGTTTAGAAGTGGTGATTTCGGCTTGGCAGACCAAGAGCGAGCTGGACAGCCAAAAAAATTTCAAGACGAAGAATTGACAGCATTGCTCGAGCAGGATTCGTGTCAAACGCAGGAACAACTTGCAGCAGCATTAGGTGTTGATCAAACAACAGTCTCCAAACGCTTGAAAGCCATGGGAATGATTCAAAAGATGTCACATTGGGTTCCACATGAATTGAAAGACAGAGACGTTGAAAGACGAAAAACCATTTGCGAATTGCTGCTTCAACGACAGAGCAGAAAGGGGTTTCTGCATCGAATTATTACGGGTGATGAGAAGTGGATCCATTACGAGAACCCTAAACGAAAAAAGGCCTGGGTGAAACCAGGTGAACCAGGTCCATCACAACCAAAACGAGATATTCACTGTGCAAAGGTTATGCTGTGCATATGGTGGGATATGAAAGGTGTGGTGTACTATGAGCTGCTGCAACCGGGTGAAACTATGAATGGAGAACGTTATCGACGACAATTAATGCGTTTGAAGCAAGCTCTGGCCAGAACACGACCAGAATGGGAGAACAGACATGATAAACTTATTGTTGAACATGATAACGCTCGCCCACATGTCGCAAAACCGGTCAAAACCTATTTAGAAAATGTCGGATGGGAAGTTTTACCCCACCCGCCGTATTCACCAGACGTTGCTCCTTCGGACTACTACTTGTTCGATTGCATGAACAACGATTTGATTGGACAGCGGTTTACTTCTTCAGAAGATATCAAAACATGGGTCTCTGACTGGATCGCTTCCAAGGATGAGGACTTCTTTCGCCACGGAATCCGTACATTGCCTGACAGATGGGCGAAAGTGGTGGCTAGCGATGGACAATATTTTTCTTAAGGTATTTATGTATTTTGTGTTTGTACTACAGCTTCAATGTGTGCGTACCAACCGCACGAATTAATTCCTAGACCAAATATAAGAGTCGTTAAAGTTACACTTGAAATTGTCGTTTGTCATTCTTGTAGCTTATGAAGGCATGAATAATTCAAGTATGTTTGTCACAACATCTACAAACGAATATTCATTCGTATAGAACCTCCAATAAATAAAAACACATGAACTACACAAAGAAAACTATTGTGCATTAGAGCAGATATCTTATTAGCAAATGGCCCTACACCCGCGCACTACTCAGATAGCTCACAGCCTGAACCTGAGCGCGAGTCCAAATTTAACTCAATCGCGATTAAAATTGTCAGAGGTGTAGCGGTTTACGTTGAATATACCAACATTTTATCCATTAAGTCGTCTTAGATTTTTCTTCAATCCCAAAAAGCGGGTGGTTTTTCGTGATTAAGATACGTTTAAGCGAGGGACGAATATAGAACCTGAAAATCGGGTGGTAGCCGCAAAAATCGGGTAATATGACAACACTAAGCTAAATAGAAAATAAGGTATATCCCTATTTAAGATCACTACACCTGCAACTCATGAAATCCAACTTCAAATCTTATCCACTTAGACTGAGATCTTTTATATTATCATTACTCTTTCACCTTGTTTTTAAAAAGTACTCTTTCTTAGTCTTTCACTGTCTGCCACTCTTTCTTTTGTTAACAAAAAAACACCACAACTCTTTCTTTAAAAAAAGAAAAAAAATTAGATCGCAATACACAATTTTATTGTTAATTTGTTGCCACTCCGATAAATGTGTATGTTGTGGTTTTGCATGTGTTGACTGGTTTCTTATCGCAAGTCCCAGACACCTGCAATAGTTCATACGTGAAAGGAACACCGATCATATTTTATTCTATATCTTTTTACTTCCCAATAACGATAGCCGTGCCTCTTTGTGAGAAACTGCAACTTATTTTTTTATTCTCCCAGTTGTAAAAGTATACTAAACAAGAATTTCTCTACACATTAAGACATTTTAAGAAAAGATATCTTCTTTACCCTCTGCAAATTTTGATAATTTTTTCCCTACGCCGAGCGAATTTTGACTCCATCTGGCAACTGTGAGTCGAAGATGGGAAAGATTCTTTGCTGTTTTCTCGTCGTTACTTGATATTAGTGCTGTCAACTTTTTGTGACTTTTGCAGTTTTCGGTTTTGAGTAAACCGGTTTTCTGAAAACCGAAACCGCAAATGCGGTTTTCAAAACCGACATTTCGGTTTTATGAAATTTCACTTTTTTCAAAAATCGGTTTTCGGTTTTTTCAAAAACCGATTTCGACAGCACTAATTTGTAGGATTAAATATATGCAAATTTATATTCAAATGATGCTTACATCTGTTTTATCTATTAACTGAATTTTTAGCGTTCCTTTTTTTTAGAGTGGATTTTGATTTGTTTCAATATTACCACGTAGAAAAAAGTCAATGATATATATGTTGGGCCCCGCAAAATGGTTACCAACTTGACCTCGTACCTCGTAAAGTAGGTGGCTTGATTCTACAATACTTCTACTATCTCTATCTTTTTGCTAGAAAATTATGAATAATTTTCTGTTTTTTATGTTTTTTTATGGACGTAATGACAAAATATAGTCATTATTTTTCATTAATTTTACGTTGAGTCCGTGTTTCTTCTTCACAAAAAAGTGTATAATATTCTTGTCAAAATATTTTGATAGCGTTTTCCTAAATGCCTCTTAAAAATTGGCTTTTAACTTCATAACAATATTTTCTTTCCTTCTATCATAAGATATACCCGATTCTAAATTATTTATAAGAAGCCCTATTTTTGTAATAAGAAAGAATTGCTTTACTATTTCTGAACTTCGACTCATATTCGGACCAAAGAGGAACGAGAATGGGGAATGGCGGAAGCTTCATAACGAGGAACTACATAGTTTATATGGTTTACCCAACATTGTTAGGGTCGTCAAGTCTAGGAGGCTTAGGTGGGCAGGTCATGTAGCTAGAATGGAAGAAAGTAGAAACGCTTTCAAAGTCTTGACTGGTAAACCGATAGGAAAACGACCATTAGGAAGACCTAGGCGCAGATGGGAGGATAATATTAAAATGGATCTCGCAGAGATAGGAATACAAAGTAGAAACTGGATGCAATTAGCTAAGGATAGAAGTCAGTGGAGAGCTTTTGTGAACGCGGCACTGAACCTCCGGGTTCCATAGGCCATAGAGTTAGTTAGTTAGTTAGTTAGAACTTCGACTCATACAGGAAATTTTATATCCAGCACAAGTTTCGGCTGCCTTTACTCTTCCTATCCCAATGTATTAATTTTTCTCCAAAGGTTAGATGCAACTTTGAAATATGTTGGTACGATATTACATGCAGAGTGAAAATCTCAGCCATATTGGAACCAGGATCAATGGTGAAACTCCGAGGCATTTTCGGACGAGAGTACAAGCTAGACAAACCTCTGAGGAATTTTGGAACAAGTATAAGTGGCATGTGCCACAACAATAAGTGACCTCTGAGCCATACTAGAACGAGTCTAAAGGCTAAGTAAACCTCTTGGTTACATTAGAACTAAAAATATACGTTAAGTCTAGCTCAGAGTCACATTGGAACAAGAGTAAAAGCTAGGTGAACTTTGTTGCTTCATTGGAACAAGGTCACAAACTAGGTGAAACTGTGGGATATACTGAAACGAGGGTACAGGTTAAGTGAACCTCTGAGACATATTGGTACGAAGATAGAAGGTAAGTGAACCTCTGAGTCATAGAGCGAGGATTGAAGTCATATGAACTTGTGAGATACATTGGAACGGGGATACGAGAAAGAAACCGGTCTCCACTGAAAACTGAGCCTGGACCGCTCATTGGTATATTACTGTATGGGGCCTTAGTGATTGTTTTCCCTCTATCACTGTCATTGGTTTTGTTTATTCTCGTTACCTATTGTGCTTTCTAATTCAATCCTACAGTTAAAATGGAACGTTTCATTTTGTTTTCTCCTGATATTTAGCGTCCTATTTTAATACCTTGATAATAAAGAAAAGACGTTTGTCTAAAGTTTAAGGTTGAAACCATTCTACCGTAATTCATTGAATGCTCTCCATCAATGATGAAACGAACACGTAAATTGTACATTAAGTGTGCAGGTTAGTTCCTGGTTTACCAGGAAGTGTTACATTTCAATTCAGTCCTCATTGCTTTGTGTGACGTTTATGCTTGTCCTGTTTTCTCAGTTGTTTCCCTGCGATTAATGCAAAATACAATGCCATTAGTTCTGTTTCTGCAACACAACTCAGATTACCTTCAAACCACATGCTCCTAATCCTTCTACATAATCCTATGTCAATTAATTCAGTTTTGCAATACTCTAAATCACATTGCAACACATTTAGAGAATTTACTTCTATTCAACACCCCTTCGATGAAGTCAACATGAACGTACTCCTACAAGAAAAATAAGCTAATAACCTAATATGTGTATTTGGTTTTATTTTACCTTTACTATTTGAACCAGTATAAGAAAAATCACCAATAGACCAAAGTGCTAGGCTCTAAGGTAACTACTATTCACGTATCTGCTTTCTGAGGGTGAGAAAAATCTACTTAGGAAATATTAAGTAAGTCCTATATCCTACCTTGGGATCCTAAAAACATGCTGATTACGGAACTACAATGACTTCACGCAAATAAAAACTTTAGTAGGTTTGAAGTACTCTTAATACAGATAGGAACAGAGATATAAATATATAACTTTCGGCAGGTACCGCTCAATAGTTTTCAATGGTATACCATATATACACTGAAAAAAAAAAACTAAAACACATAGTTTTGTGCCGGTTCCACCCAATCAATAATTTTCTTACTTTACTAAAAGTTTGTAATTTTGAAGAAAAAACTTATGACTAATGCTCTTTCATTGTAGAGTGACTAATGGTCTGTATGGATGGTTCCGGAAGTATTTTGGTCTGGTATAAACATGGGTAGTAGTGTGAATCACACTTTAAACAGTAAGACAGGTCTCATATAGTCTCGATGCTCAAAATGAGCCTTTAATAAACGTATGAATGAAGCATCAAATTTCGTGGTCATTTTCTACAACACAACTCCATTGTAAAACAAAACGAATTTATACTGTAATAACTGAAACCTATAGTTTGAAAAATCGAAATTTAACTTGTCAGGGGAGAAATATCAGTGACGAGAATGTTGATATTGAGATTAAATAAAACCTTAAATTTACTATTGGAAGATTACGCTCACAAGAAACATTACTGCTAATGCTTATGTAAACGGCTTAGGTAGCCACGTGCAGTCTATAGTTTAGATATTGCTTTCGGCCAATAGTAATTTCAGGAAGCAATAATGTACCAATTCACACCTTGGAGCTGTTGATGTCTACATGGACATCATGGGTAAATACAAAAGTTTTTCTACTCCATTCTCTCTCCAGACCTCGACATTTTCGAACATCTGTGGTTATTTGGTTATTTCTAGACCTGAGGATTCAGAGCATATATTCTTCTCCACTTTTACTGATAGAACAGATGCTTACAGCATGAAGATTGCATGAGTACTCATATGAAAATTATTAATAACTTACATAATCTTCATTCAAAGATGAATTAGAGCTGCATTGCGGGACAACGATGGTCTCACGCCGTGTAACCAGGAAAGTTCAATTTTCATAAGACGCTACTATTATTTTGATAACCAAATATAACTAATTACAAACGACAAAGTTGAGATGTAAAAGGGTAGAAGTGACTAAATATTTCTGGTCCTTCTAACACCGTAATATTGTGTATGAAATTGTTCATTGTTTTTAATTTCATAATTAAGAATATCAATGCATCATCAGAATTAGCAAAGACTGCTATCATAAGTCAGCAAGAGGATATAATATATAAATTTACATCATGTTCTACTTATTACCGAATACGACTTTCTGTTAGTTAGTTTTAACACTAATGAAAGTGCTGCAACAACATTTGAAAAATAATATGTTTATTATATAGAGAAATTAAATGTGTATAATATCTCTCCAAGCTGTTACGACATGACTATCAGTTTGTCATGCAAGGTGTCACCTGCCTGACTCACTTCTGCTAGTCTCACTTTATTCTCGCCTCTTATCTAAGTATGTTTACACGATACTGTTGTTTTTGGTGAATGTAGCATGAATAATCATGCTCACAATATGCCTAAAATTGAAACGATATACACTGGGGAAGCGAATATTTGTCTGGATTTGTTTCAACAATTCTTGAAGGAATTTGAAGCCAGACATCCGCCAAGTAAGACAAGCGTTACAGTGTTTCCACACGTTCCCGGCAATGCCGGTTCCCGTTCCGACAATGCCGGCGATGGAATCGGCGGCAATGTAATCAAATGGTAATTTGCACACACTTTCCGACCCGGCAAAAAAGCCGTTGGAACTCCCGGGACCGGCAAATGCAGTCGGCCTAGAAACCGACAATGTCGATGTCGGCTCCGGTTCCGGTTTTGTCGGCAGCAATGCTTTCTCCTGCGTGTATGTACACGCAGCCGGTAATGCCGCAGGCGGCTTGCTGATAGGTTTCTTCAATCTAGCTACAGTGAGTGAGTGGCAAGGCATTGTGTTTTCTTGTTTATTCCCTGTATTTGGATTTTTTGTTTGTGTTAGAACCCTTTTTTTCTTTTTTTCACATGACTTCAATATATAATGAAGAATGAAATCATCAAAATGGCTGTGAGGTACCACAAATATAGCGGGTTGCTATTTACATAAATTCTCAGCAAGGGAAATTTGGATCTTGTTTGAATTACCCAACTACGGCCACGCGGAAAGTGAGTTTCACAGATGTATGTATGTATGTATGTATAGTAATTTGTTATCTTCTACAGTCAAAACTTACTTAAACGATTTAAATAAAGGGATCGTTGGATTCGATTTGATAGAGAATATGTCTTAGCATATATGAAGTCATAATAAAATAAATCAACATGGCGGAAATGAACAAAATGGAGATATGAAGAAATTATGAATCTAGGATAGTTGTCAGTGTTTATCCTGCTAATTATGCAACCCAGTGTGTAGGGTACGAATAACCTTCATAATAAGAAAACTAGGGTTTAAATATCCATCATAATCGAAGAAGTAGGCATTCCTAAGCATAAGAAAGGTTGTAAATAAAAATAAAGTAAATAAAAACTAAAACACAACTACAGAGAGAACTGAAAAACTACAAACAGAACAAGAAAATTTCCAGTCTTGTAGTTGCATGCTGCTTTACCCTATAGATCATAATAAAAATATTCATGTACTCTGTGTCTAGTCTGACATTTGTTCCATAGAATGATTATGGACTGAGTGAATAGGCAACCGCAATGCTGCCTTTTCAGAACCTATTATTATTATTATTATTATTATTATTATTATTATTATTATTATTATTATTATTATTATTATTATTATTATTATTATTATTTTAAATACTGTGATCTCAGCCTGTTGCAATTTTGAGAAATTTAAAGATATTTTAAAATTATGGCAACAAAAGTGAAAAAAAGAGATTGAAACCAAAAGAAGGCCATATATCTCGTGTGCACACAGCCACACACACAAAGAGCAAATAGCCTTGTTTTTTCGCTCTTCTGTTTAGCCTCCTCCCCGGAGAAAATATAGAAAAATATCAGCAAGGTGGCAAATATAAAAAAAATATTGTTTTTTTATTGCTGAATTCATGTTCTTTCCTTCACGTTCAAACTCAAACTACTTCTCGGTACCGGCATTACTGGGATGTGTGTGCAAAGCAGCGCCGGTCTGCATGGCCAGAGGCGGAACCGGTTTTGCCGGCCGCGTGTGCAAAGTAACCCTGGTTCCGGTTCAGGCATTGTCGGTACCGATTCCGGCATTGCCGGGCGGGGACGTGTGCAAACGCTGTTAAGGTCTTATCGAGTGAGCTAGAAACAAAGGGGACCTTGCTGGATAATCATATATTAGGTCTTTAAAAATGCCAAAGTAAATAGTTCAGAATATCAAGGATCAAATACTTGGGTCCAACAAGATGTATTTACACCAACTTTTACAGGAAGCAGCATTGTGCAAAAATACCTTATCGAGCTGCGAAATTAGAAAGGAAAGTCACACACCTATTGTATTTCTGTGGTCCACGAGTTAAAACAGTCTAGAAAGTAAATATTGTTTCAGTGGCTTCTTAAGAAAAATCTAGGCACTCTGGATAGGATGTAGGACATACTTGATTTCACTTGTCATGATACGTTAAACACCTGTGTTTCAACATTTGGGCAAGTAGAAATTCGAACGCCATATACAAAGTAACCATTCATTTTCAGAAACTGGTACTTGATCATGTGTGATTCTGCGACACATAATACATTAACGTTCTTCATGTTAGGTACATCCCTGTGTTGGGCTGAAGAGGCGTGTTTCCAAGCAGAAATCAAATCCAAAAATTTATTCACACCACCCTAGTACATTTTTTTCTTCCTCGTTTAGAATTAGAATCAGGAATTAGAATTCTGGCCTCTTATCTTCTTATCTTTTGTCGCGTTCTGCATAGTATTTCGAACGAAATTGTATCCTAAAAGGATCAAGCCTACTCGTTTTTGTACTTAAATCAGGTTTATCATTGCACTATTCTTCTTAAACTTTTGCTAAAAAGGCCGCACTGGATTTTCATTCCAAGTAGCTTCTGTATTTATATATCTGCATTACGTATGTTTCATCATACTTACCTAATAATCAGAAAATACGTAGAAAAAATCATAATTGTACATAATTCAGTATTCTAGATTTCCTTTTCGTAAGTAGAATTCTGAAAGTGAGAAACAGTGAAAGTCAACATGCGTTTAGAAGAGAATGTAAATGGCTCAAGGGCTGAAGTGGAGAGGAATACTGTTCATGACATTATTCATTGCTGTATGTTCATCATACCGTGACACAGTTAAAAATATCAACACTTTATCAGAGTTACCAAAGACACTGTATGCTTATAACAAAATTTCATACTCCAGCGAAGTTGACACTGAACAAGATGATTAAGTTGTAGCCAGCACCAATTCCAGGTTCCCATTTTACAACCTCAGAGCTAAATTTGAGCTTGTGTAGAATGGAAAAAACACATTCTTTTTCCCGGAAATCGAACCTGGGGCACCTAGTTCAAAAAGGCTGTGCAAACTATTGTATTAAAATTTCTTACAACTTAATTACTCCTTAATTCCACGTCGGAACGTTTGCAGTATTAGGCATCTGTAGTACGATAAGAACACTCGTCTTTCTGGATGTTTATGCGGTGCCGTTTTAAACTCTTCCTTAGACAGTGGACATTTGTAGTGAACACTATGTAACATGTGCCAAAAGGATAAAGACATATTTCATACACATACACGATAAATTAGAGCACATTGGCAATATTAATAAATAAGATATTTCATGTTAGCAGTGTTTCTTTATAAAAGTCCCAGTGTATTGTTTTTGTACTATATTCATTATTAGTACATCTATTATTGTATATGGACTGCATACATTATATTTTGTCTGATGATTTTCGTTCATTACATTTAATGTTCTGAACGAACATTACATATTACTCTACTTTAAAACAAGATAATAAGTTGAACTTAATCGAGGCTATATGGTTAGTGTATATGGCTTCGGTTCGAGAGGCTCGAGTTTGGTTTCCGATGGATCGTATATATTTATGATTCTATGTTAAGCTGCATGTCCACGTCTCTATCGTAGCATCAGTAGTGAAAGGGGCGCTAAATATCAAAACAACCAATGATGGTAAATTACAAATTCATTGGAGGCTAATTTTGACTTTAGCTTTATGCTTGATAAAGCCTGAAGTTCGTGTGGCCATCGGACCTATGGTCATTATAATGTAACTGACACGAACTCAAATGTCCTTATTCAACTTGAACAAGGAACTATTTCGAAATGTACCGCAAATGTCGATATCAAAAGTGCCAAGCTTTTATTTAATTCTTCTATCAGTTCTTAATTCTACTTATCCCAGTCCGACAGGGACACAAACATATAAACTTCGAGCGAACTTCAAATGCCCATGCTCTTAAGACAGAGACTCACCTTCTGATGTGTTCAACCTTGCAATCCTTTAGCTCTCTCGGCTACACCATGCCGGCAACCGAGTAGAACACGCAGGGTCCAACTATTTATATAACGATAATATTGTTTTATAGGTTTGTATCACTGTTTCTCAATTAGAACTTTAATGACTCATCTGAAATCAAATCAATTCAAATCGCAATGAAATTAGAAACGCATTTATAATTGCCAGGTAATACTTTTTTAACTTCGGTGGTTAATTTTCCGTTGAGCCCAAAATTATCTCAACTTAACGGGATACCTCTTCCCCCAAAACAAGAAACATTTAATTTGGAGAGCGTGCAACATATGATCCCATTTACCGCTGTATTTAAATTACCTTTTGTGTTCCATGTTGTTGAAGCATTTAAAATACGACCATGATTGAAGATCATCTGGTGCTACCAGAAAAAAAAAAAAATAATGAAAAAATGAGCAAATCCATAGAACCAAAGCAATTTGACAATATGAAGTGTTGCAAACACATATAATATTTTAAATGTGTTGTCAAATGGTTTTGTATTTATTTATAATTTAGCGAAAAGTATATTAATTGAATAATATTGAATATTAGGGAAAAAGGTAATGACTTTTCTTTGACAAAGCTACAATACTAATTATTTTAAATAATACTAGATGAACCTGCACTCTCTAGACAGCGCATCATTCAGATATGATTATGAATTTAATTGTCATTCCTCGCAACATCTCCACATGTCCCTTTACAGACACAAGTGAAAGAAGACTTGATCAAAATCGGCAAAGGGTACCATAAAGGGGAGACTTTTTTGATTATTTTTTTCAATATCTTGCACCGTTTGCAAGATTGAGCCTACTTACGGTCGGAGTTTCTAATTCATGTATGATCAGTGTTGTCTTTCTTCTTGCATACAGTATGTAATAAGCAAATACACAATTCATTATGTCAATAATATACGGTGTTCATTGGGTAAACTCCATACAATAGACATTCATCTTAGACTGGAGAAATGGTTATCCTTCGTTATTCATTATAATTTGGCCATGAAACATGCCTGAGAGATATACAACCCATATATACAAATATATGGCGTTGGAATGTATAACTCGTAGGATATTATGATTTACTAAAATTTCAACACTTCCAATGTACCCCTAAAAATGCAATACAGAAATAACAACCATGATTTTTAAATGTTTAATTACAATTGGACTTTCTGCACAACATTTGGAATTGATCAGCGAAAATGGCACGTTTGTAGCACTTGTGGTTTCCGAGAACTCATTGTCGAAGAAATTGGAGACAAATATATTAAATTTTCTTGACTATAAACATACGAACCTAGCTTTAATATATAGATGTTAGTAGAAGTAGTGTATGTGAATTAATTCAATTTATATGGTTAGATTTTAGTAAGGAAATCGAAACTCAAGAACCACTGAGAATTCTTTACAGCACGAAAATAAAGTATAACAACTTATTGTTTCTTCTATTTTAGAGTACAAGATGTAGGAAAAGGGGAAAGGTAAAGAGACAGAAAGAGGGGTAAGAGAGAGAAGGGAAAGGACAAAAGAGAAAAAAGTTAAATAATTTCCAGAATACCCAAAAAGTAAAAAAAAAGGAAAAAGAGGTACCACCAAAACGCATTATCTTTTCCCTCCACAAACAATAATGCAGAAATAACTTCCTCTTAAATTTCTCATTTGAAATCTCCCATAAAGAAACATATCTTAGCTTTTAGGTGACATAAATATTTTGTAACTCTAGAGAAACGACCATGAGGAGAAGAATAGAACAGTGTGTGATTCACAGGAGAGAAGAGCAAGAACCATTTCAGATTTGACGTAAATCGTCATAAGAGAGAGGTAAACGCAAAAGGAAGCGTTTTCTAGTTTTAGAAGTACAAGAGAGCTAAAGAAGAGAGAGGGACGAAGAGTGAGAGGGAAGCGAGAGTACAGACCAACTTGTTTCTCTGTTGATTTCCTTTCTAGTGCGTGCATTTTTCATAAGCAACAACAGGACTCGACCTCGTACCTATGTTTGCTTTTTTTATGTTTTTTTTTTGTTTTAGTTTCTGTTTCTCTTAGCCTTCTCCTTCTCCTTTGTTTGTGTTTTGTTTCTGTTTCGTAGTTTGTGCTTCTTCCTTTTCTAAAGTTCTGTCTCTATAGAACACAGCTTGTAAATAATATAGAAGAAAATTTTCATTTTCTCCTTCCTCTCTCTCTCTCTCTCTCTCTCTACCTATCTATCTTTCTCTCTCAATTTTTAGTTGGTATCTCGAGTCAGATTTTCTTCTTTTTTTCCCTAAGCGATTTTCTGCTAATGCGCTTCTTTTCTCTATAGCTATTCTGTAGATCCATATAAAGGTAAGATAAGCAATAAAAACATTAAAGTTGCTGTATATACGGATTTATTTGTAAGCTTATGCTTGTCTGTCTGTCTGTCAGATTTATGCACAAACAGAGATTTGTATCCCATTTAGCAACGTATACAGGCGAGACTATTAACAAAAAACTATCAAGTAAAGCTTTTGTTATTGTTATTCATTAAGGTATAACGTCCAATATCTACATCGATGCTATGTAAGACAGGAGCCAACAGTTAAGTCTGAATACAAACCACCGCAGCGCCTTCAAATTTTTCAATTCTTCCTCACTTTGGATCGACTCGTGACCACTCCACCCAAAGCGCACGCATTAACCACTGGATCAGTGAGTCTTGAACTCTTCTATTTTGCGTCTTTGTGCATCAACGTGATTATGAAGAATGGTATCCTTCTCACCACACTACCTCGCATTCAAGGACAAACAAACTTGATTGCAATACTCCTGTCCACTTTCTTTACCCTCATAGCTGGCAATAAAGTGGAAATTATAGAGTTGGAATGAATCAATAAATTATGAATTAGGATTAAAGATACCGCTTACACATTGACGGAATAACTATAATTTTATTTAATGTAATCACATGTAGATGCTTTTCGGGCATAATAAAATTATTTGCACGCGTGATTTTGGTAGGCAGAAACGTGGTTTAGATAGAACATAGAATTGTTTACACTGACTCCGAGTTAAGAGCTAAGGGCTCGAGTCTAGAAATCCAAAAATTACAATTATGGCTATCAATAATGGTGAAGACAAATAACCTGTCTACTGACGTTTCCATTAAACTGCAAAAAATCAAAACCAAATCAAATATACCGACTGCAAATCACGTAACTATAGAATATGTCACCATGATAATCATATTGGGTATTTTTTTAGCAACTCTTGGCAGGTCACTTGCCGCAACTTCCATATAATACCGACTTCAGCAAACCTTTTGTCTTCACGTACGATTTTACTGTTTTGATACTGTTCATTAACTGTAACCTCTTTTGCTCCTATGCTCCTTTCTCTTTTCTGCCAGACCTATTCTAACACATTCCTCATGACACAGTTTCACATGACAGCCAACTTCATGATTGACTCGTCTTTCTCTTTTGAATTACATCTCAGGCCAGTTTTAAAATCAGAAAGTATTGTCTTAACTTAAATATCATTGTAACTCATTTCGTACTCAAAAATACTTAGAGTGTGCAATTCACTCACAAATACAAAGTATAAGCTTTGTGCTCGTTGCAGTTAATATTCACGTTACTGTTCTTTGTATTAAGTAAAATACTTTTGGGTTTGACATTTTTCTTGTTTACATTGTTGCACATTCGCAGGTATGTAACCTAAATATACCACTTAAATGATAGGCAACCAACATATCCTCTTGAAATTACAGGTTGCATAACATCTTCCAATTATGATAGCTACAAAAGCTCGCAATGCGCACAGATGGATTTTCTTATATACTGTGGATTTTGAATACTAATACTTTTTAACTGACATTAAGAAAATCAATTGATTGATTGATGGGTTTTAATGGTTCGGTTGATTGCATGTCTGTGAATTTCACCCTGCAGGAATAATCTGTATATCCCATTGCGTATACGTGACTTCCTTTACGCTGAGAAGGACCACCATCCACAGTCTCTCGAATACGAAATAGAGCATCTTGAAATTTCATATTTTGGACAGCCCTAGTTCTGAAACTATACACTTTCAGCCATAAGTTCATATGAACTGTTTCTCCTATTATGATGTGAGGAATCACTTGTTAAAGTTTGTCGGTATAGTTCATTTACATCCATTATATATATATATATATATATATATATATATATATATATATATATATATATATATGTTTGTACGTAATTTCGAGATAGACAAATCGGCTTTGGTGATTCCTTATTGTTTGAAAGATCATATTTGCCGGCAATCTCATAAACATGTCATTAGGACGTACTGATATTCTTCGAAATTCCGGTTTTCATAACTAGAGGGCAGTGAAAACGCAATTAACCAAGTTTAATATATATCAATGTTCATGCATAAATTAGACATATGCGCACAGATTTTGATAAGTCCTTTCTGTGTAAAAGATTATTTTTCTCAGTGGTTCCATATAGACCTTATGAGGATCTAGCCATGAAACTCCTCAATGAGTGGCAGTACTCATACAATTATTGTGCTTGTGATCACGCCTAGCTTGAACATAGGTGAATCAATCTCTTTAATTTGACTTTTGTTTGAAAGAAACTGCATTAGCGGTAGTTTCGTGTCAATTTTGTTAGGATCTAAATCACAGTCCATGGAGTAAGTCCATAAATTCCGCAATGGATGACAGTGTTAATATCGTAATTAACCGACTTCATTGTGGGCATGTTCACGCATAACTTCTACACAAAAGTACCGATTTTGATTATTTATTTTCAGTTTTAAGGTAATATTTTCTAACAGGTTCCATATTGTATAGTTCTGCTGAAACAGATAGAAGGTAGAGCAATTATACATGGGAATAGTTTTCTCCCACTATCAATATTATTACTACACTTCCAGGTATATCCTAGTGTGATTCAATTTTACTAAATAAGTATGAAAGTTCTCTAATGATTTGGTTAAGTAGTTTTCCCAAGTCCAGATGGACAAGGACCAGATGTTTTCTCACAAAATCTCATTACAGGCTGAGTAGCTTTTGTATTAAGGAATCTCTGAATCCTCCGCTTCAAGCTATGAGAGGGGTAAATTCCCAGCAAAGCTTCACTGCAAGCCAAGTTGGAAAGGAAGATCTTACAGCTCCACTGCAAGCTAGAAGGTTTCGGTTAGGTTAAGGTTCTTCCAGACCTCCACTGCAAGCTAAGGGAGGAGATGTAACAAACCAAGTCCTGACTGATAGCCGTTTACGCTAAACCTCTGAATTTTATAGCAGCTCTGGCATGACAGTGACGGTTATGTTCCTCCTTCATCACGAGATGAATGGTGGCGTTGATGATCTATCGTCTGCTTCTGTAGTAGCTTGTAGTAAATGCACGTGGTATTTCTGTAAATAACAACACATGCTACAGTTTAGAAATAGAACCATGTGCGGGATATTACGATATAAAATTTTATCAGAATCTTATGATAAGTCGTTGAGTTACGAGATAATTCCGTAACGAGTAGGCTGATTGAAAGTAAATTTGATTGATCACGCATATTTCGTAGTCTGGCCCATTTTATGGGAAGTTAGTGCCTATTTTTAATTTAGGTATCTAACTAAACTACTGAAGTAACGAAAGAGTGGAATAAATAAATAAGTTTAAAAGAAAATGAACCGCCATTCAAAAGTGCAATAAAAACAGAAAATAATATTAAGCTCTTAAAATCAGAAAATAAATAATACGTATTAAGTATAAATATTTTTCTGAACTCTCTGTCAAGTCAAACAAATTAATGCCTCATAAAATTATCATCAGTACTAATTTATATTAGGGAATAATTAGTTTGGTTTGGCACAGGCTTCAATTCGTTTCATAGTTTTAATGAATTATTTTCTGATTTTAAGCGGTTTATTATTTATTTATTTATTTATTTATTGCTTTTTAGCGCTTTTGTTGAAGTCAGCTACGGTTGTTTTCTTTATATACTTTCTAATAGATAAAGATGGAACAAATATAATTGCTAATATATGGACATAAATATTTAACATATTTATAAGATGAATGACATAGTAAGTCTTTAAATATACAAGATTTACTTCAAATTTTATAGATCTTTAGAAAAGATCTTATGAGATTTTAACCATTCTTTTCTCTTTTGCATAATTTGAAGAAAATATTTTAAAATAATGAATCAAATATGTCAGTATCTTGCATGTGTATTGAATATGACTAGTACTGTACTCTATGGGATAGTAACATGGAAACCAGGCAAACGGGATGAAAGAAAAGGAACGTATCCCTTCAGATTATATGGGTTTGGAGAAGAATTTAGATATTCAGATATTTAGATATTCAATAGAAAACGACAAAGAGTGCTTGGTAATACTAGGAGAGAGCATAATAATTGCAGATGCACTTAAATATAACAAAAAGGATCATTCTACTGGCTGAACTGGAATCGTGTGATTAGGAGCGTGATAGAAGGTGTGGTGGCAGGAACAAGAGGGAGGGGACGAATGATCTTTCAATGGAACACGTTATAAAAACATATTGACAAATGCCAAGACAAACAGGTTAGCTGTATGCCGTCAACATGGAAGATTCTCAGTGTGTGACTAGGGCAGAATAATTTGATGATGATGATGATGATGATATTCATATAAACGTGGTAATCCAATCCTCGTTGGAAAGTTCCGCATCTTTACTTACAGTTGGAAACATATTGTAGACATCCTTTGTTCAAATAACGTCTTTATTTAGAGCCAAATATTTTAGAGTTTGTCACGTGCTGTTGCCCAAAATATGACTTTTTACAGCGAGGTTAAGTGATAAAGATTCCTTGAACGAAAATGTACATCGTTATCTCTGATGCACAATTAGCTCTGTTGAAAGGGTTTCCTGGTTCAACTGTGGTGGACTGTTATCCGTGTCGTACGATTTTGTGGTGGACAACACATATACGTGGATCGCCTCAGTGTTCTTCTGTTTCCTCCCACATTCACATTCAACTCTTAAATTGCATAGTTCAGAAACAGAAATCCTTCAGTTTCACTACGCACTCCTCTCGTTTAGCTTACTGAAGATTTCATTTTATCTCTTTAATAAAAATAATAATAATAATAATAATAATAATAATAATAATAATAATAATAATAATAATAATAATGTTTTATTCCTATAATATCTCAAAATACAAAAACTACAACGTAAAATGTAAAATGAAATAAATAGATCAAACATTGTCCCACATTCGATCATCTCCAACTAAAGATGCGAGGTTACAAGAAAAAAAAACGTTTGTTTTAAAACAAAACGGAGCTTCTTCCCCGGCTATTTTGTTAGGAAAGTTTCGGCGTTTTAAAAATTTCAATTTTAATGAATAGATAAAAATACGATTGAGCTTTATTTTCCCGTTATCACACAAAACACATTGAATTACTACATTCTGAAGGCAAAGTTCTGAAAAACTAAATTATCAAAGAAAATCGGGCATGTAGTTCCTATGAACCATTCAGGAAACTAAAAAGTTGATGTTCAACGAAATATATATATATATATATATATATATATATATATATATATATATATATACTAGAAGGTTTAGTAGTGTTAGAAACTCTTCTGAAAATGTATTAGATTTCATGGAAAAACATATTCGAAATTTCCGAATCAACTAAATCTTCAATATAACTATAACATTTATTAAAACCGAGAAGGATATTATTTCAAACAAGTACCGATCCCCGGCCCAGTAAGTTTGTAATGGACAACAACCTTTCCATAGGTTTTCTCGTGATACACCCGTTTCAACCCACATTCTTACTTCAAGAATTCTTCCATCATCATTCACTTGCCTTCATTGTCTGTCTCTCTTAGCCTAAAGGGGATTATCACGGGACGTTAAACTGATGTGCTCTGTTTCATGTAATTTCAGTCATGATGTTAGTATCATACCCAGAACAGTCTTTATTTATCTTTAATTTTGTCAACTGAACTGACCTCTCTGAAGTTGAGAATAAAATGTTTCCTAAAAGAGAACGACATATTCTGCACAGAAAAAAAAGTGATTTTGTATAGATTTCTTGCTTTATACGTGAACCATTAAACACACATATCAACACACACACACACACACACACACACATATATATATATATATATATATATATATATATATATATATATATATATATATATATATATATATATCATATATATATATATATATATATATATATATATATATATATATATATATATATATATATATATATAACCTCCAGGTACTTAATAAGATGGTCAAGAGCAACCAGGACAACACCTGAGAAGTGGAGGTTTCATAACTGACACTTGCTGGGAACAGGTGCATGACCAGTCTTAAAAACAATTAAGACACCCCACCTCTGAATTATCATGTTACTCAGAAGTACTATATGTTTTAAATCACAGTTTTTTAAAATTGTAGGATCTACTGTCGGAAAACAAAAATGGTACTTGAACAGTGAATTACAAAAAGTCATAAAAAACAAAACTTCTGTGTTTTTAAGCAAACGTGCTAGCTTTTTATGGAAAAAAATCTTCCACCCAAAGTAGTCGACTACTTTTAATCTCTACCTTCACTCTCGCATATCTCTTTTATCTTATATATAAAAGAGAACATACAATAAAGCAGATTGAAGTATAGTACTTGTACTAATAATTCAAATTAGTATTTGTTAGTTTGAACTTCTCTTTTTATGATTATCAGTATTATTATTATTATTATTACTAAAAAAGTTTTTCCGTTTGCCAACCACAGAAGAATTCACTTAATGTTATATGGATAATGAAACCTAAGCACATTTAAGTTCTTTCTTTAATCTGCTTGGGAGCCTCGAATCATTAGTAATTTAATTATTTTGAGAGCACATCGCGTCTTTCGTTGATGCTGGCGGTGCTTGAAAAAAAAAAATAGAATAAGTCAGTGAGTGAGCGATGGGAAATGAAAAAAGGAGCTGACTCAATTGAAACTAACTTTAGAAACCAGAAACCCAGAGAAAATGTAATAAAACAGAGGGGAGAAGTGGTGGGAAACGAAAGGAAGATAAAACGACGCGCTTAGTAGACATAGATATTGTGAGAAATAAAGCACAAAATGATACTAAATGAGAAGTGTTTTTATTATTTGTTTTTAAAATGTAAAGTGGAAATAAACTTTTCGTGGTGTGGAAAACTGAAAATTAATACAATTTAACGGTAGAGCTACAACACAAAGGAAAGTTGTTTACTGCTTCAAACTGTCAAAATTTCAACTCTCTCTCCTCTCTCTCTTCATATACTCAGACATACACCCCCCACTCTTTTGCACTTATCCAATATGCAACAAATTACGAATTAGTAATTGCAGTATTTTTTCAGGTGCGTCGTTGAATAAAAGCTCTTTTGGATTCTGGTGAGGTATCATGGAGTTTATTTCGGATTAGTTGTCTGTTTTTGCCTGCAGTAGGTAAAAAAGGTCGTGGATAGTCATCAACAGGTCAAAAATGTGAATAGAGACAATGCATTTGCAGATAAAACTAACAAAGGAAGAGAGAGAAATTATATACCAAAGTGGAAGATGGTTTATACGCCAATCGAAAGCACTAATGACGCCTATTACGAAACTGTAATAAAAATTTTCCGAATGCATATACTATGCGAGTTATATGAATATACAGGGTGTCCAGAAAATCCGTTTTCACCCCTCGAATTCGCAAATTGTGAGATAGATGCCGAAGCAGGTAAATCGGAGTCTGTCATTTTAAAAGTACAACGTATCAAAGCAAAAAAGTGTTGTCCCAGGTCTACCCGCAGGGGCTCAGACGAGGTCCAACTCAAAAATTGCAAATGGTAAGGGGTCAAGTAGCATATCGTTGGAAACCTGTTGGGAAATGAAAGAAGAAGGAACAGATCTCGACTCTAAAATTACCTTGTGCAAAATAGCGGCCGGTAAAAATATCAGCAAAAACATCATTGTAAAGTTTATGGCCAACCCGAAAAAAAAACTGAAACGGTGAGACAGATGTAAAACAGAAAAAAAACGTGTGTCATCATTTCAAAAGTATAATGATTGAGTCCTCGTCCACAGAGTCCCACACGGGAACCTACTCAAAATTTTCAGATGGTAAGGGAGGTCAAGAGCCTATAGTTGAAAAGCTGTTGTTAAATGAATGTAGATTAAACAAGTCTGGATGCTTTACGATAACACTGTGCAAACATCTTGCTTTTTACAACTTTCTGTAGTCGAGTTTTCGTTTGTTTTCACTTTAATTCTTGTACTCAACGGAAACAAAGAAAAATTTCCTACTGTGAGATTCTGCTCTTTGGGCCCAGTAATATCTAAATTATTAAAGAAATATAATAAAATAAAATAAAAAAAGAAATAAAGAAAGGAAAAGAAATAACATTTGACATCTTCGAGTATAGAACTGACTAGTTAACATATAGTGTAGAATAGTGGTACTTATGCTCGCTGTCTTGATTATCAAGTATAAAATGATTCAAAAAAAATTTTTCTTCCACCACCAACAGCGCATACGTGCAAATTTCTCACAATGACAACAAGTGCCGATTGCAAAACGGAAAGCGAATATGCTCGAATAATCAAAATGAGGATGCGCATTTTGACCGACCGCCATTTTGCATGCGGTAATTTTAGAGAGTCGTAACTTGTTCCGTCTTCTTTCATTCCCCCAACAGCTTTCTAACGGTATGCTAATTGACATCCCTTGAAATTTGAAAATTTTGAGTACGACCCCGTCTGTTATCCTATGGAGGACACTAGGACAAATATTTTTGCTTTCAATCATTGTACTTTTGAAATGATGACACACGTATTTTCTTATTTGACATCTGCCTTCTAGTTTCAGATTGATGGAGGTAGTCATAGACTTTACAATGACGTTTTTGCTGACATTTTTACCAGCCGCCATTTTGCACATTGTAATTTTAGACAGTCGAGACTTTTCCGTCTTCTTTCATTTCCCAACAGGTTTCCAGCGATATGCTACTTGACCCTCTTACTATTTGCATTTTTTGAGTTGAACCTTTCCTGGGACGCTGTGGGTGGCCCTGGGACAGCACTTTTTGCTTTTATTCGTTGTACTTTTAAAATAATCAAACACGTGTTTTCATGTTTTGGTTTTGCGATTCTAGGGGAGGAATCGGATTTTCTGAATATCCTGTATATTCATATAACTCGCATAGTACATGCATTCAGAAAAGTTTTATTATAGTTTCGTACTAGGTGTTATTAGTGCTTTCGATTGGTGTATAAACCATCTTCCACTTCGACATATAACCTCCCTCTCTTTCCTTGTAAGGTGATGAGTGAATTCACAGAGGGGAGCAAGGATCAATGGATGATGTACAAAGGACTGGAGGACCAAGTTTTGTGACAATCCCTGAAAATAACCCTTATTGGAGAACCTGCTAATAAAGGACAGACACCGAACAGAACATATTCAACCTAATAGGGTTCTTCCACAAAACCGTGGGACGCATAATGATTCACGATCTAAAACCGAGAAACGTCAGTTTATATTGGAAGTTCGAAGAGGTAAAGAAAACACTTCACAAGACAATTAATTGCCAGTGGCCTGTTGACAAGAAACAGTGTCGCGAATGAACAATGGTTTCATTTCGTGATCAATATGGATGAAATGATTTTGCCCCTATTCAATTCCGAAACGGTAGTCGAAGATTGGAAACATTACACTATTCAGTCCCGAATAAAAATCTTTGCACGGTTACTTCAAACGAAAAAGTTTTGTATGCCATATTCTGGGATAAAAAGGACATGACCATGTACCATGTACCAAAAGGACATATGGTCACTGGACAATACTGTAACGTTTGAAAAAGGGATTTTTTTCTTGTTGCAAGTAAATAGACCATAGTTCATAAGTTCAGGGATTTTCCTACACTGGTACAATTCACCATCCTGACTATATCCTCGACGTTTTCCAACACAAGTATATCGAATCTCTTCCACAACGATTCTATCCCTTTCCGGCACCCGGTTTTTTGGGCTATTTTTTAGACTTTCAGTCAAGCAGCTCTAGGATCATGGTTCATACCTCATTCTCTTCAGAATGAAGCTGGCTTTCAAATGATACCACTTGCATGTTCATACCGTATACCAGGAGCGGGAAAAATTATGTCAAAGGGAAAATTTTGGAGGGAAATTTTATCTCGCATTTTGGGCCCCTCCGGAGCGGCCCGGTGTGAACGTAGCCATCTAAAAAAATCTGATAAATAGTACTTGGAATACTAAATGTGTGTGCCAAATTTCAAGTTTCTATCTGGAATACCAAGGGCGGGAGAAATTTTATCAGGAATTCCCACCATGCCCCAAATTACCGTAAAACACCATGATCTCAGGTAAAAAATTTCCTGAGACATCCCTAATTACCCTAGGGTCATGTTTCGCCCATCATTCTCTTCAGAATAGAACTGCCTTTCAGGCGGTATGACTCACTTGTCCCCATCATGTATCTAAAGCGGGAAAATCCCGTGAAAGGGATTTTTTGGTAACAATTTCCCTTTTTCAAGGTTTAGCCCCTCTGTACCCCCCTGTTTTAACGCAGAAATCTGAAAAAATCTGGTAGATACTACTCGGTGGACTGAATGTTTGTGCACAATTTCAATCTTCTACGTGCAAAAATAAGCCCGCAAAAAATAATACCGAAAATGTCCAAAATTCCCCTATACAGAAGTATATTTTGGTAAAAATTCCCTGACATTTCCCTAATTATCCTATTGCCATGTGTCGCACATCATTCTCTTCAGCATAGAACTGCCCTTAAGGCGGTACCATTCCCTTGTCTCCATCAAGTATCTATGGCGGGAAAATGAGGAAAAACGGGATTTTTGGGTAAAAATATCCCTTTTTTCAACTTTTTGACCCTCTGGATCCCCCCCTTGTTTTAACGCAGAAATCTGAAAAAAAAATCTGGTAAATACTACTCGGTGGACTGCATGTATGTGCAAAATTTCAATCTTCTACGTGCAAAAATAAGCCCGCCAAAAATACTTTACATGAACCCCCCCAAAAAGTATTACACGAAAATATAAATTTTAAACTTATGACGTCATCACCTCCTATGTCTCGACGCAGGAAGGTGTGAAACCATACGTAATGTCTTCTACAATGCCTCTGGACTTGAAAAACAAACAAAAAAACCAGACGAAAAAACTCAAATAGGAGAGTTATAACGCAATGTACCATGAAACACCCCGTATGGTACAAATTGTACCATGGGATCCCCAAAGGGTTATTCTCCAGTTCTTGCTCCCAGTGACCTCTGGCTATTTCCCAAGCTCAAGGTTTTCTCATTCTGTTGGAAGATGACAAATTCAAGAATAGAAGAACATAGCAGAGTTTAGATGGTCCCTTTCGAGCACAGAAGCTCTATGGGAAGGACCACCAGTAATGTAGCGCTGAATGTTCATCTTTCCAGTAAAGTATATTAGACGCATACGAGAATGGTGTTTAATAGTAAATGATAACGCTGTGACTGTGCGCAATTTCTGCTTCACTTAGCTAGTCCGTCGTGATCGTATCACAACATGGATGAGAGTAATATGGCTGAAGACAGAAGCGGGATTCTTTAAAAAAAGAGGATATTGTTGTATTTTGTAACCATGAATATCATCTGAGTTATTGAAATGGGAAACGCCATGCTGTGCAGAAAAAGAATTAATAATTGTATTGAAAAAATGATAATACACTAAAAATGGTATAATGGAACCAGGGCTGAAAAAATAGGTATGGCAGTTATGAAAAAGTGAAAGTTTGACAATGAGAATGAAAGATTAAACACGATTTTGTTACACGAAACATATATTATACAGTAAAATAAATAGTATATATCTAAAATTAATAATGGAAAATGTCTAAATAATAAAGTAGGTTTGAATATGAATAGCAACTAATTCCACATGTGTATTATATGGTTGTGTTAATCTCTTTTCTAGAAAATACTGAAATTTAATACAAAATTGTGACTATGTAATTAACTGAACGTCTAAACCAGTGTTACCCTACAATAGAATTCATAGTTTTAATATTTGTCTGAGGGTACAAAAAATATTATGAGGCCCCAGGCTTTTATTTAACTAGTGTAATGCTGCACATATTATGAAAGGGATTTAAAAATTACGTTTTATAAATTAAATACTGACACTTTTAACTTTTACAATTTACTTGTGGAATTAATAATTTGATCTGTAGAATTTATGTTTTCACAATTTTAATACTTTCATAATTGCATATTGCTAACATTGTGATAAGTATTCTAAATAAGATTGATTGATTGATTGATTAGATTCCCGTTTAGCACTGAAGCTATATGAAACGTGGATCTAGAGCTTAACGTGGAATCATTTGACTGGTGTCCTTTTCACCCAGTCCACATCTCGTAGTATCAGTGAAAATCTTAAGTGTGAAAGGTAAGACTACAGGTAAGATTGTAATGGCGAAAATAGTCTTAAGTGTGAAAGGTGAGACTACAGGTAAGATTGTAATGGCGAAATAGTCTTAAGTGTGAAAGGTGAGACTACAGGTAAGATTGTAATGGCGAAAATAGTCTTAAGTGTGAAAGGTGAGACTACAGGTAAGATTGTAATGGCGAAAATAGTCTTAAGTGTGAAAGGTGAGACTACAGGTAAGATTGTAATGGCGAAAATAGTCTTAAGTGTGAAAGGTGAGACTACAGGTAAGATTGTAATGGCGAAAATAGTCTTAAGTGTGAAAGGTGAGACTACAGGTAAGATTGTAATGGCGAAATAGTCTTAAGTGTGAAAGGTGAGACTACAGGTAAGATTGTAATGGCGAAAATAGTTTTAAGTGTGAAAGGTGAGACTACAGGTAAGATTGTAATGGCGAAAATAGTCTTAAGTGTGAAAGGTGAGACTACAGGTAAGATTGTAATGGCGAAAATAGTCTTAAGTGTGAAAGGTGAGACTACAGGTAAGATTGTAATGGCGAAAATAGTCTTAAGTGTGAAAGGTGAGACTACAGGTAAGATTGTAATGGCGAAAATAGTCTTAAGTGTGAAAGGTGAGACTACAGGTAAGATTGTAATGGCGAAAATAGTCTTAAGTGTGAAAGGTGAGACTACAGGTAAGATTGTAATGGCGAAAATAGCCTTAAGTGTGAAAGGTAAGACTCAGGTAAGATTGTAATGGCGAAAATAGTCTTAAGTGTGAAAGGTGAGACTACAGGTAAGATTGTAATGGCGAAAATAGTCTTAAGAGAGAAGCAATTTTTTTCTGGTTCTTGAATTAAAACCTATGAAGAATACTCGTCAATATTTAAGTGTCAACTCCATGGAGCAAAAATTGATTTTAAAAAATCGACACTATTTGGAGAAGAATAATAATAGCGAAATTTCGTTACACATTGTATACTCATCGAAAAACCTCCAAACTAGAGTGGTCGAAGTATTCTAACCATATGTGTCAGACAGTAAGAGGAGCACGATGACTCAGTGACAGAGATCTTAGCTCTGGTGCCTGGGAGCCCTGGTTCGATCCCCTACCAAGTAAGTTTGTGGTGGACAGTATCGTGTCCGCGGGTTTTCTAGAGATACTCCTGTTTCCTCCCACTTTGTTATTTCACCAATGCTTCTTTCATTATTTACTTGCTTTAATCATCGTCTTCCTTAGCTTAAAGAACGTAATTGTAGGACGATAAATTGAAATATATCATCTCATTTTCATTTTCAGATGTGATAGATTTACCAGTTTTGATCTCAATAAGCGGATAATTAGAGAGTGGTACAAATGAAACCAACTAATGGCATGTTGAATTTCTCTCTCTTGCTCGCTCTGTTTCCGTATATATAATTTTATTTATTTATTTACTTAATAATTACCAGATACAGCTCAGAAACTATATAATACTGGCTATCTAACAACAACAATAGCAATGTAAAGGATTTGAGAGGGTATTGGGCAAGGCCTGTTTAGTAGATATTATTGGCCTGGTAGGATTGAGGAAAACTCTGGAGACACTAGTCAGCTTCGTCGGCTGTGGAAACTGAACTCACAACCTTCCGATTGCGAAGCAACGCTCTACCACTTGAGATACTTTGCTCGGACAACGCACTACCTCGTTCATGTATATATAACAAATTTTTCGCTCTGTACCAGAGGTTTCGCCCTATGAAAATTCAGTATTCAAACCGGAAGTAACAAATTTCTACAACTTCTGATTTCTTTAGAATCACTAAAGCTAATATTGGACCTGTCTTGTGAATACTACATTTTTATCAACATGCACTATGTCTCCATTTACTATTACCTTTTCTCTTTGACGGATCAGATTGAAATTGAAAGATAGAATGGATTACAATCACTCCCTACTCTATTTCAGAAACAAGGACAGACAAATAATCTATTCTTCCGATCTATATACAGTAGAATCTTGAAAACTCGGTCCAGTGTGTACCGAAGGGTGGCCGAGTTTATGAAAATGCCGGGAAAATGTGTTAAAACAAGTGCAAGTGTTTCGTCAGAAAATACAGTACTATACTTGTATGTATTGGTTGGTTGAGAATAGAACAGAGAATAAACAGCCCAATTTCCCTTAAACAAAGCAAAAGTACATACTTTATGAAGGCAAAGAGCCTTTACTATACATGAAAATGAAAATTAATGAATATGCATTGTAAAGTAATTTATCTGATAAGATAGATCTCAGAGAGAAAAATCAGTAATGACCTTGAATGTGTTTGCGCCCGGAGTCTTTCTCCCTGCTAGAGTGCGGTGAAGTTATCCGGACTGCTATATCGAATGAAGAGTTTTATGGACTACACTTTATTACAAAAATAACATTTTTCGACATGTTTACCAACTTTGTTTTTATTACAATCAACATTGAGACCGGAAACGAATTTCTACCACTTCTGGTTGGAATATAGCAATAAAGAAAGAGACATAATATGTTCGCGAGATAGTAAATTTATATAAGAAAACTGTTCTTGGTGATCTCACATTATGTTTACTCTGATACATAGGGAACAGGCGGACAGATGTTGCCATGTCACAGGACTTTCGTTACTTTTTAATAGCATCGTTTGGACGTGTAAACGACATTAGCTGGGTGAACTGTACAAAGAAATGACAGCACAGGTAAAGTTAAATAGAAAAAATATAGTTTGAGTAATAATTAATAAAGTTGTGTTATTAATACAATGATACAAGGTAAGAGAAGAATAGGAAGTAGACTTGACTTGTTGAAGAATAAATTAATTGAGTGATTGTTACGTGAGAAGTTAAAAATTGTAGTATAGATATTTTATTAACATTTTACCGCAAACTGTTATACTGTTTCTTTGGCATTCATTTTGGGTTATCCAGAAATACTTTTGATCACTGGATCATTGATTCTTATCACTTATCTACGGATTATTGATTATTTATTGTGGGGTTAACTGTCCTGTAAGCCAAGAGATCACAAGTGAGTAATAACTAATAGCTAAGTCACTTTAAGATAGATAACTTTTTCCTTAGATAATCTATTTAATATAACCCTATATAATTAGAAATACTTGGGGCGTTGACGTTTTAAGTAATGAACAGTTACCAATTTAAATCTAAGTTCCAGACTAAGGTATGCACAAGTATCAGAAGTCCTAAAAAACAGCCATTTCCGTCTGTGTATCTGTTAAAATGTCAAACATAATAATAAAAGAGAAACCTGTTTTTTGATATAACTTCTGTGCCTTCCAAGACGTTTAGTCTCAGTTCTAACTCTTGCTCTTCTGAAACCGTAAGAATTAAACATTTAATATCATTTCAAGATTGAATATGGATCGCTAAAGAGGAAACATTTATATATTTTCAGTTTCAAAATTCATCCTATGAAGTCAACACGATGAACCTGTTTCCTGATATGGCTTTAGGTTACCATAAATACAATTCATCTCAGCTTTATAATCTTCTATTGAAACCGGAAATGGTACAAAATCTACTTCAATTTCTAGTTTCAAGCTTAATTTTTTAAGAACAAAGAAACTGCAATAGGTAACAAGATACGGTTTTTTATATGAGTTTGGTGTCCGAATAACAGGGTCCATCTTTGTCACTATTTCAGTATTAAAACCGGAACTTAAAGAATCTACGATTTCCGGTTTTAATAATGAATTCTCTACAGTTTGGAAGTTATTATTACCTTCACAATGTGAAAAAAAAACAACGATTTTCTTAACTATTATATTCTGGTTTATTACCGTAGTAATTTGAGTTAAGAAGTGTTTTTCTTGTAGCAACATTCACGGCCTGTACTTCTCTCCCCTCTAAAGATTTCATTCCTGCCAATTATAGATTCCTCTAACGAGAAGTGAAGCTTGTTCCTCTGGTGTACAATATCCCATCGTAGCTAATGACATGCTATTTGAAATCTAGTAACACAAGAAGTGAGATCGCCCTCTGTTATTGAACATGTACAAAGAGTCATTTTTTAAACCTTCATTGTTCTTACAAGGCATGTAAAAGGTGGTTTTGGTGACTCCCAGGTAGAATTATGAAACGGGCAGCAGTAATGAAAAGCAGCCGAAATAATGTAATTAATTACCTTGTAAAGCCGTCCAAGCACTTTCCGTTCTTCCTTTATAATCAATCCGTCCTCCTCTCTCTCATCTTCTCCTGTTTCCTACCATTTTCACAGCCAGGTGACAGGAGGAAATGCAACTTCGTGCTTCAAAAGCGTCAGTTCTCTGTTGTGGTTTTTCAATACGAGAGGAAGAGATTTACCCAAGAAGAGGGGCTAACAGGCTACTCTACAAATTGTAGACTGCTTTGATGGAAGAGACAAATGAGTGGAAGTTGAACTAAATGAGAGAGGGAAAGGAAAAACTGCCGCGTGTATGTAAATAGTAGTAATGGATCAGTGAAAAAGGGGAATAATGTATTTTGTTTTGAATCTTTGAGTAGATAAGGGACTAAAAGGACTATAAATATAACTTAAACTAACTATGGTAAACATGTACAAAAAGGGATGAAGTGCAATTATTGTGCAATACGATTACGTCTCTAGAAGCAAATTGTAAATAATAATAATGAAATGACTTATTCATGGGGAGTTATGGTTAATGAATACTCCTTGGTATATATATATATATATCGCTATATTTTGACGTGTAGAATGGTGCTCTGTGATTTGTAGTCGGCATTTTTAGAACTCTTACAGGATGGGACATAATCGCTGAATAGTAAATCGCTCGTCTCTGGTGCGAAAGGTCCCTTGTTTGATTTCAGATTCATAGAAATTCTAGGTGGACAGCATGGTTTCTCCATGAATTTTCTCCGAATTTATCAATTTTCTCCTATATACTTGTCAACAGATAATTTCGTTAAAATTAGCTTTAATCATTCATCTCCATTAGAACAAAAGGCATAAACGTAAGACTATAAAGACTTCGTTTCATTTGAGTTCTTCGTTCTACAGTTTATTATGTTCTGAGTCGACGTAGATAGATCGAACATAAGTATCTCTCTTTTCCAAATTCTCACAGTGGTTTTCTAATTTAAATGATGTAGACTACTATGTTTTTTGTTTCTTGAAATATTGTAATTAATTGTTAATTATTCTCCTCATTGAAAATTTAATAAAATATTCCAGGAATTCTACAGTTTTGTCGATAGTTACCCTTGCGGTGCTACGTCAAATGTTGCTTTAACGGAATCAACGACTAAAAATAATGGACAAATTCCCTTTTACTCGATTTCGATTCGTTATTCCGCAGTCTGGTTATGGCTGTTTCTATACTTTTCCAACACGTTTTCGGCTTCAGCGTCGAAAGGGAACATTTCTAGACCTAGGTTGATCTATACTTTTTAAAATCTTATCTTGGTGTCAGAATTCACCAACCAAACCTCACCGATGCTTTTGAAACTCTCTCTCTCTCTCCATATATACACCGTATATATATATATATATATATATATATATATATATATATATATATATATATATATATATATATATATATAGATAGATAGATAGATAGATAGATAGATAGATAAGGTTTATGCAATAAGAGAATCATCAACGGTCATCCTTCCCTTTTAATCAAATATATTACAGCGGAGAAGTAGCTATTCTACAGTCTTTTAACTCAATACATAGATAAATACTTGAATATGTAGGTATCTGGCCCGTGTTTGATACCCATTCGATTCGAGATGTTTTCATTCTCCCTCATTTCAATGCGGATCTAAACCCATTCAACATCTTTGAAATGCATACCTGAGACAATCAAGGGAAGTAAAATTGCCTAGAGAGTAAATGTTCACTGCATCACTACCGAAGTCAAGAGTGTGTTGAACCTTTACTTTTACCCATAGTTGTTGAGGCTTTGTGTCCTGTCCTGAAACGGAAGTCAACTTCATTTTAATTTTACTTTAATTTTATTACTTATATATTGGATTATAATATCCAAAAGACTGCAAAGAGTATTGGGATCAATGTAATAAAATTTCTCATTATAACAAAACATGGGCGGAACTGGCAAGGGGACAGGTGACAGGACCTCTAAGACCCATACGGGCCACTTTCGATTGTTTTACTGGACAATAACAATATGCTATGTTTACCTTAATGACATCCTTTTAATGGCATTTGCAGACCAGATTTCGTCCACTCAAATTTTTTTTTTTAAATATGGTCTTGGTGCCTAGGTGCAGTATGAACCATTGTGATAGTAGGTTAATTCTGAATAGGATCTCAGAACAAATTATTAGGCAATGCATTAAAAGATAGAAAAAAAGAAAAGCCGAATTATTCCGCTGCTAATCTCAAGCGATTGTTGTACATCTATATACAAACATACACATGTAGTCACTAATTCAACATGTTCTATATTGCATTCCTTTTATTTATTTCTTTTAGTTGCTATTCAAGCTTAGTACGTTCAGTGGCGGATCTAGCCCAGGGCCGGGAGCCTAGACTCCCCAGTTTTTTTAGTGAAAAAAATATATTAAGGTATTATTTAAATATTTTTGAAAGTTTATAGTAAACTCATGATATACCTGTCAGTCTGGGTTCTGGTAGCCCATCCCGTTTCTACCTTCTAGATCCGCCACTGAGTACGTTCCTGATCTAATTATCACTAATAATTCTCTTTGTTCTATTTAACTTTCAATCTTAAATACCTTTTACCTACCCATCTTTTTCTTCCCTTCTAGGAGAAATATCAAGTGGCGCTGAAACACGTCTGTATTTATTTTAAATGAAGAATTCAAGTACCAAATTTCATGTTTCTAACCTTATCGAATTTTGGAATATGGTCATCCAATTATAATTTTTTGTAAACTCGCTCTTTCGCTTTGTGCTTTTCCTTCCCTTTATGGACAATTTTAGGAAACGATTAAACATGTCTAATTACTTTAACTGAAAATTCCAAAACCCGAACTTCTTGCTTCCAACCCTGAGAGATTCCGAGATATAGACATCTTATTATAATAATTTTAATTAGTGACCACTTTTCTTCGTCACACCTTTTCCTTCCCTGCTGGATCAAATATTTAAAAAAAATTCTGAGATACGTATCTAATTATTTTAAAGAAGTCCATATACCAAATTTCACGTATCTTACTTTCAGAGGTTTCGAGATATGGACATTTTAAGATGATAATTGCTAACCCTCTTTCTCTCATTACCCATCGAATTTCTAGAAGTTCTTCCTTAATGAGGAGTTACCTCACAACTCTTATGCCTTGTCGAAATGTTAAGTTTCTAGACTAAGCACTTGGCCTGGAAGTTGGCCAATCTGTCACTCAGTCAGGGGTTCTACTTGTACATATATATCTGTATCTATCTATCTATCTATCTATCTATCTATCTATCTATCTATATATATATATATATATATATATATATATATATACATATATATATATATATATATATATATATATATATATGGATAGATAGATATACAGTAGAGGATCCAAGGAGGGCTATAGGGGCTATAGCCTCCCCCCCCCTTGACGCTCAGATATACACTGGATAAAATGGTCTTCAATCCCGATTTACACTGGATAAAACGGCAAAATATGGTTCAGCCCCTCCCTTGATCATATCTTGGATCCGCCCCTATATATATACAGAGAGAAAGACTAGCCTTCTGCTAAATGGAAACAAACCTTTAATTATTTAAAATTAGAAGTTGAAATACTAAATTTCATACCTTTAACTGTAACAAATTTTGAGGTATTCAATCCAATTATAAAACTGTAACCCCTCTCATATTCTTTCCGCCTTTTCTTCCTTCCCTTCTCAAGTAAATATCGGGAAACGGTGAAACACGTCTAGTTATTTTAAATGAGAACTCGAAATACTGAATTTCATGACTCTAATCTTAAGAGATCCCGATATATCGATATCTTATTAAAATAATTACAATGCCCATCCCTTTTTGTCTTATCGCATTTTTAATTTGTAGGTCAAATTTCAAACAAAACAGAAGCACCTGTCTACGAATTTATATTAGAAATCAATATACAAAATTTCAGATCCCTAAACTTCAGAGATTCAGAGATTTGAACATTTTAAGATAATATTTGCCACCCAAGGCCACCCATCAAGGGGGCAAGGTGGGGCGCTCGGCCCCTAAAGGAAATTGTACTTCAGAATATCGAAAACTCAATAGAATTTTTACATTACTTACAGCAAAATTTGAAACTATATTTGAAAGGTCGCTTATACTGCCCCCCTCTTGGAAACCACAACATGGGCGCCCTTGTTGCCACCCTTCCTTTTTCTTCCCGTAGAATTTCCAAAAATCTTTCCTTAGTGAGACCTTAAATCACAAATCCTTTGCCCTGTCCAAATTTCAAGTTCCTAGCTTAAGCGGCTCCACCTATTCTTTTATAAATCAGTCAGTCAGCCCGAACATCTTTTATGAGTAGAGATTAGCAAAGATACCGTTGAAATATCATGAAGAATAAAGTTTTAACTCCTGTTATTTTGTTTACTCCAGAAGCATAACCAGCAAAGAAAACGAAAGAAAGTTATAATGATTCAACGAGATTATGAAACGTAATCTGAGACGTTTTATCAGTTAGTTCGTAGTCTCGTATTATTCAATTTTGTATTTTCGTTGTAAGCTGTATGTGTTTGCTACGAATCTTTGAAGTCAGAGCCTTAAGCTACTGATTTGATATCATTATGGAATCTTTATGAATCCTTGATACACTCAAAGTAAGCAATAATATTATTTTCTATCATGATTATTACTATTATTTGTGAACGTTACCTTGTGTGTGATTAATAGAGTTGCCAACAGATCGGTGTTTTATCCATTGATTGGTATATTGTTTTCAGAATCAACTTTATATTTCAAGGTTATTCTTCATCTGTTTTGAAGATTATGAGCTTGCGCCGGTAATTTTATTTTTCAGAGTGGCCAATCCTGATGCTTAGAGTCTTCAAGATTTAATGTTGTTGTAAGTTGCATCCAGATTTGCCGGCGGTTGATGGTAAGGATGCAAAAATAACATTGCGCTAAGAGGACTTTTATTTAATTCATAGGCACTAGAAGAGTTCTCTGATAAGTGTATTTATCAGCTTGTCTTGAATCCTTCGAAAATAAAACTGGTTTGCTACATTTGTTTTAATTCACTTTCTTACTCTGTCCAAATCTTTTGCTCATTAACAATCATTTCTTCTGGTCAAATTTTACGATTTCATTGAACGTCTGTCATTTTAAATCTTACAATAACTTTTTCACCCATTTTAGTTTCAACTTAATCTAAATTAACCAAAATATGCATAAACAGAACATCCTTTATATACGTACACCGGGTATTTAAGATAAAACGTCCGGTGCTCTATAAAACAGAAACGGTTGGAGATAAAGGTATGAAAACAAAACGTGATACAGAAAAATGTCAGAGGACTCATACTAGAATGGAATATTATGTTTGTTCCACAGGATCTTAGAAAAATTTTTAATTGCAAGGAAAGTAATATTCTATTTATATCATTCAAAAGAACATTGAGAAAAAAGCAAGTTTTGTAGGTAAAAGTTTTCGTAGGAGCATTTTTAAGCCAATCACTGTCCACGAAATATTCAACATTTAATTGCGAATTAATTCCAACATATCAAACAGAACGTCAAATAGTTATAAATCACTAACTGCTAGAGACAAAAGAATGAAACAGAAAGTGAGATAGGAAAATATCACAAAACCCATCAAATTGAATGCTGTATTTGCCAAATAGTTTCTTTTATCCTTAGATACAGGGGACATTCGAAAATGCTAAATTGTAAGTTGCGTAATTAGATATTTTATTGACCAGATTGCGAAAGAAAACGAACAACTTTTATAGGAAGAAACTTTCATGGGCAGGTATGTCTAAGAAATAGGCACCGCTTGACTTTTATTTGACTATGAAAAAAATTCAGAATTAAATGGTGATAATTATTTAGATCTGGGTTTTTATCTGACTGTGAAACTTCGTAAACGATGTCCCTACACGCCACATCATTCCCTACAAAAGTTGTTTAATTTCCTATTATCCTCTCAATGGTGCATCAAATTACATCCATGTAATTTATTTTTTGAATGACCCTGGAATTCAATGACCCTAAAATTGAATGACTATTCGTTGCGCCTTCTGACATTTTCTAATCTCATGTATTTGTGTGGATTGCAGATTACGAGTATTTAATATCTTGAAGAGAAGTAAATTCTGACTTGATATAAGACATGCAGATTTGATTATTTAGATGTAGATTTGATTATTCAGGAGAAGACCTAAATAGGGATTTTTTTTTTTGCATATATGATTATTTAATGCATTGTAACCTAACGAATAGAAATGTGTACCTACTACCAATTCTAGAAATGTATTTAACAAACCTGATATTTTTACTACAAATTTAATTTTACTGTTGTTGCTGTCAATCAAGCTAGCTTCTCTTCCCATACTGCTGATCTGCGTCTCTTCTGTCTGCCCGCTGTCTACTTACGGAAAGGCACTAATATTTCTCCGACTCGGCCATGTTTACATAGCACTGTTTGTTTTCTAGTTAAAAAAATGCAATATGTATAAAAACGTATATGTTTGCTTCTTTAATAGTAAAGGCTTGTATAATTAAGTCGCAACACCAGTAAAAGATATAAAGGATTTTTTCAATTTACTTTAAATATAAAAATAAGTACATATAAACTTGTGGCTGATTTTTATATAGTACAATAAAAATATAATATGGTAGTGCACGTAAATTTACTTCTTTTCGTGAGGTGTACCAGTAAATTGAGAATTTGCTTGTTAGTTTACGAATATGCTCGTTCTCAGAATTGCACGAGTAAATTGTTAATAAAACTGCAATAGAAAATTAAATAGTTTTTATAATTAGACTAGATTTGTTGGTAGTTATTTAGTAGCAAAAGAAAACATAGTAAACCTATAATTTAAAACAGATTTCTGCTTTTACCAGACCAACCTCTTTCCAGTTTTTACGTTGATCGCTATGGAGTCAAAATGATAATAGATACAAAAAAAGATGTATTCTTTAAATCAAGTTAACGTTCTAAAAATATATACAATGATGACTCTTTACTCTCTATTCAAACCAGAAGTGACAGAAGCCAACCACGTCGGTTTCAATATTGATTACTATAGAGTAAACACGATAATACATAGCAAGAAGCGGTTTTGAGCATTTAATGATACGTTCTTAAAGTAGCTCCTTTTCCGTGTCAAATCTACTGAAATCTGAAGCAGAAGACACCTTCTACCAGAATAACAAAAGAACGTAATCGAGGATATCTTGATTTGGGCTATACTTTAAAATTATGTTCTCGCAAAGATGAAGAACTTTTAACTGTTATGTACGAACCACAGTAATTGAAAATTTTCTATGTCGACTTTCTTCGATTTCATTGGTAGTAACGGATAGAGAGCATTCTTCCCTCTTTCAGAAATATACAAAATGTCAATATATATATATATTTTAAGTGCCATAAATTAATATTTCTTATTTTCTTTCTTTTCTATTTTTCTCTTGTTTGTAAGTTCGTAAATAGTTTAAAGAAGGCTATAGTGAACTTAGACACATACACCCATCTATGGCTTCTTTTCTAAGTATCCGAAACGTGTAACTAAGATCCATACTAAATACAAAAGAAATATTTTTCCAGAAATTGTGTACGCAAAACACTTAGTCACCTAAGACTGTATGATGTGATACATATAAGGTATGAAACGATACTCCTTCAAGAACAACAGGTGTTTGTTCCAAGAGATCGAGCATATTATGAAGTAATTTTACTTCATACCTTCATGGTCTGAAGATTATAGAGCATTAAAACGCCATGTTGTTTGACAACAACAAGGAACCAGTAGGGTAAGTAACTTGCTTTACTAGTTTGCTCTTATACGCTCTATACACTGAACAACTAAACTACTTTGGCCAGGTCTTCAATCATTAGAAGAGGGAGAGAGGGAGATTGAGTTCTGGCTAGAATGTGGGCGTGTGGAGAGAATATTGTGGGTGGAACTTGTACCAGAAAGAGATGAATACTGGGGAGGGGGGAGGGTGATGCCGCGTCTGTTCATAATCCTTTCAAAGCTTCGAGCTATGAGCTCTTCTACGCGTGGTAGGTTGGGTTAGGGTGTCCCTACTACTGCAGAGTTGCTTCCAAAGTTGGAGGCAAAGATATTTTGTCTGTGTGTGAGTTTTAGTGAGAGCGAGAGTTCTGGCCAAACGCTGGAGTTCTTCCTTTCAATAGCCCCGGCTATTTTCGGCGGGAAAGCGAAACAGATGGCCAATTCACACGGTGCGCTACTAAAACAGGAACGATTTTCCACTTCAGAAAATGGAGGATAATACACAGGATGAGAGCATTTAAGTCGTTCATCTCCTTTTTCGTAAAGAAATATTTCAAGCACTGCCAAAAGAACGTTTATTATTACAAACAAGGGAGTTTTGGTTTCACATTGTGAATGTACGCACGTTAGATATCGAAATTGCAAATTCAATATTGAAAGCGATAGTCAAAATGACAAAAATAGAACCTGAACTTATGGTACTGAATCCCCTATATACACATCTTGCTATCTATTATCGGTTTTTCACTATGACCCAACGGAATATAGAAGATTTCCATCGCTTCCAGTTTACATAGAGGAAGAAATTATTCAGATGAAGCTTGTTGCTGGAATCCATGTCAGAAAGTAATTTCTCGGTTATTCATACCATATTTGCTCTATGGAAATAAATATTAAAACAGGAAGAATTTGTAAACTTCTACTGCTTCCGGTTTTAATTAGAAAGATAAGCGTGAAGATGGAATCGTATCATGGAGCGATAAATCGATTCCAGATATCACCTTACTGTTTACGTATTGTCATCTTCGTTCAACAGCGTTGGAAATAGAAATAGTTGATTTCTGCCACTTCTAGTTTGAATAAAGGTTAATGGATTAAATTGAATCGATTCTTGTGATACATAAAGAATCAATTCCAGAAGAGCATTGCGTGCTGTCACTTACCATTTTTGCTTTGATACTTGTCAATAGACAGACGTGCGGACACAATCATCCTATCATGCCTCCCATACTTATTTATAGCATAAAGTTTAGAGAAAGCATTATGGAATATTAAACGTAGTAAACGAGCCTATTCGGTTTGCCATAAGGACCAGATTGTGTCATGTGATCAGCTCAACAGTCACGTTGCGTGCTAAATCTAGTCTGGAGATTCCAAATCCACATGTGACATATTTCAAGCACGTAACCTCCACGTGGGGCGCCCTGGGTAATTCGCAGAAGATGCTTATGCTTTATCATTATTAGTGATTATACTGAAACAACTTGATTCCTGACAATGTTCTGTCCATATTTAGCTTACGTGCTTTTAAATCGTTTTTAAGCTCTTCATTATATCTTTGAAATAAATCTTCAATAAGCCATCTACTTATAGTTTTTTTTTTTTTTTTAGATATGTGGGCGATTTCATTTTTTCATTGATTTTCCTTTCATAGATCATTTTTTCATTTTTTCATTGAAATAAAATTGCAATTAATTTTCAGAGCAATTACTTTCAATTGATTGATCAATTACAATTGATTTCAATTGATTTTGCCCAACACTGTTCTAAACCTACCGGTAATACAATGCAAGGCTGTATTACTTGGGGGTGAAGAGTCGTGCATACAATGCGGGAGTCGCCGAATGATTGGACATTCTGGGAGGCGCGAAGCCGTGCTGTAATAATCTAAGGTAAGTAAATAGAAACAAATGACAAAGGAAGAAATATGGAGGCCTTGAAAGTAAAACGTAGTCAAATTTTCCAGTGTTCAAAAGATGCTGTGCATAGGGGGTCGGTGGGTCAGAGTAGATCATAGTGAGTGGTGAGTCGCAGTGGGTCACGTTCTGTTCACTCACGACCCACTAACCCACTCACAAATATTGACCCAGTTGACCCACGATCCACTGATCTATTCCATCTCTGACATACATTATAATCCGTGTAGATAAAAACGAAATATAAGAATGCTGACACTGAACGTCTCCTAAATAGCTGCATTGATTTTGATAATTTTAGTACATATGTGCTACCTTTGGTTTCTAGTATGTTATTCTGATTAAAATGCATAACCTAAGGAATGACGGAGGGGGCCATTATGCAAAAAAAATGAATATCGTCAACTAGCTTTTCGAGCTGGAAGAATGAAACTCGGGACTTAATTCCTCGACATTCATGTGAAGAGATCGGTTGGTTGGTAGGCTTGGACATTGGTCTCAGCACCGATATTGCTTGAGATGGGGTCTAGAGCTTAATGTCGAATCCGTACCAGATAGTGAACACCGGGGAATGGAACGCGAATCGTATGCTAAGGTCATAGCCACGAGACCGCTCTGTGACATTAAGTGTTTCTATACCAGTACACCAACAGTAGACCTATTCATTATATGCGGTATTGCAAATGCTGGCAACCAAAGGTAAAAGTGATTGGAAACGTGGGGAAGTCATTTCTTCACTTCCAAAAAAAAAAAAAAAAAAAAACATCTATGGTGTCCCTACATTTTCTAAAAAAATTACAATGGACAAAGATAGATACGGAGGTTGGCGTGACGTCATGAATCTCCCTACCTTCCAATCTATTGTATTTTTTTTTTTTTTAGGTGGACAACTACTTGTGACATAATAAGCGTTTTCGCATCACTTATTTGCAAACAATCTGACATTACCGTTTTCCTGGCAAATTATGACTTATTTATTCGAAACTTAAATTCTTATCAGTCTCATTAAGAATGTTTTTAATATAGTTTAGAAATGGAAAAATAATATTATTATTTCGTTATGTATTATTCTAAAAAAATATAAAATACTACAGGGTGAACTAACGAATGTTTTTTGAGAAGTTCTTCCATCTTACTTAATTTTCATTAAATGCAATGAAGTCGTAATTAGATTGAACACGAGTTCGTTTAGAGCAGCGGTCACCAAACTTATGAAGCTTCTGAGCTACCGTGTGGTTTCTAAATTCTACTGTGAGCTACCAACCAAAAGAACTACAAACGTTTTATTTAAAAAAAAATCTTACATTTGTTTATTGCCTATTAACGTACATTTGTAGTAAATGTGAAATCGAGCTATACAACCAACCAAACTCTCCAATCTAACATACACACGAAAAACACAACGAGCACAACCCCACGCGTATACAATCAACTGTGAAATGGGGCTGACAATGGCAATTGTGCGGGAGAAACAAGCAGTTTTTGTCGTCAGCACCCCATGTCGTTAGCGTCAGCTGAGTGAAAGAATCAAGGTTTAGCCAACCGGAGCGTTAACACCATTTACCGAAAATGTTCCCGTGAGCTACTAGTAGCTCGCCTTCGACGGTTTGGCGATCACTGGTTTAAGATATTCAGTATATCAACAACACAAACCTCTTCAATAAGTGGTACTTCCTAAGTACTGAATAAGTACGTACAAATTTAGGATTAATTTCTAATATTGGACTGAAACTTGAAACGTGACCACGGAGTGCTATATATTAGACCTACTTTTCTCAAGAAGCAGATATTTAGGTTACTATTACCAGATTTTTATAACTTTAAAATGTTTTTTATTTACATTTATGTACAGCGGGGGACACTTCTGGATGGTACAGCCATATGGAGATTTACGGCAAGAGTGCTCCACCAGTTGAGTCCAAAGTATTTGCCGGGAAGTATTGCAACCGAATTAACTTAAAAAGAAGGCGGGTGGCATAATCGCCAGGCACTGAAAATTCCCGTACACTTGGGTGAAATTCCCACTACCGTCTACAGCATCATTTTTCCAAAATGAGATGAATCTTAGACGTTTAGTTCTTATGCCAAACATACTACTTGATATTTGTCCTATTCGTGAAGATAAAGTGCAACAACAAATGAAAGCCCAATCCTGTTGCTGTTGGAATGAACTCTCTTTAAGTCGTTTGATCTGAAATGACTTTGAAAAAACTAAATAAATATTCTGTCCCTTCAGGAGGGGGGGGGTAGGAAGAGCGAATGCTCCCCTCCTACAGTATAAAAACATATACTTTTAATCAAATGCTTAGCGAGAATCAGCCCATTGGTATAGCGCTTTTATGATTTGAAATCTTGCTCCCAAGCCATCTTTTCTCATAACTGACAACATAGGAGAACGGGAGATGCAAATATGATAAAGGAGAAATACACTCACATGTGCAAATTCAGAATTGGAGACAAAATGTTCGGATAGCATCCATATTTTGTCGAAAATTTTGATTTTGTAAGTAGACATGTAAAAGCTCACCCGAACTTGAGAGCATCCCATTACCAGTTGTTGAATTCAAGTGGAGAACTCAGTTGAGAGCATCAGATGATTAGGGAGGGAGAGAAACATCTTAAGATATGGGGAACGAACAATGGAAAAAAACACCAACTGGCCTCAACCGGACTCGAACCCTAAACCACATGATTACCATGCCACGCCTTTGCTCACTCATCCACGGAGCCACACAGAGTGAGAGACGGTCATACGTCAGGAAAAGCGTTCGTTACGACCAGTGATTTATTTGTAGGGGGAAGCTAGGGAAATTCTCCGTCTCTAGTTTATCTTTCCTTGGCACTAACTTAATTACTGTTGTCCCAGCCTGAGAAGAATATTTTCCACCTCTCTAGAAAATTTCCTAACAATTTGCATACATTTTAAGCAACACAAAACATTTATTCATCGCTGTTCTGCATAATTATACTTACACAAAGAAATTATTTCCAATTCTATGAATTCCCGTACCAAGTAAACAGAAGTACTGAGTATGAAATTCTATATCTCGCGAATAGTTTTGCAGAAAATACCTAAACTAAATTTTCTATTGAGAACAGGGAGAAGCACACACGCGGGGCTTAGGAAGCAGATTGCGCCCATTAGATTTGTTTTGGTCAGTAAGGGACATAAATTTACATTCAAATGGCAAAATCACACGTTTAATTATGCTATAATTTTACTTTTGGTTTTACTTAAACTTTTTCCCGGGGTGAGCTCACGGACACATCCCAAATGAACATTTAGCCAGCGGTCCTCCTGAATTCAAATCCTGGCTACGCCCCTGCTACCAAGTGATATATTCTCTGTCACATAAGAAAATTCATGTTTTCCGTGGGATACTATCTTTTTCCCATTACTATTAGAATGAAATCGCTACACATTCCTTGCTACCGTATCGCGATTTAATTAAATGTTTTAAAAGTTTTTAATGCTCAATCCCTAACCAAATTAATAACTGCATGATCTATCTGTTTGCAGTTCACTTAAAACACTATAGAAATATCGTAAAACTTAATTAAAGGAAAAACAGTTCTTTCACAGCCTGAAGCTTACGATTATTGCCATATATTTATAGCGTAGGTGATTCGCGTAGCTTCTTCCGTAGCTCATTGGATCCGAGCAGGATTCCCATTCTCGCGACCCGCGTTCGAATCTTCGCCTAGTTACTTTTAATTTTTATTTTATTATTGATCAGGTAGGACTCCAGTAGAAAGAATCATATGGTTACAGTTCAAGGTGTGATTCGATATTCTGCAAGTATTTATTTATTTTTTTCTTGTCAAGCGAAAAAATGAAGTAGAATTTTAGATGCGTAAAACTTCTAGATTTGATTGTTAATAAGAACTATGAATAAGATTACAGCTCAAAATAAATTGAATTCTCTTCAATTGTAGTCCATAATTAGCTATGGTCAAGGAAATGGATTTAAGCTGTTTTGTGTGCGATCAGCACATTCGCTTCGATCATCCCTATTTCTGGAACTAAATATTACTAATTTTTTTTTCGTTTATATATAAAATTCTCATCCTTAAGTCCTTAACAAAACAGAGATTATTGTTCAAACTGTCACTATGGGATTACATTTCATTATATAAAGAAATGAAATTAACTATATATATATATATATATATATATATATATATATATATATATATATATCCTTAAAAATATCGAAAATAATATGACAAATATTATGAACAATTTTATAATAGAACTAAGCAATGTTTTATAATAAACTAAATTGAATGAAATACAGGGTATTTGAAGTTAGCAATAATATTGCCAGTAGATTCTGAAATACAAGTTTCTTGAACAGATAGGGACACTTCACCTTGAAATATACACCTTGAATTTGATTCTCGATAGAATCTGAAATATGTTAAGAACTTTAAACCTTGAATAACGCAACACAAGTTTGAATCCCGTGTTGTAATTGTGTCGTTACAAACTCACTCTTTTATATAAATCAACCAATCTAAAGCTGGATCTTTGTTCAAAAAGTATTTTATCCTTTGCGTATATTTCAGGGAGAACATTTAACGTCAACTTTTTATTAGCAAATGTAGCAACTGATCAAATTGAATAATGCTAAAAATAGCCTACTTCGCTTGCTAGAACTTATGTTTGGTAGAAGTTTATACATCAAATCTTTTTTTTTTTTTTTTTTTTTTTTTTTTTTTTTTTTTTGGTGTCTTAGGTTTCTGAATACTTCGGAAGATTTTAACAGAATCCTTGTAATTATACATTTATGTTTGCTCTGTTTGATATGAAAAAAAATAATTCTTATGAAGAAAATGGTCTGCAGAGCTCTTTGTAGAATGTCTGTTATTAGTTGTAGTAGTTGCTTTTACTTTAGCGTCCCATTCAGCAGCGAGGCTATATGAGACATGGACTTATAGCTTAACATGGGATTCGAAACCATAGGCTTCTACTGAGAATCGAGCTCCGTTTTTAGAAAAAAATCTAACCACAGTCAGTTCCTACCCGTTGGGGTTAGAACATACCCTATTATTATACTGATATTTGGAAGCAGTGATAATTGGTTACGGATTTCGCAATCACACTCGTGTCCCGGCATGACCGGAACAGACCTGAAGACGACGACACGTCGTCATACGCACGATGAATGTGTATGATACTGTTAAATATTAAAGTTAATACATCATTTTTATATCAATAAATAAATAAAAAAGACAGTAACAATACTATTATCTATATCTACATAGTATATAAATTAAAAATACGTTGTCTATCATATTAGTTGTCAATTAAAAGTGTAGCAAGTGATAGTTCTAAACTCAAGTAGAATATTCACTCTGCTTCATTTAAATAATAGACATTTTACAAAAATAATGATCTTTTGGCTGTATCGTAAATATTTTAGTAAATAAATAAATAAAATTCATATTTATAATTTAATCATCGCAACTGGATAGCTGATTCTGTGGGTGAAGATAATGAATATTACTACAAACTGTTACAAAGGTGGGGGCCGCAGTGGCCCAGTGAAAGCCGGTGGGTGTAGCTAAGCAGCCTGTAGTGTTGTCAACGGCTCGAGCGGCTCGGTTCACGACTCAGTCACCTCAACATACCGAGCCGGTTCGAAATCCATAAAAGTGATTAGATGCTAATACAATATGAAGTATATGTTCTATAAGCCTTTCCCACAATTCTACTGCTTGGGGCTGAAATCAGACAATACTGAGGAAGTTAATTATTCGTCCCTGACTGAAAACTGTTCCGCGAAGACATCTTTAACAAATCCCATTTTTATGGAACATAGTGAAACTTATCAAAGACAAGCACTACAATTCGACTCGACTTACATTTGTGTGTATGTGCGGCCGTTTGCCTGTTCCACAACTGTCTTTTATTGTTTTGGATTCATTTTAATGAAAATTGGCTTATGGTTTCAACTAATAATCCTATTGTTTGGGATTTAACTCTATCAAGAATAAGGGGTGAAAGCTAAAACACTCACCCTTTGCACATACACATATAAAACAATTTTGTGTTATAGGCAAAACAACTTGAAGATCATTTGATTAGACAAAACATAGGCTATTTTTACTTTAGGCCATCCGCATCATTCGAATTGGTTGCGGGTGAAATTGGCAATGGATAAGCGCGTAAAAGGGACCAAGTTCCTCTGAACTTCGAAACTTGGTTATTTAAATATTAGAATAAAATATGTTTAAAAATAACTTCCACCATATTGAGTCAATTTGATTCAATATGGCGTATATTCTCTTTGGGGCTTCTCGATCATCCCTATTAAACGAAGTCAATTGGGGTCAAGAGAAAAATGAAATTAACTTTTTCAGTTTTACGTCCAAAGATTATGCCCTGTAGACAAAGGGGGGCGATGATTGAGGGATGTGAATTATGATGGTAGACTTGGTGGAATGATAATGTGGGAGGAGACGGAAGGAAGCCGGCTATCAAGAATTAGAGATTGAATTACTTTACCCTGCCGTTTTAAATACTTTCAAATACTTTCAGTCTATGCTCTTCCCTCATAGATAGCGACCATTTTTCGCAACCATATAGAGCAACAGGCATGATTATCGTTTTATATATTTTAAGCTTCAAATTTCTCGACAGAATTTGCGACGACAAGAGATTTTGAACTAAATAATAACACGAATTCCTTGCTTTTAGTCGACATTTAATTTCTTCGTGAATATCGTTTTCGTCTGTTAATATTGATCTTAGATATTTGAAAGTATTCACTTTATCAAAAGTAGGCCTATTATTATTTTTTTAACGCATCCAAAATTTGCCGTATTACGATCCCGAATAACTTCTATGTATTTAGTACATAAATTTCGCCTGAAGTTTTAAAATCTATTATTTTTTTTCGCAGAGGGGATCGAGCTTTCCTAAATACGACCCTATTACCTGAAAACAAACAAATAGACGTGGGCACAAAAGAACTTTCGTCTTAAATTTTCATGGTGATTTCTCCGTTGGAACAGTTTTAACGATTTGAAAACCTTATGGTACTAAGAGAAGAAAGCAGGATTCACCCGTTACCCGTTCAAAACTGGATTTTCTCTAATCATCCTCTGCATGATACTCGTTTTCATATTGTGCTTACATAATTTGAGTCTCATTGTATTTTCTTATTATCTTCCATAATCGAAATAACAGAACAGAAACGGGATTTTACTTATTTTCACTTTAAATTAATTTATTTCGGATTTTGATTTAAACCAACGACTTTTATTCAAAACATCAAGTGATTTAAATCTTGGTTAAATTCGTGATTTAAATCACATTGATTTAAATCAATCAACCCTGCTGTTCACCCAATGAAATTTCCTTCAGTAGTAAGCAACTACTTATTCAATGAATCATCACTAAACGCTAGAGACAAAGAAAGGCAAAGCAATATCGCCTGAAGGTCGTTTGAAATGCGTGTCTTGTCTTTGGTTTACCTGTGAAGTGAAGCATTTTGCTTCTTCTACTAAGTTCTGACACATTATGTCAATGAAATATTGGTCTGTTTGTGAAAACAAAGAGAGGAAAGAAAAAAATATGAGCTATCCGCGTCAGTCTATTAGATCTTTAAGCATGTTGGAAAAATAAGCCATGTCCTGTATTTAACCAAAATATGGTTAATAAACTAGTGTTATTATCATTAAAGGCCGTATGTGTCTTGGAACCTTGTATTATACCTGGAAAAGTTCGTGTCAGATTCAGAGGAAATGTAACATTTTATGATTATGCAACGATAAATGAAAAAATGGAAGTACACTCTATCTTAGTGTTCGGTGCGGAAGACCTGGGTTCGATTTCCAGTGTGAGTTTATCTGGTTTGGGATAACACGTTAGGCTGTAGGCCCATGTCTCATATAGTCTTGGTGCTGCAAGTTAAGTTAAAATTCTAACCATTCAATCCATCAGTCTTAGAGCTCATAGGATTATGAGAAAGTGATTGGTGTGATCCGTGATGCGTTGCAATTAAAAAAGCCACAATGAGAATCACAATGCTGGATATAAAAGTTCATTTCTTGCTGAAGCATCGTGACATATTTAAATTTCAGATTTTTAGCTTCTAAAAATTGGGCCTACGGGTCCCTAATATAAGCTTGGCAAAGTAGTTAATAGGGATGCGCACGAGTCGAGTCGAGACAGAATTTTCCTGAGAAAATTCGAGTCGAGACATAGCTCTTCCAATAGAAAAATATACGTTTTTCGAGTCGAGACATCACTTTTACAGCACATTTTCGAGACGAGATTGCCTCAAATCTTGTCTCGTGCGCATCTCTAGTAGTTAAATATATTCTAAAACTCATGAAATAGAATCAACAATTAATTTAAAATTATTGACCGTGTATAACTGTAAACCCAGGGTTTAAAAAGAAATATGTAAAAATAATTAGACACATAGTTGCATTCGTCTGGATTTTCAAAGCAATAGAATCAACAATTAATTTAAAATTATTGACTGAGTATAACTGTAAACCCAGGGTTTAAAAAGAAATATGTAAAAAATAATTAGACACATAGTTGCATTCGTCTGGATTTTCAACTGTTCACATCAGTTTAAAAATTATCAACCAACTAATTACAATTTCCATTCTCCACACGAGAAGAATAAGTGTACGAAAATGTTATTTGGGAAATATTTAAGCCCCTTTCCTCTCCCAGAAAAACAGTGAATGATAAAAGCTATCCCAGTCAATTCACGTGTTAACTACGTATGTTCAAAATTCATTGTAAACAGTTAAATTACTTCCTTGCTTTGACCATTTCAATAGGATCGTGTAGCAATAACCCCCGTCCCCCACCCTGTACATTCTACAAGACAAATTTTACTGGCTCGCTTGATTGAATTTTGACAATCTCTTAACATCAAATAACTTATGTTTTCTGTTATTCTCAAGCGCTTATACTCTTACAGACCTTGCAGTTATCTTTCAATGCAATGTTTTGACACATACAGACTCACTCATCAAACAAGAAAGGCAAATATAAATTTAGTAAGAAGAGAAAGCAGAATCGTGTTGTTATAATTCCACTTAAAACTTAAATGAACATTAATGAAAAATTAGTTTAACGTTCCACGATAAAGTCCTTTAGGCTAAAGGAGAGGGATCATCAACGAAACTAATGTTTCTTGAAGTAAAGTTTTAATGATCTCCTAACTAAAATCGAATCCCAGACTAAACGAACCACAGGCGCACACGCTGCCCACTAGATCAACAGAAACAGTTAGGGCTTCTTTAACTCTGTCGTAGGCACTTTCATTTCCATCGTCTCCAGGTTTGTTAGGTCATACCGCATCCAGGTAATGAAATTCTTATCTAGTTTCATTACTGTTTCCCAATAACAAATTAATTTCATTTTTCTCTTGACCCCAATTGACTTCGTTTAATAGGGATGATCGAGAAGCCCCAAAGAAAATATACGCCATATTGAATCAAATTGACTCAATATGGTGGAAGTTATTTTTAAACATATTTTATTCTAATATTTAAATAACCAAGTTTCGAAGTTCAGAGGAACTTGGCCCCTTTTACGCGCTTATCCATTGCCAATTTCACCCGCAACCAATTCTAATGATGCGGATGGCCTAAAGTAGATATAGCCTATGTTTTGTCTAATCAAATGATCTTCAAGTTGTTTTGCCTATAACACAAAATTGTTTTATATGTGTATGCGCAAAGGGTGAGTGTTTTAGCTTTCACCCCTTATTCTTGATAGAGTTAAATCCCAAACAATAGGATTATTAGTTGAAACCATAAGCCAATTTTCATTAAAATGAATCCAAAACAATAAAAGATAGTTGTGGAACAGGCAAACGGCCGCACATACACACAAATGTAAGTTGAGTCGAATTGTAGTGCTTGTCTTTGATCAGTTTCACTATGTTCCATAAAAATGGGATTTGTTAAAGATGTCTTCGCGGAACAGTTTTCAGTCAGGGACGAATAATTAACTTCCTCAGTATTGTCTGATTTCAGCCAATAGGGGATGATAGGAGAACAGTAGAAATAAATGCAGAGATCTTATTAAAAGCTTGCAGGGACATGGGTTTAGAAGTAAATGCAGAGAAAACTAAATACATGGAAGTGCGTCGGGACCGTAATACGGCAAATTGTGGAGGCGTTAAAATATTAAATAATGCTTTTGATAAAGTGGATACTTTCAAATATTTAGGATCAATATTAACAGACGAAAATCATATTCACGAAGAAATTAAATGTCGACTAAAAGCAGGGAATTGGTGTTACTATTCGGTTCAAAATCTTTTGTCGTCGCGAATTCTGTAGAGGAATTTGAAGCTTAAAATATATAAAACAATAATCATGCCGGTTGTTCTGTATGGTTGCGAAACATGGTCGCTTACTCTGAGGGAAGAACATAGACTGAAAGTATTTGAGAACAGGATCCTGAGAAGAATATTCGGACCCAAGAGGAACGAGAATGGGGAATGGCGGAAGCTTCATAACGAGGAACTACATAGTTTATACGGTTTACCCAACATTGTTAGGGTTGTCAAGTCTAGGAGGCTTAGGTGGGCAGGTCATGTAGCTAGAATGGAAGAAAGTAGAAACGCTTTCAAAGTCTTGACTGGTAGACCCATAGGAAAACGACCATTAGGAAGACCTAGGCGCAGATGGGAGGATAATATTAAGATGGATCTCGCAGAGATAGGAATACAAAGTAAAAACTGGATGCAATTAGCTAATGATAGAAGTCAGTGGAGAGCTTTTGTGAACGCGGCACTGAACCTCCGGGTTCCATAGGCCATAGAGTTAGTTAGTTAGTTCAGTATTGACTGATTTCAGCCCCAAGCAGTAGAATTGTGGGAAAGGCTTATAGAACATATACTTCATATTGTATTAGCATCTAATCACTTTTATGGATTTCGAACCGGCTCGGTATGTTGAGGTGACTGAGTCGTGAGCCGAGCCGCTCGAGCCGTTGACAACACTACAGGCTGCTTAGCTACACCCACCGGCTTCCACTGGGCCACTGCGGCCCCCACCTTTGTAACAGTTTGTAGTAATATTCATTATCGTCACCCACAGAATCAGCTATCCAGTTGCGATGATTAAATTATAAATATGTATTTTATTTATTTATTTACTAAAATATTTACGATACAGCCAAAAGATCATTATTTTTGTAAAATATCTGTTATTTAAATGAAGCAGAGTGAATATTCTACTTGAGTTTAGAACTATCACTTGCTACACTTTTAATTGACAACTAATATAGTTTATGCATTATTTCTGACAATTTTCTACAAATTACTTGCAGAGACTATTCAGAGTAAACGTTTTACTTAGTTTAGTCATATTTTATTTTAATATATTTTAAATATATTTTATTTTATTCTTTTTGTTTAATAAATATAAATATATTTTTATTTCTTCTTCTATGGGAATTAACAATTCTCATTTTTTCTTTTTATTATGGGAATAAGGAAAAATATTCTGAACAATTTTAAAGCACTTAATGCCAAGGCATAGATAAATATGCTATTTTATGTCGTTATCTGTGTGATATATGAGATAGTATATTTTTCTTTCATATATAGGAGAATTAAAGTTTCTCTTTAGTCTCCTAAGGAAATTAGAAAAATGGATATTCATAAGAGCATTGGTTTCAAACACTTAATGTCAAGGAGCAGATAGACTATTATATTTTGTTCTCCCCATGAAATAAGCATACCTTTTTCTTTCTTTCTTTCTGCATGGTGGCCCTTTTGACTTACCTAGTCGATAGCCAGAAGTTTGTCTGAAGGCATAACGTCGCGTAGCAAACAACTCGGTTCGACACGTGCCAATATACCTACCTTCTGAATAGAGTTGGAAGTCATTTTTTTTATTTTCATGATTTCATGGAAAGTTATATATATATCTTCGCTTCTGTACTACTACTACTTCTACTACTACCACTACTACTTATCTCCCCAAAAGTAAGCAAATCTCCTTTTTGAGTACTTTTTTCATCATATTTTATTGAAAAAAAGTGTTATGAACGATTTAAAAAAAATAGAAAAATTTCCTTCGGCCGGATTTGAACTCACGCCAAAAGAAATTCTTATTACTAGCCTACAATGCTAGCGCACACGACCACGAGGACCGATAGCAACAAGCATACGATTTCTGTTATATACATAGATACAGGCTACGTAGCAAGATACGGATAACGCCAACCAATCAGAATCGTGTATTTAGTTACTACTACCAGGAGTACTCTCCCGAGCAAGATCTCAACAACCTAGTCCAAGCTAGAGGTGAACTATGTCAATAAAATTCATTTCAAACGGTTCAGCCATTTTTCGCTATGATAGACGTATTTTTAATTTATATACTATGTAGATATACGTTAATAGCATTGTTACTGTCTTTTTTATTTAAGTTATTTATTGATATAAAAATGATGTATTAACTTTAATATTTAACAGTATCATACACATTCATCGTGCGTATGACGATGTGTCGTCGTCGTCAGGTCTGTTCCGGTCATGCCGGGACACAAGTGTGATTGCGAAATCCGTAACCAATTATCACTGCTTCCAAATACCAGTATAATAATAGGGTATGTTCTAACCCCAACGGGTAGGAACTGACTGTGGTTAGATTTTTTTTTCTAAAAGCGGAGCTCGATTCTCAGTAGAAGCCTATGGTTTCGGATCCCACGTTTAGCTATAAGTCCATGTCTCATATAGCCTCGCTGCTGAATGGGAAGCTAAAGTAAAAGCAACTACTACAACTAATAACAGACATTCTACAAAGAGCTCTGCAGACCATTTTCTTCATAAGAAGTATTTTTTTTCATATCAAACAGAGCAAACATAAATGTATAATTACAAGGATTCTGTTAAAATCTTCCGAAGTATTCAGAAACCTAAGACGCCAGAAAAAAACCAAGAAACAAAAAAAAAAAAAAAAAGATTTGATGTATAAACTTCTACCAAACATAAGTTCTAGCAAGCGAAGTAGGCTATTTTTAGCATTATTCAATTTGATCAGTTGCTACATTTGCTAATAAAAAGTTGACGTTAAATGTTCTCCCTGAAATATACGCAAAGGATAAAATACTTTTTGAACAAAGATCCGGCTTTAGATTGGTCGATTTATATAAAAAGAGTGAGTTTGTAACGACACAATTACAACACGGGATTCAAACTTGTGTTGCGTTATTCAAGGTTTAAAGTTCTTAACATATTTCAGATTCTATCGAGAATCAAATTCAAGGTGTATATTTCAAGGTGAAGTGTCCCTATCTGTTCAAGAAACTTGTATTTCAGAATCTACTGGCAATATTATCGCTAACTTCAAATACTCTGTATTTCATTCAATTTAGTGTATTATAAAACATTGCTTAGTTCTATTATAAAATTGTTCATAATATTTGTCATATTATTTTCGATATTTTAAGTATATATATATATATATATATATATATATATATATATATATATATATATATATATATATTAAGTATATATATATATATACATACATACATACATATATATATATAGTTAATTTCATTTCTTTATATAATGGAATGTAATCCCATAGTGACAGTTTGAACAATAATCTCTGTTTTGTTAAGGACTAAAGGATGAGAATTTTATATATAAACGAAAAAAAAACAAAATTAGTAATATTTAGTTCCAGAAATAGGGATGATCGAAGTGAATGTGCTGATCGCACACAAAACAGCTTAAATCCATTTCCTTGACCATAGCTAATTATGGACTACAATTGAAGAGAATTCAATTTATTTTGAGCTGTAATCTTATTCATAGTTCTTATTAACAATCAAATCTAGTTGTTTTACGCATCTAAAATTCTACTTCATTTTTTCGCTTGACAATAAATAAATAAATAAATACATGCACAATATGGAATCACACCTTGAAATGTAACCATATGTTTCTTTCTACTGGAGTCCTATCTGATCAATAATAAAATAAAAATTAAAAGTAACTAGGCGAAGATTCGAACCCGGGTAGCGAGAATGGCAAATCTGCTCGGATCCAATGAGCTACGGAAGAAGCTACGCGAAACATCTACGCTATAAGTATATGGCAATAATCGTAAGCTTCAGGCTGTGAAAGAACTGTTTTTCCTTTAATTAAGTTTTACGATATTTCTATAGTGTTTTAAGTGAACTGCAAACAGATAGATCGTGCAGTTATCAATTTGGTTAGGGATTGAGCATTAAAAACTTTTAAAACATTTAATTAAATCGCGATACGGTAGCAAGGAATGTGTAGCGATTTCATTCTAATAGTAATGGGAAAAAGATAGTATCCCACGGAAAACATGAATTTTCTTATGTGACAGAGAATATATCACTTGGTAGCAGGGGCGTAGCCAGGATTTGAATTCAGGAGGACCGCTGGCTAAATGTTCATTTGGGATGTGTCCGTGAGCTCACCCCGGGAAAAAGTTTAAGTAAAACCAAAAGTAAAATTATAGCATAATTAAACGTGTGATTTTGCCATTTGAATGTAAATTTATGTCCCTTACTGACCAAAACAAATCTAATGGGCGCAATCTGCTTCCTAAGCCCCGCGTGTGTGCTTCTCCCTGTTCTCAATAGAAAATTTAGTTTAGGTATTTTCTGCAAAACTATTCGCGAGATATAGAATTTCATACTCAGTACTTCTGTTTACTTGGTACGGGAATTCATAGAATTGGAAATAATTCCTTTGTGTAAGTATAATTATGCAGAACAGCGATGAATAAATGTTTTGTGTTGCTTAAAATGTATGCAAATTGTTAGGAAATTTTCTAGAGAGGTGGAAAATATTCTTCTCAGGCTGGGACAACAGTAATTAAGTTAGTGCCAAGGAAAGATAAACTAGAGACGGAGAATTTCCCTAGCTTCCCCCTACAAATAAATCACTGGTCGTAACGAACGCTTTTCCTGACGTATGACCGTCTCTCACTCTGTGTGGCTCCGTGGATGAGTGAGCAAAGGCGTGGCATGGTAATCATGTGGTTTAGGGTTCGAGTCCGGTTGAGGCCAGTTGGTATTTTTTTCGATTGTTCGTTCCCCATATCTTAAGATGTTTCTCTCCCTCCCTAATCATCTGATGCTCTCAACTGAGTTCTCCACTTGAATTCAACAACTGGTAATGGGATGCTCTCAAGTTCGGGTGAGCTTTTACATGTCTACTTACAAAATCAAAATTTTCGACAAAATATGGATGCTATCCTAACATTTTGTCTCCAATTCTGAATTTACACATGTGAGTGTATTTCTCCTTCATCATATTTGCATCTCCCGTTCTCCTATGTTGTCAGTTATGAGAAAAGATGGCTTGGGAGCAAGATTTCAAATCATAAAAGCGCTATACCAATGGGCTGATTCTCGCTAAGCATTTGATTAAAAGTATATGTTTTTATACTGTAGGAGGGGAGCATTCGCTCTTCCTACCCCCCCCTCCTGAAGTGACAGAATATTTATTTAGGTTCTGCAAAGTCATTTCAGATCAAACGACTTAAAGAGAGTTCATTCCAACAGCAACAGGATTGGGCTTTCATTTGTTGTTGCACTTTATCTTCACGAATAGGACAAATATCAAGTAGTATGTTTGGCATAAGAACTAAACGTCTAAGATTCATCTCATTTGGAAAAATGATGCTGTAGACGGTAGTGGGAATTTCACCCAAGTGTACGGGAATTTTCAGTGCCTGGCGATTATGCCACCCGCCTTCTTTTTAAGTTAATTCGGTTGCAATACTTCCCGGCAAATACTTTGGACTCAACTGGTGGAGCACTCTTGCCGTAAATCTCCATATGGCTGTACCATCCAGAAGTGTCCCCCGCTGTACAATTGTCCCTGCTATTTAATTTGAAAACGATTAAATAAACAATGCACTAATCATTGAAATAATTTTTTGGTGAAATTCGACAGACATGTGGGGAGTCTAAACGGACGTTTGCGGACGTGGCTGTTAAAGGAAAACACAGCCGTTAACTTTGCTTTTTCAATATCCACCAACAAGCAAAGATATAAAATATTTATCTTAATTTACCTCCAAATTGAATTTTCTTCATGAGTGCCAAAGTGACAGAAGTTGAGCCCAGAGAGCACAAAATTGAAACACTCTTCTCCAAATTTCTTAGTCGTGGTTTCATTATGTTTTCTTTCCTCATATAAAATGAATTTTCATCTCTGATTTCCGTTATTTATTTTATTGGCAATTTACGACGAAAGACTAAACAAATGAGATAATGCAATAGTTTGCCTTAATGCTGATTGGTGGTGCTTTTGTAATGAAAAATTAGTCAATTAATGCTAAATACTGTTTAACCCAATCAAGCGAGCATACAGAAATTTTCGCTGGGAGTAGCTCAAGGTTTGTGGAGGTCCAATATTATAATTCAGCGCGTCTATGTAGCATTGAATGGGTACTATTCTGCCACCGAAAAGACAATAAATAATTGTAAAATATTTCCATGTATACTTTCAGAAAAAAATATGATAGAACTAGATTGTATTTATGAGAGAAAGAATACAGATGAAATGTAAAATCTTTTCACTTTACATCAATCATTTCCCCACTGGATAATTATAGTTTTATTGAGAAAGTGCATAAATGTCTGTTGAGTTAGGATTTTTTTGGGGGGGCGAACCCAATAGACCCCGTGTATGCACCCTGGACATAATGAGCTACCACCTCCTTGGATTTTGTGCGCCCGTGGTATACTTTTATATCACAATCGCACACACTTTCTTGTTTATCACTCCCACCGAGTGCACTCTTAAAAATTTCCTTGCTCAGAAATGAGAAAAATGAATGTTCAAAACAAAGTAAGTAATTTTTACTCATATTTGAGGAAAAATGTCTCATTATTTCCAAATGTGTTTTCATTTGTGAGCTCAAGGCATATTTTCAGGTTCCCATTTATGAGATTTTCTCACTTCTTAAAAATGAGAATGGAATAGTGCGTGTTTTGCAATATCATAGATGATTAAAAAATAACGGTAACAGTCTTACCGAAATAATATTACTATATTTTACTAGGGAGTAATATTGCTAGGGCTTAATTACTATTCAGAAAACGAGATAAAGGATTTCAGCTGTAGCACAGTGCGAATGGATATGAGTACGCAGTAGGTGATGCAGCTGAGGTGGTGTATGGATATATGTCATGTGACAACGACGAGGAGCAGCATACATATCAACTTTCGATCGTAAGTTTGGGTGAATTGTAAACATACTACCATAGACTAAAAGTTACTGTAGTACATTCGTTAGGGTGTAGAACGGTGCTCCCCCCCTTCCCTCATACAGGTTATATAGGCTATAGCAGTCAGATTGGCTCCTTTATGTATCAAAGCTCAGTACTCAATTCACATAATAACGACTGCAGCAATAACAAGTGAAGGCGGATTAGAGCCCCGTAGGGCACGTTGTTTTCTATATTAGAACGGGGAGGCATGTCAATGTTTTACACCCTTCGTCATCCGTTACAATGTGTAAAATAGCTTATATACGGAAACAAAGAATATATAAGTCATCTGTGTCTAGTTAGAAACTGCGTTACAAAACAACGTGCGATTTAGTATTATGGAATTGTAATACAAAGGTACTTTGTACTGATCACCGAACATAGATTGACGCCACCAGTAATCGTTTTAATGACACACATTTGCAGGTTATTTGTGGGGATAGTACTGTACGCATTTGCTCTTAATTTAACGTAGAGGCTGCGGTAGCTCATTGGTAGAGCGTTTACTTATGGTGCGATGAGGCCCTTGCTTTGATCCCAGGATTCTAGTCTCGCGGCATGTGGGCTTGCTGGTGGATAAACACAGTGTGCATGGGTTTTCTCGGGGTCCTCCAATTTCTTCCCACTTTCTTCATTCCACTATCTTTTTCATTCTCATAATCGTCTCCTTTAGCCTACCCAACACAACTATGGGAAGTAAAACTCAAAGATTTCATTTATTTTTTAATCGAACGTCCCATGATTGTGCTCCAAGGCTAAGAGAGAAGTGATAGAGATGAATAATAATGATGTAATCAAAATGTGGACGTATGTTTCTTCGCAGTTTTTGCATGCGTTTGTGACCTTGTTTCCAATCTGAATTGAATCCTTAGTAGTGGAGTTTCAGCACATTTATGAGGGGCAGAAACTGTATCATGCCCCTGCCGTAATGAAAAAGATGGAAGGTAGAGATGAGTCCTGGAACTCCGGACCTTCCCCGAAATAGCTACTTTTATGTAAATTTTATCTAATTTTAGGGGCAATTTGATATATTTTAATACAACTTGTCCTCGTATTGAACTTGGAGCCCCTCCGAAATAAATTCCTGCGTACGTTTCTTGTAGGAGGAAACTGGAGAAATCTGGAAAATCCCACAAACACGATGTTTTAAATGTAGGCAACTTTTTTATGGTAGAGAAGTAGGCATATTGGACTGCGATAACTCACTGGTAGAACTAGCCTCCGATGCATGGGGTTCCTAGTTTGATTCCACCTCCGTCAAGTGGGCAGTGTGAGTAAACATCTTACGTGTGTTTTCTCGAGATTCCCTCACTTTCTTCATTATAGATTTTCGCTCATTATCATCATAGCGGCTCCCTGAGCTTCGTAGCATAAGCGTGGGACGTTACACGCCAGCAGAAATTGTTGCAGTTATTCTGAAGTAGACGGATAATTCTTGAATCTGAATTATCAAGAAGTAGGTATAATGTTGGAGAAACGGGAGAATCTTGAGTAAACCACGTCGATGAAAAAGAAAAGTCTTGAGAAAGTGTACAGTGATAAAAAGGAAAATGTTCAACTGTCTAATGAAGTCATCGTGGTATTCGTGGAATTTTCTTGAGTTCAAGTGAAGATTTAAGTGTTTTATGTTATAAAAAATATCTATAACTGTAGGTGTTTATTTATTATAAGTTCTGGGTGTATTAATAGTTTGAATTTTTTTTTGCATGTTTATATTTTGTTTATATCCTTTTCCGTCTTCTCGTATTTGAGAACCCCGTTTCTGTGCATCGTTTCTCGCTTTTGAGGAAGATATTTCCCAAATCTTTCTGAGAAATGTGTTTATACGTCTCATTTCCTCAAATGTTACTTTCTTAATTTTAAGAAAAAAAATACATTTTTTTCTCAAATTTGAGAAAGCATTTACACACTCAGAAATGAGACGTAATTCCTCGCATTTGAGTCATTATTTCTCAAAATGATTTGACAAAATCGAAATCTCACTTTTAAGAATGTATTACTCGGTGCACAGGTAAGAAACGGATGTTCTCAAACACTAGGAATTTTTTCTCGAATTTAAGAAACCATTTTTAACAGTGTGTGAATAATAAAAAGAGGTATTTTTAAACACCTCATGAATGATATTACCGCATGTTTTGGAACAAAGCACACGGTTGGGTATGGGCTTTTGAGTTTCAGTTAGAAGTATAAATTAAAAAAAAAAGTTTACTGAAGCATAACAACAACTCGAATGCTAAGCAAAAATAGCTGGTTACTCCAATCGGGTACGGGGATGCCATGGGGTGCTTAACTTCTCTTTTAAATGTAGTGTTTTGAAATATGTCTCCAAAATAATGTAAAGAACGTTACTGATATCTGTGTACCGAAAACTGCAAGTTGGTACACCTAACGATTATCGTCATATGGGGAAATAAAAAGCGACACCGTAGATATGTTGAGCTTGGGCACTGGACAATATAATTTTGAAAAATTAATTATTGAGGCCTAACAACAACTTCAAAATCACTTTTAATCAGATGTAAATGTGAGGGAAACGCGGAGAGACGTCGTTCACCAACTTCCAAAAATATCTATGGTGTCCATTCACTTTATAAAAAAATTACAATGGGCAAAGATAGGATCAGAGAACGGCATGACGTCGTGCGTCCATATACCTTTCCAGATCCATTCTTACCCCTGCTTATTATGTAAAACTAACGTACATCCGTATGGAGTTTGACGGTCTCACGGGGTTCGTAAAATTTTTAAATATTTCCAAAATATGACTTACCAAATTTCTGAAGAACTTTAGAGGTATATGTTTGTTGAAAAGAGCAGTTCGAATGCCTAACGGTTACAGAGAAACGATTAATTAAAAACGACACCATAGGAATGTAGGCCCTATGGTATGCGTACAAGACAGTATAATTTCGACTGAAACCTAACAACAATTCCCAGAAAAGTCTCAGTCGAAAACAAATATACACTCTTTTGGGGATTCAGCGTACCTTGGTATTCGTACAACTACTAATATATACATAATTTAAAAAAAATCTTAACAAAGTCTTGAAAAACGTTGCAGACATGTTTTCAACGAAGTGGGGCCCTGTGGCTTCGTGGTAGAACGTTCAACTCTGGTCGAAAGTTCGATTTCTAGTCGCGCCAAATGAACTTTGTGGTGGACAAACACCATGTGTGTAGGTTTCTCGGATTCTCCCTTTCCTTTCACTTGCTTCATTCCATCATTTCATTCATTTCTCATCATCACCGTTTCCTTTAGCCTAGCCGGCATAACCAAGAAACGTAAAACTTAAAGATTTCATTTTATTTTTCATTTGACTTTTTTTCAATGAAAAATGTAACACAATATGTAAAACGGCTATCAAGATACATTGTCAAATAAAGAGTGTTACCATACAGTTATACGTTTTTCGTGCTAGATGGTAAAATTTTCGTTATAGAAGTTTAATAAGTATTCTAGAAGCAATTTTATCGTAAAGTAATTAGGTATCCCCTTGGAGTTTTAGAATATCATAGAGCGTGCCAAGATTAAAATTTAAAAGCGTTTGAAAATATATTTTGGCATTTTTAAAAATATGTAAATAGTATTTACCCAAAAATTACAGCAGGTAGACCTAAAGTATAGAGAGACACCGTGAAATTAAAGCACATTAGTTGTTAGCATTTCGGAAACAATTATTGATGAACAATAAAAATTAAATAAGATGGTTCCGTTATGGGTTAAGAGAGTACCACAGTACACATTCTTTCGAAAGACTACAAAAAAAGCAAAAAAGAAAAAAGAAAACTGATTTTCACGAAACCTGATTTGCAGCCTTTGTAAACAATGCAGACTGCAGTGTAGAAGTGTTACCAACTAATTTAACAAAAATGTTATTGTAATCTTTGCTAAGAAATTAAGAAAACTGAAGAGGGAAAACCATGAGATTAAAAATGAAATAGGAGAATGAGGGGCTATTTTATATCACTTGTAGTGGCGTATAGAATTTCTCAAGAGAAAGGGGTTCAATCTTCCAAGTTCTTACAATTTCAAGTGTGCGTATACGTAACTCAGTATGGTAATCGTTTATTTCTGCATAATATCTTGCTCAAGAATAATTAAAGTCCCGAAACCTCCTTTGAGTAAGCCTCAGCTCTCCTGAATCTTGGAATTAGTGTGTAAACGTAGACACGCTCTAGGAGGAAGAAAGGCAGAACTATACGTTAAATTTCTTCTACGAGTGTAAATTACAACTAAACCTTACTATTCCCAATCCTAATGTTCTTTTAACTGCAAACCAATATAAAATGTTAGGATTTAGAGCCACTTAAATGTTGACTTACTGGCTCAATTAGCAGATCTATGGTGGATGGATGGATTAAATTTATCGTCCTTTTCAATAACGAGGCTCTTTGAGACGTGGACCTACAGCCTAACGATTCATCCGACCTACATGAACTCTCTCTGGAAATCGAACCTAGGTCTGCCGCACCGAAGGATACGTACAAGAACCATATAGCCACAAAGGAATTCATTATCAGATATATAAACGTGTATACTTGTACTTACCGTTTCCATTTAAAATATTAAGCTCCTTGTACTTTTCCGTTACAGGCGAACGAGTATTTGCAACAATTATTTCTTTTTCAAGAAGTTGAAAATATATCTGAGTTTACTTATTTATTGAATAGAGAATTATTTTATTTCTTTTGTTATATGTAATAAAATACCTATAAATTATATTTTGAATCTTTGCGACTTATCCCTTCATTTGATATCTAACAGAAAATGTGAGGCCATAAACAAATATCAGTCATGAGAATATGAAGACTATCGACACCTTATTCTTCGAATTCCAAGGAAAAATTTAGGTTCTACAGAGGAATAAAGAAGCACACAATTTAACATTTAACAATTTAGCACAATTTAACAATTTTACTTCCTTTTAGTTTCTCTGCAGAAGAAGAAAACTCAAAAGTCACGAACCCTTTATAATATTATAAAATTGTTAAATCTTGAAGATTCCTTTTTGACGGTCTTGACGCCGAACATTCAATTTTTGCATCCCTTAAATGGCCATTTAAGTTGATCACATTTTAAAAAGGCGATATACGAACTATTACCGAAATAATTAACCTCATAGTATACTAGTTTCTAATGAATCAGTAAGATAGTTTTTATCCTTTTTAACTTCTCTCTCTTTCCATTTTTTAAATTTGTACATTTCCTCATCTCTAATGAAAGGTTAAACAATGATCGGAAATACTATAAGGATCTTCATATCTTCAATAAGAATAGCAAGTACCACTGATTTCTTTTTTTTTTTTTTTTTTTTTTTGGTGATATAAATAACATTCCACCCATTCTCCTGAAGTGACTACTGTTTGACGATTCATCGAAAGATGAAAAATCATTGTGAGTTAGCAACACTGAGACTGAGACTAATAACAGTTGATTCTTCCTTAAGCAAATAGTACACAACAAATGTAATGTATTATGGTATTTATTGTCTTGTTAAGGCATAATAAGAACATTTAGTGCCGACTCATAGTATGTCTCTATATGAGATCGAAATCTTGAACCAAAATCAAAATTTTAAGACAAAGCGGTTACAACAAATGACAAACTACACGAAACGTGCGCCGCAATATAAGATGTCGCCCAAGGGAGCCAGCAGGTTATCTGCTGCTCCGAGTTATTCTTTTAAACATAAACAAGGCAAACCCATAAGTGCAGAAGAAAAGCAAGTAGCTTATCAAACGATATTAATGCTATTTAATTCACTTGAAGAAAATTACGACTTTAAGTAACTAAGTCATGTTATCATAGAATAGTGTGCATACATTACTTGTTTAGTTACATAGTAGGACTAAAGTTACTATTTGAATGTTAACATGCTATACAATGTAAGAAAGCACATCAAGATATTTATAACAATACTTGTATTTCAATCCCTATTTGTATTTGTGGGCAGAATTCACTTTTAAAATATGCACAAGCTGTTTAAGAAAGGAAAAAGAAGAATATGAGAAAAAGGATATAGATGTAATTTCTCTTTCAGTTGTTATACGTTGCTATTTTGTTAACATAGTAATTCGACGATGTGAAGTTGGTTGTTACAGCAACACAAAATAAATTATACATAATTGCGGGCCCATCTTGTGAACACTATGTGTACAATTTTTAAGGTGTGTAAAATGTTTAATGTGTCACATCTTACAATAAAAGGTAATATCATGATGTGTGTAAATGTTTTTTAGATGAAAATCAGTAGCCTTAGTTATACATATATATAAATAGATGAACTGTGATTTTGTTTTATATAATTTGGTGGTTTGCCGCCAGGACCTTAGAAGATTCGTATGAAGTTAAGTAGACAATCTCCTAAATAATAAATTCCATGTGTGCAGATTCACTTTAAGGCTACTTAGTGATTTTGTTAAAGGAAATATCAAAACGGAGTATACTTTATTAAGGAGTGTTACAAAAATTTTCAGAAATATCAAAATGAGTCGTCCTGACATTGGAAATGCAATAGAATCAAATGGTAACAAGGAAATGAACTTTTCTAATCTCATCAGATCTCATTGAGCAATTGAAGCAAGATTTTGGTGATCAAATGAATCAACAAATGGAACGAATTGTTGACGAAATGGATAAACAAACCGAACAAATAAAACAACTCGACAGTAAAATCGATCAAGAGATGGGACAATTAAAGTAAGATCTTGGTGAATAGATGAAATAACTCGATAATAAAATCGACCAGATGAATCTACGAATTGAACAAAGCGACCTTAAAATGGAACGAATTATACGTAGATTCACTGAGATGCAAATTTCCATTGAAGTGGTAGTAACTGTAGTTAATGATACCCTAATAATTGAACCTGAACCTTCAACAGAAACTATGGAGAATATAGATCCTGAATTTGCATCTACGAAGAAGTATGACATCACTGATTTAAATATATGGATTAATTTTGCTGAGTGTTCACTAAAACATACTGCAGTATTGATTGAATCAGATTATCCCGACTTCTCTCTTCATTCGAATGTTTTTGATTGCCTTACTGATGCTGTGTGTAACGAAGATTTTAGTATGTATCAATATGTGAAAAGTTATGATCATCTTCGTCTAGAGAATGAACTGTTCAATGATAAGTACCCGACCCTGGTTCATTCTGGTATTCGTGAAATTCAAAATTGCAAAAGTTTGAAAATCTATCAATGGTGCAACATCGTACTCACCTGAACCATACTAAGCTAAATCGAAACCAAATTTGAAACATCCATGTGAGATTAAAATGTAATCCCAATGTAAAAGGTGATGTTAAATTCGCGTCCACCGGTAATGTAACCGAACCTAATTGCAGAGGAAACAAAATTTTGACTAAAGTTCTAATTCTTGACATGGCTTTAGAACTACAGAAGGATCTTATTAATATTTTAAGCGGAGCAGATTTCAAGCTTTGTAAATGGAGTTCTAACAAAGAAGAAGTACTTCAAGGAGTTCCCGAAGACTTCAGGGAAAAACAACAGCCAATCATACTTGGTCAGCAAGACGGTGTTAAGACTTTAGGAATAGCATGGATTCCATTAACAGACAAACTTATAATTTCGAACAAAATTTGTAAATACAGAACTGCAGTAGAAAGTAATGTTGCAATGACAGAAAGGCAAGTTGTCAGCATAGTGTCATCTATCTTCGATCCATTAGGTCTAATCGCTCTAATTGTCATCAAATACAAGAATTTCTTACAGAAGTTGTGGAAGACAGGAATGGATTGGAATGACCCATTAGACACAGTCCTACAAGTTGAGTGGAATCAATTAATGTCTTGGTTACCTGCGATGGCGAAGATACAATTTACAAGAAACGTAATGTCTTCGGAGAACGTTAAAAAAATTCAATTACATGGTTTCTGCGATGCAAGTGAAGAAAATTTTCGAGCAGTAGTGTATATCAGGGCTACAGACGATCAAGAAAACATTGAAGTCAATTTACTTTGTTCAAAGTCGAAGATTGCACCACTGAAGAAGCAAACTTTGCCTAGATTAAAATTATGTGGAGCACTGTTACTTTCAAAGCTAATAAACAAAACATCCATATTGAATATAGAGGTCAGTGGTATAGACCTGTGGACAGACTCGAAGATAGTTTTTTTCATGGATCAAATCACCTCCCAATCGTTGGAAGACATTTGTATCCAACAGCGTGACTCCAATTCAGAGAATCACATCAATCAATCAATGGCACCACGTGCTAAGTAAAGAAAATGCGGCAGACATAATTAGTCGAGGAGCGGATCCCAACACTCTTATTCAGTCTCGAGAGTGGTGGCATGTTCCAGAGTTCCTTCACACAGCAGAATGGCCATGTCAAGAACAAAATGAACCAGCTAGTATTCCAGAAGAGAAGAAGGCCATGATAAGTTTGGTGGCAGTTCATGAAATAAGCTTTATGAAAAGGTATTCATCGTTAAACAAAATGTTGAGAGTAGTAGCATATTGTTTGCAGTTCAAACATAATTGTCTTTCCAAGAAATCAGAAAGAAAACCGATAGTCTTGACGCTTCAGAACGTCGTTTAGCGTTACACAGATGTATCAAGATAGTACAACATACTACCTATCAGTAAGAAATATTGAACTTGCAGCAACAAATGGAAGTTTCAACAAAGAGCCCAATCAAGGATCTTTTTCCATTTCTCGACACGGAAGGAATGCTAAGAATAGGAGGAAAATTGGAACATTAAAACTTGAAGTACGACAACAAGTACCGGTATCAATTCATCCTACCTGCAGGACATCATTTCACCCACCTGATAGTCAAAGAAGAACATAAACGGTTGCTTCATGCAGGACCACAGCCTCTTATTGCATCTTTGCGTACCAGATATTGGATTCCAAGAGCTAAAAGATGGTCAAGGCAATAGTACACAATTGTTTGGTTTGTTTCAAGTGGAGGTCAACAAGTTCATCTCAGTTAATGGGACACTTACTCAAGGAGAGAGTAAATGAAGCAAGGCCATTTGTACACGTGGGAGTGGACTATGCAGGATTCTTTTAAGTCAAGCCCACAATTCGCAGCAAAATTCAAATGAAAATCTATGCAGCGTTGTTCATCTGTTTAGCCACTAGAGCAGTTCACATAGAAATAGTTTCAGACTTAACTTCTCAAGTTTTCATCGCAGCATTGAAGAGATTTGTTGCTAGGCGAGGAAAATGCTTATCTATCTGTAGCGACAATAGTTCAAACTTTGTTGGCGCCAATCAAGAATTGCAACAACTTTTTAAATCCAAGACTAACAGAAAGGACATCCTGGAATACTCAGCTCAAGAAGGTTTAGAAAGGAAATTCATTCCTGCAAGATCTCCTCACATGGGGTCATGGAAAATTTCAATAAAATCCATGAAGTACCACCTACGGCGTGTAGCAGGAACAGCAAGTCTGACATACGAAGAGTTGAACACGTTACTTATTCAAATTGAAGCAATTCTAAATTCAAGACCATTGACAGCCATTTCCAACGATCCTACAGATCCAATGTATCTCAGTCGAGGACATTTTTTGATGGGAGCTACACTTCTCAGTCTTCCGGAACCAGATTTACTGGACGTACCTATCCACAGACTAAGAAGATGGCAACGGATTCAACAAATGAAGCAGCATATTTAGAAACGTTGGTCAAGGGATTACCTCAACCAGTTTCAACAAAGAAGAAAATGGAAGTCACCTCAGGCTACAACCGGGCATGGTTAAAAGAAGACAGTGTTCCTCCTCAAGTGTGGAAGTTACGTGCGATTGAAGAAGTTCATCCGGGCAGTGATAATTTAGTGCGAGTGCAACTGTGAAGTGTAAAAGTGACATTTTTCGGCGCAGTGTTGCTAAATTAATTCATTTGCCCCTAGAGTATTAATAGATTGTGTCCAATCAAGGAGGGGGAGGATGGATAAGCTTGCATATGTGCATTATTTTTATTCATATTAGTTTCATTTTTTGTATATAGTTTAGTGGTTTTAGTGATTTTTAGTGAGTTTTAGTGAGTTGTGTTTGCATAGGCTGGCAACAGTGCCTTCAGTGTTCTATTCAAGTTGTGTTTGTGCATTCGACAATGTGCTGTGAAGTGCAACTAGGCAAGCATATTCATTCATAGTTTTAGAAAGGCATATTTATTCATGGTGTTTAGGAAAAACACTCGTATTAATTAATATACAAGATTTACATGTTCTTAACAGTGTTTTAGACTGCTACTCAGTTTATGTGTGACGGAAGACAAAGTATGATGGTTTAGCAAACAACCATGTGGTTTAGCTAGCAAGCAAGCAACAATTACTGCAGAAAGAAGTTAAGATAAGTAATACATTGTACTAACCTTTAAGTATTATATCATTATATTAACATATGATATTAACATGTTATATTTATCATATTAACGCATGTACTTTTGGATAAGGATTGAAGCAAGTAACATCTAAAATATTCGTTAAGTATTATTTCTCGTTCCTCCATGATATCTGGGTGAATCAGTAAAATGGGTTTAATCATAGAGTTCATTAGCTGTGGATGTGATATGTGTAATTTATAGTACAGTACATAAACATATCACCCCCTTTATACGTCATCAGCTCTATTTAGATTAATATTGAAACCTGAAGTTATAGGGGATATGTACTATATTCGGTTTTAGTAGACGATTAAAGATTAAATTCTTGGGGCGTTTAAATGACTGCAAAACACAGTTTCTTGCCATTTAGGATTATTATCATTCTTGCAATATAGTGATTAATGTAAAACCGGAAATGGCTAAACTCTACCATTTCCGGTTTAAATATCTCCGTCAAAGGATTCCATTCCTAACATTTTACTCTGTATATACTGACCACAATTTGAAGGTGATTCATCAAATAGTTATTGAGACTCCTTGTCGCTCGGACGGACGAATACTCAAACAGACAGGGTAAATTTTTTACGGATTTTTGGTAAATCAATCACTATAAAAATTGCAATTGATTACACGATTTGTATTTGCATTCTCTGTCAACAGCGAGATTAAATAGAATAAGACCTACAGTTCTCGTCCTTAACGGTCAGATTGGGAATAAGTTTTTTTTTTATCTAGGAATATTCATATGTTTTACATTTCTTTTAATTTTTCTGAAAAGATTGATGACAGTGCGACCACTGTCTCTATAAAAATCACTATAACAAAAATAAAAGGACACATGCACTATAAAAGGTTTTCTTCGGTGCAACTGTAGTGGCAATTTAATTAATGGTATAAGACAGAGTGATCGTACTTGGTAACACTGGTATCAAAGCAAGGGCTGCAATGTCCCACCGCATATGGTAAGAAATGTCAGAGACCATCTCTTGTTGGCCGTGCTTTACATGCTTGTCATGAACCGAGCCCCTTTCACGAAATTATTTAAGCAAATATTTTCCGAGTAGATTATAACTTATTGCCTATTATTATTTGTTCATGAAGTGTTTCGTTCAATTTCAGCAGCGAGGCTTCATTAGACGTAGACCTAAAGTTTAAGAGGTAATACAAAATTACTTATGTATCCAGCGCTCCCCCGTTGGCCAACCTGAGACTATGCTTATCAAAACCACCTGCTAGCTACCAGATCAGCAAAGAGAACTTATCGTTAACAATTGAAGTTGACTAATATTATATTACTTTTCGCTTTCTCGTTCACGAAAATAAACTATCTCTAACACTCAGTTATCTTTTTTCAACAGGACTACTTACGTGTAATTTGAAAGCAATACCGGTTGTATTTGTTCTAGATTGGCGTACAAAGACGTACAGCTTCGATTTTCCATAATTCAAACAAGGCAAACTGACTAGAGCCTCAGAGGTCAGAGAGAGCGCAAAACAAAAAAATGTTAGGAAAATTATTTTTCTAATTATTACGTTTCGTTTGGTTTGGTATATGTCGTTGTTTCTCTAAAATAACAAAGCTACATTCTATGGCAACACAATTTCATAGTTTACACTGAACACATTTCAGTCGCTAAACGTTCTCGTTTTTGGTGCTAGCGGTGCCGGGTTACATTCCCGGTGGGAAGATTCGGTCCAAAAAAACTGTAAAAGCGTATCCAGGCGAGTCATACTGAGTGAAGTTTTCCTGGCATTTCTTCATTCACACCAGGCAAATGCTGGGATGGTACATACCAGTGCCTAGCTTCCTTCTTTCTCCAATACTACGAGGGAACTTATTCCCCATACGTGTCGAGTTAACATGGTAATAGATAGTCAAAGCATAGATATATAATTCCTAGTCCTAACCCAAAAAACTTTATCTACGCTGAATCCATAACACATTTATATATTTAAAAGTAAATGTACTGTAGAACAGTCTAATGTTTAAAGCAAAACTGTCAAAATTACACTGGGACAATTTCATTAGTTAACAGCTTATCATGAGGTGGATGCATTAGCTGTTGAGGGGCTATCAACTATAAATTGCGTAGCGCCGCACTTTGCCAAATTCTGCCAGTGAAAATGGACAAATGTCATCGGGTCCGGGACTCCGCGCAACAAAGACGCGAGCATTACACCAGCATGATGGACTATTTTCAATCTGAATGGGTTTTGTGTAAAATTCATGCACGTAAAATACATTTTAATTACTATTCTCAGTTAATTCTAAAGTACTGTTTCTGCAGGCGAGAAAGGTACAAACATCTATCGACAGAACCTGCAACGGACATAAAATTATCGACTTTTAACGTGGCTAATGTGGAATTGACAGCATTATTCTGTGCCGCCTACAGAATAACGGTTGTTGCTGGGATTGAAAGCGGGTATTTTTCACTGACAATAAATGACCTTAAGCTATTAGGAATGTGTGAATAAAAAGAATAAGCATTAAAGCGACAGCTGGGAAATTTGTACATCTTTCATTCGATTCACTTTTGTTTGATTTTCGTGAAATACTGAACAATGATTTTCTTTTTTTTTTAATTGTATGTTGTTGATATACTTTCTCCCACGGGGTGGAGAACTAGTGTTAAAAAGTTCTTGTTACAATTGGGTATACATAGGTTGAAAATACAGTAAATTGCTGATTGATTTATTTTAAATGTGTTGTTTTTGTGCTAGTTGACAATTCTGTTTAGTGATTCCAAATTTTGTGATGTTAGTTGTTACTACCTGAACGTATTTTCTGTCCTAGTAAGAGCTGAATCGTATTAAAATATTCGTTTTAAACGTTTCGGTCATTTTCCCGTGACAATTAAAAGAAAACAATGCTAATTTGAATGCGGATTTAAAACTATAGGAATTATCCCCTTTTCCTCCTCTGAAAAATTTGTTATCGAAAACACTGGAGTATGTTTCCGCTAAATTTTAATGTGACCTTCATAAAATGAGAAGACTTCAAGTTCCTAAATAATGTATGTTTAGTTTGTTGATTTTCGGTTTCGTGGCCATTTTCAACAGGTAGTAGATTTATAGGTAAGGTTGCCGTATTTCGAAATCCGGAACGGTACTAACTTACGCTAATCTTTCAAATCTTTAAAATGAAAAGAAGTGTTATATACTAATTTACTTTCTTCCATTAGATAGAGTTGTTCAAGTTTTACGTAATCACAGTTTTAGTCATTTTAGTAGACCTTTTCCTCCCTAGCTAAGCAAAAGTAAACTGATGATTTACTCCCCCTCCCCTGGAAATATTTTTTTTTTCCTAATTTATCATGATCTGTTAAGTTTCGTGGCTTTCCAACTCTCTTTTAACTCATTCAAAGTATAATGTTCCGTTTCACACGTTTTGTCTCTTCATTGAACGGTTAATTCATTAGCAATATGTCCTGGCGGCTTTTGTTGTCTTCAAAGAACTTCTTTTGTTGATTTTTCTACTTTACTTCTCTTAAGAGATAACTATATATATCTAATCTTGTGGTAAAAGCCAACTATAATATACCCTTTCTTCCTTCTTCACTGAAATCAGGGACGGTGGGACGCAGATCTCGATTCCCTGACGGTCCCGGATTTTCTGGGACGAATGGCAACTCTATTTATAGTTTAATTTTAGATCCAAACCAATCTAGAATGGGGATGATCTAGAATGGGGATGGGGGTCCTAGGCTCCAATTTTTTGAGTGACAAATATAATTGAAGCTATTACTTGCATATTTTTCCAAAAATGTATAGTATAATATAAAATTTATAGTATGGTAGGTAATTATGATATACCTTTCATAATCTGGATTCTGGTTGCCCCACCCCCAGCTTTTACCTCCAAAATCCGCCTCTGGACCTCCCACCAATAACTAAACTCCAATCTTCCGTGCCGAAAGAACGTATGATAATGACACTTCAGCGTTATTAATTGTCTTTCAAAATAAAGACCTAATACTGTCACTGCGACTGTGGATGAAGGTAGACTCTGATGAAAGAAAAGGAATTTTTGTTACATAGACTTCTCTGGCACTCGAACTTTATTGAAACAGCAGTCTTTTTTAATGAACTATGTATATAAGCTTTGAAAAGAGAATAAAAACGAAGCACTTCTAAGAATTGCATTGCGGATTATGCTAATTCGATAACCGAAGTAAAATTATGGAAAAAAAAACTATGGGTTGAGTTGTGTTTTGGTGTCAAAGATTATAATTTGTTTAATAGTCTTTTTTGTTTTAATTTATTGTACAGTCTACAATATTATGCGTTTAACGGGAAAACTTTGGACCAAACATATTAGACATATACCAATCCAGCGTTTCTCAACCACTGTGTAGCGACACATTTGTGTCGCGAGCCTTTTTTATCTTCTAAAAAAATTCTTTAGAAGAAAATTTTAAAAAATTATCACCAATCGACTTGATTTCATACTTGTCTTCCTAGCTTAAAACTGGAAAGTTTTCTTTTTATGCTGTTAATTTTTGTTAAAAAAAAAAAAAAACACTGGACACGAGGGTGTGTCTGTGAAGCATTTATCCACACATAGATATGCTTTGTATATACAAATCGCCAGGAACAAATATGTCACTAGTTTTAAGTTTGATGTCTTCTTATATTTCTGTTGGTAATATTTCTTTCTCATATTCCTGCTTAAGAGTCATAAGTTTATTTTATGTTAATGTGATTCTATTCAAGAATCTTACGTAATTTTCTTGTGAGATTTGTAGCTCATAGTCGTTGTACAGTGTACAATTTTGAAAAAATGTACGTATTTTTGTCTTTTGCCTTTTTTTGCGAAAGTTTGAAACGAAGTTTAGTGGGCCCAAAACAAAAAAAAATGTTGAGAAACACTGTGATAATCTATAGATTTTATCATGCTGAAGTTAATTATATGCGTGATTGAAGAACATTATGAGTAGTTTACAAGAAAAATTGAGAAATACTAATACTTCTTTGAAAACCTAAAAAGTGATACTGTAGGAAAACTTATTCCGGCAAAACTGAAATATATTCTTATTAAACACTTAATTACTAATGACACTCAGAAGATGACAGTACGAAATATGGTTAATGATACATAGCCTAAAATTATAATGAACATTTTAAATTTTAATTTCTGTTCAACTAAAACATCATCCTAAGATATGACGATGCATCGTACACGTAACCGAACAAAGTAACGTACTTGAATAAACTCTCATGAGAAATTTTCGAGAAAACTTAAGGAAATAGTCACTTTCGTAACGCTTAAAATCATGTCGTTCACTTCCAATAAGAAAAACAGTATTTAGTTTATTTACCATCTTTCTATAAGTACCATCTATGTAGCAAAGTGTGTTAAACTACATTACATCTACTATTACTTGATATTTTTTTTATAACGGAGTGACATCTTTATAAACATACTGTACTTTTCAGGTCCGCTTTCCTGTTTTATGTGAGTTAATGATTTACATTGTAACGAATTTTGTGCTTTCAGTATAACGAATCGAATTTTCGTACTTGTATCTTTATCTGAAATATAATCAGAAATCATGCTGTTTTAGAATATAAATATTTTTCTTCTTTATATCATTTTATTATTATGCAGATTTGATAGTTATTGATCAAACATGTGCTCAATCGGTAGAGCAGAATAGTTGTTTGAAAGTAGCCAAAGCGCTATTTCTATTAAATAAGCTTTGCATATCTTCCAACGCAAGAAATAAAAAAACTAAGTCGTGTTAATTGATCATGTTTTGTATTTTTAAAAATCGTTGTTCATATAAAGACACAAAAACGCATGATCCTACTTACATTTAGACAAATTTATTAAGGAAAACAGCTTTGAAGTAAGCAGATAAATAACGAACCAGTGATGCCAATTCCTTCAGAGCCGTTTTTTCTTCATAAGCTTCAGAATTTCCCTTTTCCAGACAAATTTCCCTTCATCCAAAATGTTCAAGTACTGTATTTAGTAAACGTATTTTTAATCGTTTTCGATTCCACCCCCTCACCCCAATCTCATAACCACATACAAGCAGATACCTGACAGCCTTCCTTTGAGCTTAAGCAGAATTTGAACTTGATTTGTTGTTTAGGTATCTAAGGCGTCGCGATAGAGGAGGGGAAAGGATATGGAAAATTGTAGGTCAGGACCTATGTTAAAGGTGCAACCTCTGCATTTGCCTGGTGTGACTGAGAAAAAACCCTATAAATACCTCGGTCAGGACGGACAAACTAAATAAACCATAAAAAAATATAAAATAAATATTATGTAAATTTAATTTTTATCCTAGATATCATGATAGATTTTAATATTAATGTAACCTAAGGTACAAAGAAAATATTAAGTATATATTTGGTACTTACTTAAGAACAGCACTCCCATATTTACTGAAACGTATACGAACAGTTACAAAGAAAACTGTAGCTGCTACTGTCTTTGGCTGTACACGAGGAATATTCGTAAGCACAATACAAATTAAAGCAAAGTTTAGAGATGCGGAATTCTTAAGAATTTATAATCCTGTGCGCACAGTCACCAGAAAATTTGTAAACTTACACAAACACGCATACACTAATGACCCAGTATTCGCCCATATATAAATATTTGCATTCACGACACGCAGATTTTCTTCTCTTACATCGATTAATCCTCTTCACAATCAATTTTCTGGTTGGAAAAAACATCAATTCTTCTATGCTATGCTGTTACTTTGAAAGAGGAACAATCAATACCATTAGCTTCGAAACAAGAACGTACTACGGCTACTGCGTTCATGACTTCAGAGCTTAGCTTGTTCCTTTTTTTTTACATTTTATGTCTGTTACAATGCTGAACACACGCTCAGCTTCCGCATTTGAGTGAGGCAATGTTAATACTAATGATGCCAACTTTATGAGGTTTGCAAATTGTAAATTGCCTTCAAAATTTTTGATTTGGGAAACATGAAACCACATTTCGTCTATTGGTTTATCCTTTAGAGCGCTTTTTTCATCATCGTTTAATTCATGCCGGAGGCGCCTTCATTCTGCAATCAAATCGTTACCATCAAGGTATTCAGAAAAATGACTTCGAAGATGCCCAATATCTATTGGCTTTTTTCATTCGAGAACTACATCCGCGCTCAAAAAATCCATTTCATTAAACAGTGGCGAGTCACGTGGAAGCTGTTCTTGAATCTCTGTTGCAGCCTCAATATAAAAATCAAGACAGCGAAGCCTAATACCTTTCACACCTTCTTCAGATAATTCAAGCAAAAAATCTTCGCATTCTTGCCAAAGAAATACTTCATCTAACGGCAGAAGATCTCTTGGGTTTGAAACATGTATGTTATATTTGTGTACTAATTCAGCTTGCAAAAAATTTTGGCCTAGTGTTCGAAATAATCTTGAGTATTCTGGAAGAAATGGAATCAAAACCTTCCGGGATTGAAAAAGTGCACTAAAGGAGTTGAAAACATTTAGAGCATATTTTAGAAAAATGAAGTATGCTTTCATATAAAAATTATTCAGTTCATTTAAAATAAATTCGGAAATCTTTAGTTTGTCCTCGAATACAACTAGTTGGAAGTAATTTTGAAGCACTGACCAATTTTCCAATAGTCTTACAACGCACTGATGAAGGGATAACCATCTGGTTCCGAACACTTTCAAAATACGCTTTATCTTAACATTCATGTGCTCCTGAAACTCGGCCAACATTGCGCATCGCTTCGAACTTCTTGATATATATGTAGAAATAGCGCGAAGCAATTCTTCCGGATCTCGCTGTAATTTTCCGCATGCCTTACTAGCATCTAGCGCAGCAGAGTGTCAAATGCACTTCATCATTATTAACTTCGGACAGACATTTTGAACAATGAAGAAAACGAATTGTTCGTACCCACCATCACGTTTGCACCATCGCACGACAAGCCGATAATGTTCTTTAGTGGGATGTCTTACCCCCAAAAACATTCATAGAAAGCGAAATAAATGGCATTTGCTGAACAACCTTTAGCGTCCAACTTCACTAATTCCAGTAACTGGGTTTGGACCCGATCATTAAATGGTGAAACGTATTGGGCCATAACACAACATTTTTTGGCACGAAATATCAGTGCTTTCATCCACGAGAATAGAAAAGGGGACATTATTTAAGTTTTCAGCAATCCGTTCTGTTTCGGTCCGGGCCAACACACTTTTTACTATCGCAGTACATTTTGACCTCCTTAATTTAATGTTTTTCGCAATTCCGGAGTCATGAAACATACCCTTCAGAAGTGGTACAAGATGGCCAACCACCTGGAAGGCAACGTTGCGCTCAGCGAAGAATACTGCAATTTTAATTTCCGCACTTTTCACGGCTTCAGATGTATCGTTTGGCTTTGATGTTCGCACAAAATCTTTCAACGACTGCACGGAACGAAAACTTTTCATATTAGATGCATGTTTTTGTCCCCGAGAATGTTTTTCAAGATCACTTTTCCCACATGATGTTATGATGCTAAGACTTAAAGGGAAAACGAAGGATCTAGTGGTGATACACACATATGCACCGACGACGTCGCATGCAACTGAAGAAGTAGAAGAAACTTATGAGAAAATAGAAGAAATTATCGATAGGGAGAAGAAGGGTGCATGCATAATTCTAATGGGAGATTTCAATGCAGTTGTGGGAGAAAAACAGGAAGGTAGTATCGTAGGCAAATGTGGTTTAGGCAAAAGAAATGAAAGAGGAGAGGGACTGGTGAATTTCTGTAGACAGAATTCACTAGTAATTGGGAACACTTTGTTCAATCAGCAAAAGAGAAGAAGATATACATGGAAATCACCAATAGACGGCGGAAGATATCAGATAGACTATGTTATGATTCAGGACAGGTATCGGAATAGCTTAAAGAACGCGAAGACCCTTCCCGGGGCTGATATTTTCTCTGATCATAATCTTGTTCTGGCCGAAGTAGATATTCAACTGAAAAATGTAGGCAGAAGAAAAGTAGGTAACAAAGTGTTGAATACCGAAAAGTTGAAAAACGAGCAAATAAGAAATCTTTTCGTTGAAAAATTCGAAGAAAAATGTTCAAACGAGGAAAGGACAGGCGCAGGTAGTAACGCACGGTGGGACCATATTAAACGTTGCTTACAGCAGACTGCTGAAGAAGCAGTAGGTTACCGCGAACACAAAAAATTCTAAGAAACCATGGGTTACAGAACATATGTTGCAGAAAATGAGGGAGAGGAAGATGTGGAAACAGGTTGATACAGAAGAGGGCTGAAAGATGTGCAGAAAGTTAAATAATGAATTACCAAGAGAAACAGACAGAGCGAGGGAAGAGTTTTACAAAAAAAATGCGAGGACATAGAAGAATTAGAAAGAGTTGGGAAATATGAGGAAATGTACAAGGAGGTGAAATCTATGGAATTTCGAAGGAAATAAGGGGGTATTATGATGGCAGTAGAAAATAAGAATGGGAAGGTAGTCAGCGAGAGAAATGAGGTCATAGGAAGGTGGAAAGAATACGTTGAAGACTTATATGAGAGTAAGGATAGACCATGTAGCCTAAATGTTGAAGTAGAAAATGAAGTAGACGAGGATGATAAAGGATTTAGTATTCTTCGGGATAAGTTTGAAAAGGATATATCCGAGATTAGGAATGGAAAGGCAACCGGAATAGATAGCATACCAATTGAATTCATTAAAAATATAGGAGTCGAGGGAAAGAAAGAATTGTTGCGACTATGCAATGAAATATATGAAACAGGAGAATGGCCAAAAGACTTTCTGAAAACGATCATGATACCGATGGCTAAGAAATCGAACGCAAAGAGATGTGAGGACTATAGAACTATTAGCCTCATATCTCATTCAGCTAAAATTCTGCTCCGAATACTGAACAGAAGGTTATATGAAAGAACAAATAAAGATGTTGAGGAGGAGCTGTTCGGGTTCAGAAGAGGCAAGGGCACAAGAGATGCAATTGGATTATTAAGGGCGATTGGTGAAAGATTTATAGAAAAAGGGAAAGAGGTGTATGTTGTATTCATTGATCTAGAAAAGGCTTTTGACCGCGTGAATTGGGAATTGTTGTTGGGAGTTCTAACGAAGATAGGGTTCGAATGGAAAGATAGAAGACTCATAAGAAACTTATACATGAACCAACAAGTAAGGGTGAGGATAGGGGAAGAAATGACGGAAGAGAGTGCAATTGGCAGGGGAGTTCGACAAGGATGCTGCCTCACGCCAACACTATTTAATGTCTATCTAGTAGATATAGTGAAAAAGAGCCTACATGATGATGATGGTATTTCAGTAGGAGGTAGAATGATTATATGCATAAGATTTGCAGACGATATGGCGCTTCTTGCAGAATCTGAAAAGAAAATCAATAAAATGTTAGAAAAAATGAGAAAGGGCTTTGAAGAATATGGGATGAAAATAAATGTTAGAAAGACAAAAGCCATGGTGATTGGAACGAAGGGGTCTGTGTCAAATATAAAAGTAGGAATGGAGAAAATAGAACAAGTGAATAGTTTTCGATACCTGGGTAGTATTCTTAGCAATGACATGAAGTGCGAACGTGAAATAAAAGCAAGGATAGGAACGGCGAAAAATGCCTTTAGGAAGAAGAAAAGTCTGTTTTGTTGGACCTTGAATAAAGAGTTGAGAAAAAGACTCATAAAATGCTTCGTGTGGAGTGTTTTACTGTATGGGGCGGAAACGTGGACATTACGTAAAGGTGCTGAATATCGACTGGAAGCCTTCGAAATGTGGGTGTGAAGAAGAATGGAAAGAGTTAGTTGGGTCGAGCGGAAAACGAATGGGAGAGTGTTAGAAATGGTGGGTGACAAAAGAACACTTTTAGATATTATTAGGAAGAGGAAGAGAAACTGGTTGGGACGTTGCCTAAGAAGAGACTGTATCATGAGGGACGTCCTAGAAGGTATGGTGGCGAGAAAGAAAGGGAGGGGACGAAGGAGACTACAATTAATGGATGATATTAAAACAGAAAGATGTTACGCGAAAACGAAGAGGTTAGCGGAGGACCGTGGAGCATGGAAGCTTCTCAGGGGCGGCAAGTGACCTGCCAATAAAGGCAGAATACCTATGATGATGATGACTTTTCCCACAATTTAGCACAACATTGCAAGCTACACATCGGCACTTCAGATCACAATCCCTCACTGACTGCAGCCAATTTTTAAATTGCGGGTCTTGCATCCATTCAGGTCTAAATGTTTTAAACTGCTTACGTGGAACTTTCTCCTCTGCGGAGAGTTCATTTCTTTTTGCCGGTTTTTTCACTGGAGTTCCTGCAGATTGACGCTAACAACTGCCGTCTTCCATTCTGTTACTACTTAACAGTATGGTATGCTCGTGATATAACACTTCAGATCGTTTTAACAGTTGCAAGAAACGTAAGCCAGAGCTACGGACTAAACTGCAAACGCACCAGCAAAACTCATCCCGAACCTGAATCCAAACGAAACTGTTATAATAGTTGGAATGATAACACTGGTCGGCAAAATGAAACTTTTTTTCGCTCCCACGAACGAAAATAGGTTATTCCTATAGGTTTCGAGCTCCTACGTTCGAATCCTTAACCCGTTTTTCTTCAGGACGTGCCAATTTTCAGGGAGGAGGGAGGGGTGTTTTAATATCCGCCCAAAGATGCTATTCTACACTCATAATAATTTGCACGTTATAACTTAAATATCAATATAAATTATGTAGATAAAATTTCATAAAAGCTAAAGTTTAACACTTACGTGTCACTTGGTTTTCCTACTCCTCTTGTAATTACTACAGGGTGTCTCGCGTGTCACATTCCAACAGAAGTCTGCCAACACATTCACACTCCATTTACCACTGTAGCGCCTCTCCGTGATAGCTATTTGCTGGTAAAACTTTTCCCCGTGTTCGTCAGAGACCTCCCACAAGCTGTACATTTCAGGGAAGAAGTCCAGGTGGCAATGCAGGAAGTATAACTTTAGAGACATATTACATCCCATGCTACGAAATGAAGTAATTAACTTGCCCAAAATGTCTTTGTAATCAGGTGACTTATGATTCCCTAGAAAGCTACTGTACACTTCTCGAAAGCCTCCCAAGCCTTACTTTCCACTTCATTAAGCTTAGAAGAAAATGTAGTATCCTTAAAAACGTCTCTGATTTGAGGCCCCGTAAAAACATCTTCTTTCACCAGTCTTGGGGATAGTTTTCTGAGATGATTAAATGCTTCACCATCCCGGTCCAGGGCCTTGACGTAGACCTTCATGAGCCATAATTTGATATGAAGGCGTGGTAAGAATATTTTCTCCGGATTCAGAAGACGTTTATTAGCCACGTTCATCTTCTCTGGGACCAGTTGCTTCCTTGGCGGCCATTTTGTGATGGTGTACTGATCTTTGGCTCGACTATCCCAGTGACACAAGAAGCAGCAGTGCTTTGTGTAACCTCCTTGTAAACCGGTGAGGATGACAATAACCTTAAGGTCAGCGCATACAGACCACTGGAACTGTTCGTACTTTATTTTCTGCAATTGGTTTCGCATGTTCTCGTATGTTTCTTTCATATGTACAGCATGAGCAATAGGGATGGCTGGCTTTTCATTGCTATTGTGTAGTAACACTGCTTGAGACTTATCCTAGAGGAATCTACGAATAGCCTCCAATCTTCAGTGTTGTAGTTCAACTTCATTTGTCCCATAAGCGATGGAATGTCACTGCAATACACCAAATCACCATCCTTTGTAAAATTAGGAACTAGGCTCACCTCTCTTTTCCTATAGACTACATCGATATATTCACATCTTGGTTTAGTAGATTCCATTGTTGAAGTCGTGATGCAAGCAACAGGGCCTTAGACTTGGGACGGTTTAAGTCTCTGATCAGATTATTCAGCTCTTATTTACTTATCACATGTGGTTCATTAGTGTCAGGCACTGGAGCGTAATTGGGATCTGACTGTGTGCTCGAAGATTGTGCAACATCCTCACAAGCAGCAGGTTCTTCATTGGATGAAACACTGCACAGGGTGTATGAGTCTGGTGGTACGAGTACAGGCAGACAAACATCATGTTTCACAGGTCTCCTGTCAAAGGCTGATGTATGAAGATGATAAAGAGTGACATTGCGGATATTTATCGTTGCAGTTTCATTGAAAAGCGTATCCTAAGAAGGAAGAGAGAGTTTAAATGCCTTTCACAGATCTATTCTTCCCGTGTAAAGAACGAGCATTTCAGCTACTCTACAACAAAATTAGACTATACTACACTATGAATCAATATTTGATGTGGAGTACTGTATACGTATGTTGTATTTTCGTGCAATTCACTTTTAGTAACAGATTGAGTCGTTTCTCATAACAGGTAGTTTAACCATGTCGTTAAATTTCAAGCGAAGAGAGAAAAAATGAAACAACATATATATCATGGTAATAAATCTCGGTGACGCGAATTTTGCTCAATATCAAAAAACAAAATTCGAGAGAAAACAAAACCCTAGCCACATTGTTATGACCGTTGGTGCTGTTACGAAGTGAAAATACAAAATAATGTATGAGAAGTGTGTGGCAAAGGTGAACAGTTTTGGCCAGGCGTTTAGTCGAGATTATCTTTGAGCAGTGAAGCGAATAACTCACTGGACCTATGGAGTTAAGAGAGCATGAATGCGATAACAGAGTGTTCTGACCACTTTATTGGCATTCTCATCCCTTCTCTCTCTCTCTCTCTCTCGTTCCCTCTATTTCCCTCCTGTATATCCTTCACATTCGCTTTTCCTTTAAGCTGTGATAAAACCACGGGTAGTAGTAGAATATCGTTACAAGGAAATTTGACAGATAAAGGATCTTTTTATCCTCTCGGTCCTCAGTTTTCAACTCTAATAGAGAACTTTGTGCGGTATTATGAACATTGGCTATGTAAATTCCTGGCGTTAAACCATGAGGAATTACAGCTACTTGCACGGCGTTTAGTTGAGCAATGTGTGGTCAGTGCCTCAAATAGCTAAGATTCTCTCGGACGGATTTTGGTACCCCGCAATTCGACAAGATCTACAACTTTCCCAACAATCCTGCTACAGGACTATAAATGTTGTGTTCCTGTAACGAAACAAGCTACACATACTCATCATTCGCATACGTATATCTTACAGAAGTGAATGATACTGTCACCTGCAAACAGAACAGAATTTGTGTTATCTAATAAATGTGGAAATCGATAGCGGAACAAAATGTGTGACAGTGGTGAGAAGTTAAATGCTATGGTACAATTTGTACCATGCGGATGTTTCAAGGTACATTGCGTTATAACTCTCCTATTTGAGCTTTTTTGTCCGTTTTTTTTCATATCCAGAGGCATTGTAGGAGACCTTACGTATGGTTTCACACCTTCCTGCGTCGAGACATAGGAGGTGATGACGTTATAATTCTAAAATATATATTTTCTTTTAACCTTATGACGCCAACCTGGGGTCCGTGCGGATCCGAGGCTCCATTATATTCAAATATTTTCTCTGTTTTTTTCATGTTCCTGTCTGCGACTTAGGACATCTCTTTTTATGATGTTTTCAATTCACTAAAAACAATTTACTTGTTGTACGCTTTTGTATTTAGAAATTATAAGAATATTTTAGAACCAAAACGTCTTTACCACACCTGGGGTCCGTACGGACCCCATGGTTTTCCATGCTTCCATATTCGGAGACAGACAAATAAAGCTTGCTAATTGGTTGTTCCTAACAATGACAACCCAAATAAAAGTAAATATTTATTACCCTGACAAGTGAGTTGTGTTGTTTTAAAAATTGTCAGAAGATAGCAGCACGATCTTTGTGTTATTATTCTATTACAATTTGGATACCTTACTGGATGTTACTATTCATATATTTTTGAAACAAATAAATTCTCTTCAACAAAAATTGTACTTCCTGTATAATATTTGTGAGGAAATCGTTCAATTTTATTTGTATTTCAATGTTGCCGGAGTATATTACTACTCAAATATACAGAAAACGATGCGTTTCAGGTCAAAATTACATTGAGAAAATTTTGTTATTTAGTTGCAGTGTCTCGTCTAGGACCGCCTAAAGAAAGCGTTCTGCGGATGTTAGAAGTAAAAGTAATTGATAGCAGGACAACTGAGGTTGCATCGGACGACAGCCATTACGAGTATGAACGTGAATTGTCTGGGGAACGGAAAGAGAGCAAACTACCGGTAGCTCCAATGAACACCACGTGGACCTACTTTCTGATTATGACCCTCCGCAGCGTTCTAGCCGAATTTTAGACATGTCAATAGAGCACGCAACAAAACCTACAGAATTTGCAGCTCCACGTGGAAGAAAATCAAGTGCGAGCTCCCTCGTGGCTAAGCGGTTAGCGTACGCGCCTTTGGCGTGGGAGACCCGGGTTCGATTCCCGGCGGGAGCTCATGTGGTTCGGATTCCACGTTAATCAGTAGGTCCACGTCTCATATAGCCTCGCTGCTGAACGAGACGCTAAACTAAAACCAACAAAATCAACGAAAATCAAGTGCACAGGACCCGTCAGTACACCAGGAGTTAGCAGAAAATGTCGTCAAGGAATCAAGTGGCTTCAAACCAGCGGAATTAAGTATTCAGAATGAACGACGAGCCTTCCAAGCTTTCAAAATCCAGAATTAGCAAATCTAATTGTGCTGGTAACAGAAGCTCGAATCTATTTTCAGAACGTAAAGGTGTAAAACTCAGAAAACGACGAAACTGAAATATATATATATATATATATATATATATATATATATATATATATATATATATATATATATATATATATATATATATATGCGTTCATGGACTTCATTAGTTTGGCCATTGTGCAAATATCGGCACGAGAAGGCTTGAATGAATAGTGGGCAAGTGAAAATGGACACTCAATATTCGAAGCAACGATGTCTCTGAATCGTTTCAACTGTGTCCTTAGCTTTTGTTGATTTCATAACATTCAAACTAGTCAAAGATATACTGGAAACAGACAAGATATCAGCATTCCGTGAAATCTGGAAAACATTCGTTTGAAATTACCATGACTTCTAGATCTGGAAATTTCTAAACTATGGATCAGTAACTGAAACGTACTTGGGAAGTTTTCTTTAGTATGTTTATGTTCCAAGTATGCCCAGAAAATACGGTATAAAATGTACTGAGTGTGCAATAATGAAACATCATATTCATTCAGAGACAAAATATGTTTTTGAGCAGATAGGGCATGAACGAGGCAATGTAAAAGACCTGGTGAAGTGACTTGTAAAATAAGGAAGAAAACATAACTAGGAGATTTATTTTAGAAGCACTTGGCACGGAGTTTCTTCAGCTAACAACAGTTGTTAGTACAATGATAAGGTGCAAGAGGTATATCCATAGGGAAATGGTTGAAAGTCGTGAGCGATCAGAAAATACGTAGAAATAACGAAAATGTAGTAGGGCCTATATAGAAAATTTCTGCAGAATGTATAGTAATACACAAATGTTCCACAAATGTGGAAACAAAATATCTCTTCTATACTCTTCTAGTAAGTACAATATATATATATATATTTGGTCTAGGAATTAAATCGTGCGGTTGGTACGCACACATTGAAGCTGTAGTACAAACACAAAATACATAAATACCTTAAGAAAAATATTGTCCATCGCTAGCCACCACTTTCGCCCATCTGTCAGGCAATGTACGGATTCCGTGGCGAAAGAAGTCCTCATCCTTGGAAGCGATCCAGTCAGAGACCCATGTTTCGATATCTTCTGAAGAAGTAAACCGCTGTCCAATCAAATCGTTGTTCATGCAATCGAACAAGTAGTAGTCCGAAGGAGCAACGTCTGGTGAATACGGCGGGTGGGGTAAAACTTCCCATCCGACATTTTCTAAATAGGTTTTGACCGGTTTTGCGACATGTGGGCGAGCGTTATCATGTTGAACAATAAGTTTATCATGTCTGTTCTCCCATTCTGGTCGTGTTCTGGCCAGAGCTTGCTTCAAACGCATTAATTGTCGTCGATAACGTTCTCCATTCATAGTTTCACCCGGTTGCAGCAGCTCATAGTACACCACACCTTTCATATCCCACCATATGCACAGCATAACCTTTGCACAGTGAATATCTCGTTTTGGTTGTGATGGACCTGGTTCACCTGGTTTCACCCAGACCTTTTTTCGTTTAGGGTTCTCGTAATGGATCCACTTCTCATCACCCGTAATAATTCGATGCAGAAACCCCTTTCTGCTCTGTCGTTGAAGCAGCAATTCGCAAATGGTTTTTCGTCTTTCAACGTCTCTGTCTTTCAATTCATGTGGAACCCAATGTGACATCTTTTGAATCATTCCCATGGCTTTCAAGCGTTTGGAGACTGTTGTTTGATCAACACCTAATGCTGCTGCAAGTTGTTCCTGCGTTTGACACGAATCCTGCTCGAGCAATGCTGTCAATTCTTCGTCTTGAAATTTTTTTGGCTGTCCAGCTCGCTCTTGGTCTGCCAAGCCGAAATCACCACTTCTAAACCGTGCAAACCACTTCTGACACGTTCGCTCAGCTAGAGCATGGTCACCATACACTTCCACCAAAATACGATGACTTTCAGTCGCACTTTTCTGCATGTTAAAGTAATGCAGCAGGACACCCCGCAAAAACACTTTATCAGGCACAAATTGCGCCATGTTCACTTAACTACAAACTGGTGTTGTTGACGCTTTAATCCACTGCCCTATACTACGAACGATACGCGATGACAGGGGTTTGCAACACATGTGTGGATACACGGAACCGTGGGACGCTCCGTTCGTTGCGCCATCTCTTGTCCAACCGCACGAATTAATTCCTAGACCAAATATATATATTGTATTTACTATATGTATGTATATGTGTGTGTGTGTTTATTTTTACTATATTATAGTAACAAAAACTAAGGAACACTATTTAACAATATAACAAAAATAAAAGCTTATAAAAAAGTGCCTACTAACAACGTTATTGGTTGGGGTCCGCACTGACTCCAGGTTGGTATTAACGTAATTTTTGAAAGGTTGGCGTCATAAGGTTAATATTGCGGGGCCGGCCTATGTTATTATGTTTTGGTGGGCTTATTTTTGCACGTAGAAGATTGAAATTTTGCAAAAACATTCAGTCCACCGAGTAGTATTTACCAGGGTTTTTTTTAAATTTGTGCGTTAAAACAGGGGGATCCAGAGGAGCAAAAAGTTGAAAAAGGGATATTTTACAAAAAATCCCTTTCTTCGCGATTTTCCCGTCTTAGATACATGATGGACACAAGTGAATGGTACCGCCTGAAAGGCAGTTCTATTCTGAAGAGAATGATTTGCGACACATGACCCTAGGGTAATTAGGGAAGTGTCAGGGAATTTTTATCAAAATATACTTCCGTATAGGGGAATTTTGGACATTTTCGGTATTATTTTTTGGGGGCTTATTTTTGCACCTAGAAGATTCAAATTGTGCACAAACATTCAGTCCACCGAGTAGTATTTAACAGATTTTTTTCATATTTCTGTGTTAAAACAGGGGGGTACAGAGGGGCTAAACGCTGAAAAAGGAATTTTTTAAAAACAAAATCTCTTTCACAGGATTTTCCCGCCTTAGATACATGATGGAGACAAGTGAATGCTACCGCGTGAAAGGCAGTTATATTCTGAAGAGAATGATGTGCAAACCATGATTCTAGGGTAATTAGGAATGTCTCATGGAATGTTTAAAAATTTCCCTTTGTATACCTGAATATGGGACATTGTCGGTATATATTTTTTGGCGGGCTTACTTTTGCACCTGGTAAATTGGAATTGTGCATAAACATTCAGCCCACCTAGTAGTATTTATCAGATTTTTTTCAGATCTCTGCGTTAAAACAGGGGGCTCCAGATTGGCTAAAGTTGAAAAAAAGGATATTTAGACCCAAAAAATCCCTTTTTTCTTGATTTTCCCGCCTTAGATACATGATGGAGACACGTGAGTCATACCGCGTGAAAGGCAGTTCTATTCTGAAGAGAATGATGGGCGAAACTTGACCCTAGGGTAATTAGGGATATCTCAGGAATTTTTTTTACCTGAGATAGTGGTGTTTTGCGGTAATTTGGGGCATGGTGGGAATTCTTGATAAAATTTCTCCCGGCCTTAGTATTCAAGATAGATACTTGAAATTTGGCACACATATTTAGCATACCAAGTTCTATTTATAAGAGTTTTTGAGATGTCTAAGTTTACATAGGGCTGTTCCAGAGGGGCCCAAAGTGGGAAAAAATTCCCTCGAAATTTTCCCTTTGACATCAATTTTCCTTCTCCTGGTATATGGTATGGGCATACAAGTGCTACCATTTGAACGCCAGCTCCATTCTGAAGAGAATGAGATATGAACCATGATCCTAGGATAAATAGTGACGATGCAGTAGCTGCTTGATTGAAAGTCTAAAAAATAGCCGAAAAACCCCGGGTCCGGAAAGGGTTAAGGGACACCACAATTAGGAAAAAGAATAATGAGATATTTATTTGAACATAATCAATTATATTTTCTATGTATCTAGCTAAAGCGTCCGTTCTTTCCCAGGGAAGAATTAGTTCATGGTAAACATTCGAGCCCCTTTAACCTCCTTAGAATACACAAATTAATGAAAAAAAATTTTAAAAAAAATAAATGCATGCTATTTCAGTTAAACGTCTTACGTTATGACTTTTAGCTAAGAGAACAATGATTAGAGCAAATGAATGATAACGGAAGAATTGGTGGAATGAGGATGTGGGAGAAAATGGGATTACCCATGGACAGGAAGTCCAGCACAAAACTTACTTGGACAGGGATCGAGCCATTGGCCCCATACACCAGAGGTAAGCGCTATATAGCTAAGGCACCGTGCCTTCTCACACACATCAAGGAAAGAGTAAAAATGCATGTTATTCTATTTTTGGCATAAATTTTGAACATCTTCCTCTTAGAATACGCCCTTTAATCAAAGTAATATGAGAAATTCCCAGCTTGAGATAGGAACTAACCATGTCCAAAAAATCACTTCAAATTATTCAATCGTTCCTCGTGACCTGATCTGAAAGAAGTGGAAACGTCGCTTTCAACGGGAAGAAATGAAATTATTGAAAATGCCTCTCCCTCTCGTAAAACAAAAATTTGAAAAATGCTGAAAAAATGTGTCTACTTACTTTTAATGAGAAGTTTATGTACCAAGTTTGATCTTCCTAACTTGACAGGATCGTGAGATTGTCCATGTTTCGTATAAAGCTTGACCCTCTTATCCTTTTAATCAATGCATTGAAATGAGTATACATTTTAATCAAAGCAACATGATAAAAAACACAGTTCGAAGTACGTAATAACTGTATCCAAAAGTTTATTTCAAAGGTTCAGCCGTTTTCTCGTGACACGATGGCAAACAACATCCTTTTATTTGTGTATAATAGATTATCACTTAAAGTACCCGCGTTACCTCAAGAAAAAATCTAAATAAACTATATTGTCTCTACAAATATGCATCTAAAACTTAATTATTATTTTTAGATATAATGATTATGCCCATTTAAAGTAAATCTGACGAGGAACGCGACGTCGCTTATAAAATATACTTAAAAAAAAAATAAAAACAATACTGAGAGCTAATTTGATCGAAAATGCAGAATGTATATTTTGATTTTGAATTTCTATATCTAATGTTAATTTGCACCAAGTTATCACGTTGCCAGCAAATAATCCTACATGAGTGCCTTTCTAAAGTAAATCTACAACGAAGAATGGCATATCGCTTATAAAATACTTTTTTAAAGGATAGTTAAAGTCGAATTTTATACGAGAACCAGAACATGATTTTGTACCTACTTTGTTTGTACTTTTGTATGCATTTGGTATACTTATTCATATTCTGCACAAATATGGCGGCACTTTAGGAAAGTCACATTGATATATAAATTTGTTTCTTTTACTGAAGTGACGTCCACTTCTGATGATTTTGGAAATATTTAATTTTTAATGTCTAACTGAAACTCCTTTCAGATCGTAAAAGATTTGTACCCAGATATGGTAAATAATTCATATAGTATGATTATAAGTGTTAACTTTTCCTTGTACATACAAGCATCGGAACTTAGGCATCTGGACTTAATTGCTACGAACGTCCTACATTTAATATTGTTTATAAGTTTCATACATACAGGAAGAAGTTGGAAGTTCAACTCTTCCTACTTTACGCTCATGTAATAGACATAAACTAATTCTTTTATTACGCAAAGCAATTATTATGACTTCCTTTTATAATAACTATTGTAAAATGTGTAACTAGAGGAAAAATATGACCATGAAAGTTGAAATCTTATTGGAAACTTTTTTGAGCGCTGAAAGAAAATTATATGTGCTGGAGTGAAGATGTGGTCTTCTCATAAGAATACGTACATGTTCGGAATCTACAGTGGGGTGCCTAATTAGTCAGAAGGCAGCATGTGGTTGAACATGGTTGTGTAAGATTGAAACGAGAGAACGCACAATTGGGAGATTTTTCCTTTTTCATTTATTTACGAGTCTAGATTGAGATATCCACCAACAATCGAACAGTGTATTTGGTCAGGAGTGGTGTGTGAGCTACCATACACTTCCCGCACACCAACCAACAGTATCTCCCGATGAACTCTAAGGAACACCGTGAAACTGGGTCCTCGGGAAAGTGTACGTCCAACTGCAGACGAGTTGGGCATATACCATGTAAACTGTTGTTCACGGCTTCGCGTAATTGATATTGTGAAAATTATTGACTAATGGTTGCACATTATTTAACACCACCAAGCAACGACCGACGTCTAAAAGTATGCAGTTTTCTGTATAGAGTAACGGAGAATGCTTCCTGCATCGGACTATCAACTTTGCTATAAAACGGATAAGCTACGGCAATAGGAAATAGTCACATTAGTGATTGAGTCGCCATCAACATTCAGGATGGTTTCCAAAACCACTCCTCCAGTAGATGTTGTAGCTGTACTAGTGTTGTATGGTGACGGTGATAAATTACGTTTTTCTCTGCCAAGGAGAAATCGGAAGTGTCTGTACTTCATGAAGTTTGTCCGCAGAGCATTCAACAATTTTCAACAGACATAGTATCGTCTTACACGGCAATGGACACCACCTGTCGCTGCAAGGACATTTCATACTCTCCATGAGTTACGGTGTGACACCCTTTCTCACTCACCATATTTTCGCACCGTCTTGTCCACAGACTACCACCTATTTCGTCATTTCGATCACTTCTTGAAAGTTAAAACTTCTCTGATGATGGTATATCGTGTCGTTGAGGACTTCTTTGTTTCACAATCTCCAGATTTGATTTCTCCTAGAATGTAATTTTTGTTTTACTTTTAAAAAAAGTGTTTTCCTGCAGATAAGTAGAAACTGTAGTTTTAATTCTTTCTTCCGTTCTTTGCCACTTGAAAGTGACACACTTCTTTCAGATATTTCAATCGTACCAAGACGATACTACCTACATGTAACATTAGTAGAAGTGTTTTGTTGGAAGAAGTGTCCATATGAAATATACTTATCCGTGTTTAGGATGGTAGCTTGACCGTAGATTGTAGTAATGGTGATAATAATATTACGTTCATTATCTATTGTATGTTAGGTGTGGATCCACAAAGACGAACGAATGGGATTAGGCAACCAATGCTTTTAAACGATTAGCTGCTTGCTAATTGTGTAAGACTGAATAACAATTAATTAACTGTTATTATTATTATTATTATTATTATTATTATTATTATTATTATTATTATTATTATTATTATTATTATTATTTCCACTACTATCTTCAATGGAATTGGCTATTTTTAAACAATATTTTCATATGTTCTAGGATGGCCTGAAATGCTTCTGCTCTGACAAGAAAAGTGACAAGATAACGAGCTGAAAAGATATATACGTTCCACGTAGGTTCACTTGTGATTGAATCTAATTTTCCCAGTGAAGATTTATTTTCTTTAGTAGTAAATTTCACCCTAGACTTTGTTGTGCATATTTGGATATCAGTGTCAATTGCCTAGTTGATGATTGCATTAAGATAATTCGCATTATTGATTTTATTACGATACGGAATGTCCTTGAATATACCTATGCATACACAAAATAAACTCACATAAACACGTATTTTAACATCTTATTTATCACGATGTAGTGGATTCTGGAAACATTAAACTTGTTTTTCGACTGAAAATATGTTTGAGTTGTTAGAGAAAGCTGTACATCTTTCAATCTTGCAAGTTCCATCTCTCCTGCACGGAAGTCTTATAAAGATCACCATTTTTCCTCGAAGACGCTGTATTGTACTTAGAAAGTTAACATTTGAATAGTATTCAGAAAGGATTCTTAGTAAGGTACAGTGTTCGTTATTTGAATAAGAAGGAACCCAGAAAATATCAAGTAGGTAGAATGAAAAAGTAATAAGAGATTGAGAACTGAAGAACAATGTAGGAGATAACGAAGACGAAGAGAGGTAATATATGAGTGATCTATGTTGATATTTTTAAAGAATTATTTTATTTAACAATTTACTGGTACCATCTACGCACAGAACCACAAACCTAAAGTGATACACTAATATGGCTAAAATATAGTTCGTAGGACAGCAGCAATGCGGTGTGACATGGAAGCGATGAGGTCTTGGTAGTTGGCTGTAGGCAGGGAGCACCACATCTGTATGTAAAAGGCATTTAATTTCTGCAAATTTTAAAATGGGGGCGATGAGCTTGAATTTGACGTTCAATGACATCCTACAGGTATTCAATTGGATTAAAATCGGACGAGTTTATTTGGACGTCATTGAAGAGATTGGAATTCACCACTGTGCTCCTCTAACCGCACCACAACGTTCGACTCATAATAAGGAGGGCTGTCTTGCTGAAAAATGCCATTCCCAGACTGACATATGTCCAGTGGACACATAGTTGACAATATGAAGGTTTCCTAAATCATAACAAAGCCACCCTGGCCTGCCATCTTCCTACTGTGCACGTCTTGAGCAGCTGTTTGCCTGGAAGACGATGAATTCTGGCCCGGCCATCGATGAGATGAAGGCAGTGTCATGATTCATCAGATCATGAAATTCTATATCGCTGCTCTGCGGTTGAAGGACTATGGGCTTGTGCCTATTCCAGTCGTTATCGATTATATCGTGCAGTTAGCATTGTAACGGAGGCCCATATCTAATACTGTATGGTGAACTGTATTCTGACAATGTGAGAAACATTCGTGCTTTGTCCATTGTTAGTCTCCTAAAGTCTACTATTAATTGTGCCAGTTTACGTCCTATCCTGTATTCACCTCAATATAGTCTATAACGTCTGGCATTTTTAATGAAGTCTGGCCGCGCCATTCCTTGTGGTTTGGTGCTCATTTCATTGTCTTTTCCCAACTTTCGGAAGACATTAATCACAACTGCTTGCTACATACTCGATAAGTCGCGCTGTTTCCCATCCGTCTAGGAATCACAATCAGGCACTATCAAACTCTGATTTATTCTGGATCTTTCCCACTCTACACACAAACATCACACTGACTGATCGATCAAAATTTCTGTCACCATTTGACGAGCAATTCTGCTATGCACCCAATAGTTTTATGTCAGCTCAACAACTTCGTTAAACAGTAGCAGACAGTTATAATGTTGAGGCTGGTCAGTGTATTTATCTTACTGAAATCATTTATGCAACTCCGCTTTAATACAATCAGCTATTCAATATACATTCTTTTTTAAAAGGTACAAATACATCAACCAAGAAGCATATCCTTCTTCTAAATCTATAGCTCATATATAGGCTACATATGCAGCATCATAAACATTTCAGGAAGTCAGTAAATAAAAACAGTGTATCCTTCTTGTGACTGAAGATATGTTCAACCACATCAAGGCACTTTCTACCAACATTCTAAAAACCATACCATCTCCAAACTGTATCTACCACCTAACAATGTGATGAACGTTATGGTAGGAAGAAAAGAGGGAAGGAAGGATGAGGATATCAGTAAATGATCTACTGAAAAGATATTGATTTTTTGGAGACAATGTTTCTTGTCAGTTCCAGGGCTACATAACAAATACGATCTAAACTTGGACTTCAATCACTACTCAGATTTATATGGGAGACAGTTCAACCGGTCATTGCAGTTAGAAGACATGCAACACTTTCGGCGGAAATCGAGTTATTCGAGAATTTTGTGATTTACTTGGGTAGAACTATCATTCTAGGCAAAATGGAATCATACACGCCTTTCCGTAATGGGAGTGAATAAGTAAGAAGGGCTGGCATAAAAATATATATCTATACGACCGATATTAGTGACCGATCCTTAGTTTTGGTAGTCACTCAGGCGAATAGTGACAGATCCAAAACCGTCTAAGTAGACTTCAGTCCCATAGTATACGGGTGACGGATGGGAATGAGAAGAGGATGACATGAAAATATAATAGAAAATGAGAAATATTAGGATTCAATCTATAGGGGAAAATGGGGTAATAAGAGACAAAAATAATTTAAAATGTTAGCAGTTTTCAAGTCACGTTTCTGATTCTTTGTGTATATATACTTTGTTACTGGACAACACAATAGAAAATTATTTTATTTCTTCTCAATGTGTATGAAGACTGCGAAAAAATATTTTTTTTAAAATTCAGTTGTTGTCTCTTATTACCACATATGGGGTAATAAAAGACGCTGCCCAGATTACTTTCATGCTGTGCCTTGTCATTAAACTGGGGTTACAAGGGATATATCTAAGATGTATTCTATTACCCTACCTTTTTACACGTTTTTTATTCTGGATACTTTTCTGCAATTGCCATGTGAAAATTAATGTTAGGAAAAGTCGTACTTGAACGATAAATGCTTTTAATTACAAACTATACCAATTACAGCATTTCATAATTTGTGGAGTTTCTTACTCAATCTGAACATTTTGGAACAAAAAACTTACACATTGTAGTCATATAAATCTTTTTTTTATTAAAAAGATATTGCCTATATCGTAAAGCAACTCTTTATGATACAGTGACTTTTTACACAGTAGACTATATAAAATTAAATTGGCTATACCAAAATGAAATATTGCCTGAGTGAATACTTTTAACAATAATAGAATGAAACTTTAACCCTAAAATACAAAATAGGCTTAAACCGAAACTTTTTAAACTAAACATCATTTCGTTGTAACGAATAATTCTTCTTAATATTTACAAATTCTGCTTTTTTTTAACAATGAATTGATCATTTCCTAATAAAATTACAGAACCATAAAATATAAGCACTTTATTCACTTCCTGAATATCATCATGAGGAGGTAAGTGGAATTTTAATCTACAGTTAGTGAAAATGGAAAGACCAAACGACTGTCTCTTATTACCCCGACAAAACAAAAAAAAAGGGGGTTATAAGAGACATTAATTTTTTTAAGAAGCTCATTAAAAAAAACTGGAACAATTCCAATTTGAAGTATCACGAATGCTATACAAATTTATGCAATTTTTTAAGAAATATTTACAACTAAGTTGTAAAAAAAAATCTTCACGTAAAAGACTGGCTTTAGGTACCTAAAGTTCTTGGTAGACATTTTTTAAAGGCTGAAAAGAAGGTAAAGAAGTTGCACAAAAGCAATGATTGTTTTAAGACTTGCACACAAAAGGATATAAAAAGCTTTAGATTTTTTTTCATTTTTTGTGATGATAAACCAACCTACCATATATTTTGTCTCTTATTATCCCATCTTCCCTTAGTTAGCGGAGTAACTGAGATCAGTAGTGACTTCCGATACCGTCTAAGTGGAAATTCATCCTCCATCATTTTAAGGGGCTGAGCTAGGAAAGCTGCCGTTGTACGAATTTTTATTATTATTATTTTACTGAAAATCCTAATGATAAAAGGGGAAAATACCCTTAGAGGGAAAGGGATTAAAATACTTTTCACAAAATCTATTTTCGCTGTTCAAGAAACAGACATTTCAGGTAATATTAACTAAAGTAAAAGTTACCGTATATTGTTCCTTCACTGTTCAGTGTAGAAAGGTCACATGCGCAATATTTTAACGTTTTATATTCAAGGCACTAACCACTATAGAGAATACTTATTGAAAACGTAAATATATGGAACCGTGTCTCATGCCATGATAATTGTTATTTGAATAAATTGACACATTAAAAAAATAACAGTTACGTTTTTCGTTTTTCTCGAAAACTTGATTTTGTAATATATGCTCTTTCTGCAATGACCGATTCAATTTTCTTTTCCGACTATGGAACCCAGTATCACACAGACAGAGGAAATATATGAGTTAGCCACTCCGTCATGAAGATACATTCAGTTAATATCAATGGTGACTGGTGACTGAAGTGACCCCACATATCACTCATCACTAAAAGAAGAATGGTTACTTAATATTCTAATTCTTGTACACTTTAATTAGCTAGTACGAGGTAACTTTGTTTGGTTTGATGCTATATTATTTATTTTTTTTTTGCTGACGGGGCTTCCTTCTAGAGCCGCCACTGTTAAACAGATGGTTTCAGTGTCTTCAATCATTGGCTAAAGTAGTTCCAGGAAACTTATTTTCGGGAAATAGTTCTGCCGGTAATAGGATGGCACATGTGGTATTTTGGTGAATATTGTTATCAAAACAATTTCTGTTAAGGAAAATATATCCGTTTTCCCACAAACTGTTTCTTGTTTGGTCTTTCTTTTGTTACCAAGTTGCATTCATTATTTTTTTGCGGAACATATGCCAGAAAAAAAAAAAGAAGTGTAGCCGAGAATGTATCTACATCAAAATACAATTTCTAACACAGAACGAAAAACAACTGTTTTGTATGTGCGTGAAAATGGCAGTAAGAGAACATTTAGAAAAACAGAGTCCGGAACTTAAATGTGCTTCCTTTCTCAAGATGCTATAGGCTTTTCCGATCTTCACATGTCTTTCGTATTCTTTACCATTTCATTCTTTTCATATATATTAATGTTTCATTTTACTTTCTTTTCCTGCAACTTATGTCCATATTTCGTCAACCGAAAGGCACAACTACCTAGAAAGCGAACAATGCAAAACATGGGGGGAAAAAGGAGGAATACGGTGGTGAACAACAGTTTCTTTTTCAAAAAACAAAAAGAAGTAAAAATACTTTTAGAAAAAAAACAGAAGAAGAAGAAGAACTAAAAGTGTGGAAGCTATCATGCCTCTACCCAAGGGATTTCTCTGCTCTCTATCGATCCAACGGTGTAAGCACACTCTAGCTCCAGTACAGGGTTGCCACGCAGAGCAAAATTTCAATAACTGATCTAGATTACAGTTTCGGATATATTTTTAAAAGGTACTAAGTGGAGAACGTACGCGAAGTTTCACTTTGGGAATAATATTAGTGCTGAGACTCCACGTTCTTCAGAAATTCTCAAGTTAACACAAGGTAAAATTTCGTTTGAAACCATTTTTCAAGTGTCTGTCTGTAAATGATTCTTTCTTTTTGATACTAAAGCCTCTGATTATTTTCTGATCATTGCCTTCAACGTATGTTCTACTTACGTGAGAATAAAAACCAAATCCCTTTAAATTCACAAAAGTTGTTTTACTTTCCCACCCAGATGTCAGTCTTACATTTCCAACTCGTATAAACGCATACATCCACTTTCGCCAAAAAATGTCTCCATGTTTTTATCTTCGCATAGTATCTTCATCATATGATTTTATCAGGGCTGAATTAAGGAAGGTGCTTAGGGGGCTCCAAGTGGACAGAGGCCTTCACTCTGATCAAAATCTCAACTGGCTATCTAAAAAGAATCATGAAGATACAATCATCATCATAAAATAAAATATCACCAAAAATATGAAACATATTCTCTTAACTTTTCTATTGTACTTTCATAGAAATGTATCAAATGAAGTCAGGAGGGACCACATATTTTATCTAACCCCGGTCCTCCAGATAGGTTAATCCAGCCCTGGAGTTTATGCTAATTAATGCTGATACATTATTTTAGATCACACTGTTCCTAACTCTAGAATTCTGTTGATTTTGAATTTAATGTTCAGTTCAGAAGCGAAGCGATATGAGACGTGAACCTATTCATAACGTGGAATCCGAACCACATGAGTTCCCGCTGGGAATCGAACCCGAGTCTCTCAAGCCAAAGGCGCGTACGCTAACATCTTAGCCACGAAAAAGCTCTTATTCCTCGTGAGAGATCCAAGTTCGATGCTTGGTGGAGGCTCAAGTACTCCGGTTCTAATTCTAAGCAATAGGTTAATATCTTGTGTAGACTCGGTGCTCGATACACATCAAATTAAGTAAACTGTCCGTATTTCCAATCTAATGTAGGGTTTCCCTAGCTGTTATTAGTTAAAGTGAATATTTTCGTACTCCTTATCATTCCTAAACGTCAAACTGAAAAAAATAAAATTTTTAGGTTTACGTCCAACGCTTGTGCTATGTATGTTAAATAAGATAGATCAATGATGTAAGTGTATGAAAGAATCACTAATATGATAATGTAGAACAGAGCAAACTTCGCGAAAACCCATAAACACCATTTTATCCACTACTAAATTCACATGGTCTGGGGTCGAACCAAGCAAATCACGCAAGAAGTGAATGGTCTACCACGAAGCCACGGTATTGTTCAAATTCAACAATGAAATACTTCTATTTAGTTGATCATCTGTTAGTGGTTTTAGAACATTTTAGACGTAATGAGGAAACAAACACAGAGAAGGACGTAAAGGATAGTATACAACATAAGTATTAATATTAAAATATAGAAAATTAGTGAGGAATAAATTTTGAAATTTTGTCTCTCAGGAATACTTCTCACTATCGTTTACGTAATCTATTTTCCTCTCAAACTCAGAGGACACTATTTCCTTTATCATTCTAATCCAGGGTAACCACGATCAGATTTAGAGAAATAACAACGGAACACTCGTCAAACTGACATAAACAACCCATCTAATTATAGCCATTTGTTATTCATGTCAGTGAGGAAGAAATCTCTCACTTCTCAAAAGAAACAGATTTTCATATGTTTAACCTTATTTCAACTTCAATTTTTACATAACCTTACAACATTTATTAGTATTAGGAACATTGATTATCATTTGAATACCATATTTTTTGATGACACTGAATTTCTTATAGAAGGGTTAAAGTTTCTTATAAAAGAACTATAGAAATCCACACAAGAAATATGTTTAAAATGACACTTTATTATGCTACTTAACTACGATCCGAAAAGGGGTCCCTTATTTTAAGAAAAAGTTACATTTTGTGGCAAGTTGGCATTTGTCTTACGACTTCCTGAAATAGGAAACACTCCCCTTAGAAACGGAACCCCTGCTTACGCTATTCTAAACAAAAAAATCTTTCACCGTTGTGAACAGTGATAACTCAGTTTCTCTCATTTCTTTAACATTCAAATCGAAATACATTTTTGGCCTTCAAAGATTTCTGCGGCACCCCACTGTATAAAATTTTACTAAGTCTGTGAACATTTTTAGTACAAAATTTTTATTTGCTAAGAACGACTTGACTGACTTGAATTAAACTTCACATTACTTGCTTAAATAATATGCGTTAATAAGGCTCAGGTATTTTAGGATCAGTTTTGTGAAATATAAAAAAAATCGAAGTTGAAACCTAATGTGAGATCTTATTTTCCAGAAATGGTCCTACGTATTTAGAGTAAGATTATCATAAAGGCAATTAATAATCCTGCCAAATTTTAGTTCAAATCGATCTATATGAAAAGTAAATGCGAAATTTTGACATGGCTAAATTTGTCTAAATCTCAAAATTAAAGTTGACCACTAAAACTCAAAATTAACACGAACGCTGATGATAACCTATTTAGCTGGTGTGCAATGTTAATGTTATATCAGTGAAAGTTGATTTAGATGTGTGAATTCAGTAACAAAAAGTGTAGTTTCATTTCTGAAGGACTTGTTTTATTTGAACCGAAATAGACATGAAATTCAATTTTGGTCTATCTAGGTACAAATTAAGTCCAAATTTGGTAGAAGTTGGTCAAAGTCAAAGTTCAAAGTTAATATAAATCGAAAGTAGGAACAAATACAAAACTTTCATTTCTGAGTGATATTTTAACAGCTTTAGACAAAATTGATAGTAAGTTTACTAATAATGATGGACTGTGCGGAGTTCGATATTTTGTTCAAGTGCATGATAGGTAAAGCGCAATTATGAATATGACCAAATTTTGTCAAGGATACAAAGCGTTTCACCTATGTAAACCAAAAGGATCATGAATGTCATTCATAGATTCCTTAGATGGCCTCTAAAATTTAGTAGAAGTTAATCAGCGTTAAAGGTTATGACAAAAGATAAAGTACCTAGATAGAAATCGACAAATTTTGTTCTCCAGTGAAAACAAAGAAGGATAGTGATGTGAGGTGGAAAATTTTCCGCGGAAAATTTTCCGTTCTAAAAAAAATATCAGTAATCAAGTAACAATTCCTCAGGAATCATGAAATTGATTGAATTCATGTATAGAAATGTTAAAAAGTGAAAGATCGTTTAAAGAATCTGAAAATTTTCATTGCTCAGACAATTTTCAGTACTATATAGGAACAAGTTAAACAATTTTTCATGATTCGAAATATTTTCTGCCTTATATGGAAAAATTGAAGAAGTTTTTATGATTCGGAAAATTCTCATCATTTTGAAGCAAGAGGTAAAACAACTTCTTCAAGATTGTGAAGATACATTTGTGAATCGGAATGTTTTATTGCTCTGTAGAAACAAATGAGAGGAATTTTCATAGATTGGAAAATTTTCATCACTATGTAGAAACAAGTGGAAAACACTTTTCATAGGCCTGACAATATTGGACATTATGTATAGTGATGTTAAGTGGAAAATTATCTACTATATTTAACTGCACATAGAGCTACAAAATTGAATTTCAGTAGAGGAAAGTTAGTCAGCAACAAATTATAATTTTCCAATTACCTTTCGGGAACCGGAAAATTTTCTATTTCAAGTTGGGAAATAAAATTTTACAGTGTTTCTCTCTCTCTCTCTCTCTTGCTCTGCGAGCTCCTTCGTTGCTAAGCAGTCAACATACGCGCCTTTGGCATAGAAAACCTGGCTTCGATTCCCAGCGGGAGCTCACGGAGTTCGGATTCCACGTTAATCAGTTGGTACCGTTTTTTAGTCTCGCTATTGAAAGGGACGTTAAACTCAAATTAATTCAATTCAACTACTCTCTCTCTCTCTCTCTCTCTCTCTCTGTGTGTGTGTGTGTGTGTATGCAAAGTACTGAGAACATACCTCGAGTTCGTAGAGTACAAATATCCCATTCTATTATTTAAAATTTTAATTTATTAAAAGTCATGAATATTTTCCGGTTCATAAAAACATGCTCCACTTATTCATTCGATTCATGAAAAATTGTTCCACTTGTTCCTACATAGTACTGAAAATCGTCTAAGCCACGAAAATTTTCAGTTTCTTTAAACGATCTTTCACTTTTTAACATTTCTATATATGAATTCAATCAATTTTATGAATAGTGACGAATTGTTACTTAATCACTGATATTTGTTAAGAACAGAAAATTTTCCGGAAAATATACAAGAAAATTTTCCACCTCACAGCACGCCTAAAAAACGATGTAGGAATAAGTGGAGTATGTTTTTATGAATCGGAAAACTTTCAGGAAAATTTTAATCACTGTACGGGAAAGACAATTTTTCGATCCATGAAAAATTGTTCCACTTGTTCCTGCATAGTACTGAAAATTGTCTAAGCCATGAAAATTTTCAGTTTCTTTAAACGATCAGTCAGTTGTTTACATTTCTATATATGAATTCAATCAATTTTATGAATACTGACGAATTGTTACTTATTCACTGATATTTGTTAAGAACGGAAAATTTTTCGGAAAAATATAGAAGAAAATTTTCCACCTTACATCTCGACTAAGCAACGATGTAGGAATATGTGGAGTATGTTTTTATGAATCGGAAAATTTTCCGTTTTAAAATTTTCCGGAAAATTTTCATCTCTGGAAGGAACACAAAGTTTAAATTTGAATAAAATACTAAAATATGAACAGGACGAGGAAGATGGGAAAAGAGATAGCAACATTGAACGTACTGACTAACCAAAGCTTAGCTTTCAATTTGGGGGTAGATTGGCGACGTCCCAAGCTAGCCGAAGGCTAGTATTAACATATACAGGAAAGTATTTTCTAAGCTATGTCTCTTCCATATTTTTCAAATTAATACACATTAGTATGTAGTTGAAAGAACCACACACCCACAAGTTTTACGTCTAGATGTGTAACTTCTACTACTTTTATTTGACGAGTAGAAAATTGGATATGAATACGATTGGATTGGAGCAGTATCATCCTCAGAGGGCAATCCTAGGTCATTAGGACTGGATAAATCGTTTCATAGGTATCTTAATAGTGATAGTGCATGTATCTAATCGATGGAACGGTGAGTTAATTGTTTCATTGATATTGTAACAAGACATACAAATATCAGGTATATATTTTAGATGGAAAGAAGGTAGGGGTTATTATGAGTACATTAAATCTGTTTTTGAAGAACCCAATAAAAGAGGAAGCTGTACAAAGTTATTTTCAACCTGATAACAGTTGTTTTAAAGTAAGAAAAGGTAATAAACATATAAATAAAGAAGAAGAAAAGAAGAAAAAGAAAATACGTTGAAATCATTAGGTTGAGTTTTTGGCCTAAGGTTAATTTTGCTTTATTTTGAAAAGTTGCTGAGAAGACGAAAAAGAAGAAAGAAATCGTATGACTTTATGATGATATCTACGTGTTGTATCTCTTAAAGTTTATTACTGGCCGCAGTTTATTTCAATACATGATAGGATCTTTTTTGTGTGTGCAAAATTCGGTATATGCCTATAAACTATGAGTGTATTTTTCTACCGTAAAAGAATTAGCTATTTGCGGGATAAACGTTTATGGAGCACCTGGTAAAGCGACGTTTACAACGTTAGGTACATAATAAATTGTTGTTGTTTGTCCAGGGTATGATTTCATCTAGTCAGAAACAGGTTAGGTGTAAAATATTTGTTTTACGGGACCTAGAACTAACACATCCTATGGCTAAAAGTGATTAGTAGTATGAGGTGGAGAAACGACAGTACAATTCCATTTTTTGACACAAAATTCCATACTTCGGCGAAGTCATGATTGTGTAACAATAACAGGATAGGAGTCCCTGTTTTGAACAACTAACAAGCATACACACTTATTTCGTAAAAGAACAAAAAAGAAAATCTGAGGATGTTATCCAGCCACTGACATTTGCTTACACTACTTGTTGGTCTATCACTTAGAACGATACTTGTCTTTATACTTGTATTTCAATCCTTATTTGTATTTGTGGGCAGAATTCACTTTTAAATTATGCACAAGCTGTTTAAGGAAGGAAGAAGAAGAATATGAAAAAAAGGATATAGATGTAATTTCTCTTTCAATTGTTATATGTTGCTATTTTGTTAATATAGGGTAGGAATCGACGATGTGAAATTTGTCATAGCAACACAAAATAAATAATGCATAATTGCAGATCCATCTTGTGAACACTATATGTACAATTTTTAAGGTGTGTAAAAAGTTTCATGTGTCACATCTTAGAATGGAAAGGTAATATCATAATGCCGTGTGTATTTTTTTTTTTTTAAATGAAAATCAGTAGCCTCAGTTATATATAAATATACGAACTGTGGGTCGTTATACACTTACAAAATGTTCTTTATAAAACTTATGGGAAAAATTAACATAGAACTTATGGAATTACCTAAACATCCAATGCAGAAAAGCATAGTTATAACAGGGGTACCCCAAGGGGGGCTATGACGCAAAGTGCGTCATTGAAATATTTGGGGGGGTAAAAATCTGTATAAATATGTTTGAGGAAGTGTAAAAATTAATCTAAAAGAAGATTTTTTCATGGAAGAACACCTACGGGTAGACAATTGGGGGAGGGGGGTGCGTCATGGACATAAGGGGGGTGGGCACCACTGGTTATAATTTAACTCCTTTCAGAGATGTCATTCTGTATATCTTCTTTTCTTCTTTCACCCGTATAGCCTTACACGGTTTTTGGACAGCACACGTTTCGTTTCGTCATTGTTCCAAATATCGTTTTCGTGGATCTGTATTTCTGCAATATACCTATCAAATTGTCTAGAAATCATGGCAACATGTTGCCTCTTGAAATTTATGCTCCTGCCTAAGCTCTTAGGCTCAGGTACTCTGAAAGATACGTTTGGGTAACGTTTTCTGAAAACAGTAATCCAATTTTTGCTTGCTGATCTACGTTTTATCAAACTTACTGACATTTTAATGTTATTAGCTAAAATGAATTGAACTGCTAAATATTTTAAATCTTTAAGAATAAAACCTAAAATATATTGAAAGCTTTTTAATACACAATCAAACAATGCATCTTCTTGAGATTTTGTAAAAGTCATTCAGGTATTCTAGTATCCCCTTTCAAGAGCCTTATCGGTGTTCTGCTTCTCTTTCATGTGTTTATATTGAGGCATTGCATTGACATTGAAGAGTTCTTGTGTCTTTCACTAAGCATACCTTATAGACTCCGTCTCTTTTATTGGGCTTCCGTAGTCTTCTGAACTTGATTTCCGTCCTTCTGCCTTCGTTTGGTAATTGCTTATATTCTCTAGAATAAAAAAAACGTATTAAATTCCATTTTAGGATAACTTGTGACGCTATCACAATATACGCCACATTGCTTGTCACAACTAACCATCCTTTAATTCTTTTCCTTGTGTGTGCAACTGTTTTGACCAGGTATTGTCGCTAAAGCATTTACTGAGTTCAGTAGTGTAAACATTTTCACTTATACTAGGAATGCAATGGATGTACCCGATTGCAATGAAATGAGCTGAGCGAGCTTAAACTACGTAATCATTCCTGGCCATTATGTAATAATAAATGCCATTTTTAATTGTTGACAAAAAAATCGCGTGAAAACTTTTTCCCCATGTTAAGTCTATGCAAGCGTTTTTCGGTGATTATTCCTCGATGGTACATCGGATTTTTGATTTCGACCTATGTTGTCACTCAGCACGACATACTCTATCAGCGTGCTAAGTTTGGTTGAGATCGGCCAAACGGTCTAGGAGGAAGCGTTTTTCGGTGATTATTCCTCGATGGTACATTGGATTTTTTATTTCGACCAATGTTGTCACTCAGCACGACATACTCTATCAGCGTGCTAAGTTTGGTTGAGATCGGCCAAACGGTCTAGGAGGAAGCGTTTTTCGGTGATTATTCCTCGGTGGTACATCGGATTTTTGATTTCGACCTATGTTGTCACTCAGCACGACATACTCTATCAGCGTGCTAAGTTTGGTTGAGATCGGCCAAACGGTCTAGGAGGAGTTCGCGGACAACCAAACGGCTAACCCGAGTATAAGAGCTTCGCTTCGCTCAGCTCAATGATTAAGTTATTGAACTGATCCTGCTCGAAAATAATCTTCAAATTGTACAGGATGGTCAGAATATCAGTTTATAACGGTGGAGCTGCGTTATGCTTCTTGTAATCCCAAGTTCTACAGAATTCTTTCTGGTCGACTTGCAAGCCGAACGATTCACTGACATATTAACTTCCGCTCACATTTCCTTTCGTTTTGATGATCAATCAGAGCTAGGGTCATTCAAAACAGTTCCAGGTTTCTTCTCTCATGTAATCAAAATCTGACGACTTAGTGACTCCGTTCACGAAACCTATCTATCGCCTGCAGCATATTTTCATTGTTGTGCTTCCCTTCATAATCCCAAAAACTTGTCATTAAGCGTGCTCCAAAATCAAGTCCTTGGTATCTGCTATTGTTGGTCACCAAACACAGAAAGGCGAGACAATGAACTGGCCAACGTGCAGACTTTATTCTCCTCCTTCCGCGGGAAGTTATTTAGCAATCACGTGGCAATTAAAGCAAGGAACACTGTTGCTATATCAATGATCAACACGGGAGGTTCAAGTCTTAAATATCTCAACATGTTAGGTGGTTACAAGCATTTATCCAAGGTGTAAAGGGACTTTCTGACCACCTTGTACTTTAATGGTAAAGAAACTACATAAATGTTCACTTAACTCTAACTGGCGTCAATATTCTCTCATCAACTTCACACGTTTCACTGTGCTGAAGTTGCGGCTCACTGCAATGACGTCACTCAGCATTGCCGCCTTTAAGAAAAGAAAATATTTACCTTGTCAGTACCCGCTAATGTCACTTCTACCGCACCCTTCTCTATTGTAAATATCTGTCTTGTTAGAATGACGAAATTCTATATATAAACTCCCCATTTTGAACATTTCCGTTTCAAGGATGGGAAAAGGGAAATTTTCTACATAAATGAAATAAAAAACAAGAATGTTGAGGGCCAACTTCTCTCTGGCTGCTTCACTAAATTAGATTAATTTTGGTACAAGATTGGACCATGGCGTATCTTGGGTATCTATAACATTATCATCATGGAGATGAGAAGAGACTAGAATGGCAAATTGTGATATATATATAAAAATCGAAAATGACCTACCCTGTATATTAGCATGTAATTCATCGTTCTTAGCTTCGATGAGATAAATACTGGCACTGCGCATACCATTTAAGTCCAACGTATTGTCCATCGTCATGGTTGTGAGGATAGTGATGGGCAGTGAGAATATTCCCGATGTTAAGGAAAATAAAAAAATGGGAATATTCCCGGGTGTTTATTCCTGACGTACAAATTCCCAGGAAGGAATTTATTTCCATTTCTTTACTTTATTTTCTAAATTATAAGAACCATATAACTAATTACTTCATTTTCATTTATTATCCAGGTTTTAAATAAATTGGAGGTTTAAAAAATTAAAATTCATTGACTACTTTATATAACTAATTAATAATATATTTTTTAAATTTCCATTTCCATTTGTAGTAGAAAGTATCAAAGTACTAATTTATAAATGACGATCAGGATCCAGTTTGTAGAGTAATCTAAATATTCAGTAGAGTTTTACCGTACCGTTAGTACCGTAATACATGTCAGTGTGTCTACTGCAAGAATGTACTGTCTCTGACTCGAATTTCGCTCTCTAAGGAAGAATATAATATTGACTAAAGAGATCTCTTTACTTGTAAATACATATACATTTAAAATGTAATGTTTACATGTCAAAAGTTAGCATTGTTTCTCAGAATGTTTCATTAGTACTGGTGTTTCTGGTCCTGTGTTAATTGGGATTTGTTTGCTTCTTTTTAGTGCGTATTCATGTACAAAGCGTTGTTGGCGAATTTTCGTTTTCTGGCAGTTACCAACTTAATTTGTTTATAACATATAAAAATTTGACATTTTACAATATCAGTAGTAGAGTGAAATATAGGAAATCCACTTACATATAAGCTTAAACTGTCTAGCGGTGAGGGCCGCGCTGGCTCAGTGGTAGAGCGTTCACCTCTGGTGGTAGGGGTCTCGGGTTCAAACCCTGCTCCCGCCAAGTGAACTTTGTGGTGGACAAACACCGTGTGCGTGGGTTTTCTCGGGGTTCTCCCGTTTCCTCCCACTTTCTTCATTCCACCATTTCATTCATCTCTCACCATCGCCGTCTCCTTTAGCCTAACCGGCATAACCGTGGGACGTAAAACTTAAATATTTCATTTCATTTTTTTGTTTAGCGGTGTAAAACTAAGGACTTTCTGTACCAAATGTTTTTCTACATATTTACTCACACAAAATATATTGTAAGTAAATATACATTTATATATACTCACTAAAGATAATAAAATAATAATAAAATAACAATAACACCGTTCAGCATATACATTTTAAAGAATCCTGTAGAAACAACAGTAATAAATATACTTGTATAAAAAAAAACATTTTATTTTGAAACCCTAATATAGCAATTGAATGCAATTTTCTTGTGTTTATACATAAATTCCCGGAAAATTCCTATTTCTTGGAATCTTTCCGTGCATATTTCCACTGAATATTCCCGAGAAATATTTTCCCGAGAATTTGCCCATTACTAGGTGAGTATTATGAGTGGAATATTGGTGTAAAACTAATCCAAAATCGCCAACATAAAGTATAATAATCTAAGGTTCTGGTGTCGCTAAAATGAATGGTAGAACTCTCGATACCATTTAAGTCCAAGCTGAGTCAGCATGATAACGACAAGGAAGAAGTGGGGATGGAATGAGGAGAAATTACTGATTTTGGCTATTACAGTTTCATTGAAATAAGTATTCTAAAATGGGAGAAAGGGATATGTGACCCTCAAATCATCTTAGACTCCTTCACCGAATTTGATGACTTTTGGAATCTAACTTGAACCTTGGCTACCTTAGGATTTAATCATATTACTTTTGTTAAAATGCATGTTTCAAGTGAGGAGTGAAGGGTTCAAAATACATGCAAAAGATTGAATATATCACGATCTTTCAACTTGAAAATAATTAAACTTGGCATAGTAATTCTTCTTTTCAGTGACTCAACTAAGAGCTGAGGGGCAAAAGGAGCTTGTGTTCTGAGCTCTAGATTGAGGGGGGGGGTCAAAATTGGACAAATATTTATTTTCACTATAAGGCAAGGAAAGGAGTTTTAGCAAACTAAAGATCATAAAAAAAATCTCAGAAACTTAACAGGTCAACAACGACTCACCAACTTTAGGATCATATCCGTAGAGCGTAAGTTAACTTCAAACTCTCTTTTGAGGACATTGTAAAACCCTTTGCATTCAAAAGAGCCTGGAAAATTAAATTTTAGTTCAAAGTTTTTTGTGTTTTCATTTAACTTACATCGATTTAAGAAATTTGTAAAATGTCCGTGCATAACACTCGATATAATAGCTTGACTGTTTGTCATAAATAGTCTATTCTAAAGCAACAGACTTTCATTCATTCATTCTATACATATGCACGTCCCGATATAATTCCAAAAACATTGTGATTTGCAGTTATTATGATAAGACTATAAGAATATGTCAAGCGTGCTACTTTCAGATTATTTGGCAATCAAACACGACTTAGTTTGGTGTTTTATCTTGTACTAAAAATTCAATTATGTATTCCAACTTTGAAATCAAGCTTTACTACTTGAACAAAAGATGGAATGGGAGAATTACTGTGTGATGCCAATATCAGGTGTAGTCAGGAGCGTTTGGTTTTATTGGACAGAGTGGGGAGCTAATTCGAGTTCTTGCCCCGGACGACAACTTGCCTAGTTGCATCGCAGCTTCTTTTTAAAATAATAGTATTGTTGTAATAAATAATAAATTGATACAATGAGGATCAATATGTGTTTCAGTCACTACCTCATAATACAAAAGCTGAGAATGGAAGGACACGAGTAAAAAATTTTAGTAGTAATCATCCCACAATATATGATAATAAGAAAAAAAGAATAATGCTATCATATTTTGAATTATCTTTCAGGATACTCTTTCTTTCGGACATTTCGTACAGTCTATGGGAACTGACTATATACATGTATACTGTGTGTGTGAGTGTGTATGTGTGGGTGTGTGTGTAATGTTGTTCGTAGCAGGACCTAAACCCAACGACCGAAGCCCAGATGGGATTTAAAGAATTGGGTGTTGGATAGAGGACTTCTACTTACAAATTACCCCTTTCCTATTCTACCTTCCGCTCAGTGTATTAGTGAGATAAATTTTACAGGGTAATCAGTAGTCGTGTCATGAGCTCCCGTGCCCCATACATATGCCTAAATGTAGAAATGTGTGCGAGCTTTTCTATCGATTTGTGGTTCCGATATTGTACAAGCGGACAAATGGCAAGTTCAGAGAGCGAACAAGTTGGAAAGACAAAAGGGTGAGAGAGATTGTGAGTGAAAGAGAAACTGCACGAAAGAGAGTAGAGAGACAAGGGGAGTAAATACTCTATGGTAGGGGATTTTCAGGAAGGTTTAGTATTTTACTAGGACTTCCAGTGACCTACCAATTTTCACGTACAAAAATGGGGTATATATATATATATATATATATATATATATATATATATATTCGTTGTCCTTGCTTATATACGTATATTCCTCGTCCAACGCTTTTCTTTCTCGCACAAAGACATTTTCTCTTTTCTGTTAGATAGGTTTCAAATAAATTGGCGGTAACCGAAAAATTAGAGGAAACCTTTCCGTGATACAAAACGGTATATACATAGAAAAAAGGGAAAAGGGATAAAACAAATGAAAGAATTTTGCCGAATCAAAGGTCAAATCTTTCTAACTACAAAGTATAGTTGGGAAATTGAAAAAAAAATACAATTACCTTCCTGTGTGGTTTCAGTGCGTTAGAATCGACACAAAAGAAGGTTAAATGAAAACATGTGAACGTGTATCTAATTGCAGCCAGGATTATTTGAGCGCACGGAACCATACCATTTGGTTCAGTTAGGCTTCAGCTGGCAAAATTGCTCTCCGGTTCTTTCATTTGTCACCATCGTATCTTAGCGCCTATTTGCAGTTATCAGGGTCTCCACGTTTTTACCTATGCTCCTTGTCACATTTCTTGATGACAAACAGTGGGGCCAAATACTTAAATTTCCGGCAACAACTGTTTGAAATTGTTCCTTTTAAAACGGCAGTGACACTACGTATATTCATTGATAGATACATTTAATGAATTTTTAATATTTTGAACATAATTTTACAAAAAAATAAAATTAACTCTTTTCTAACTACCAGAAATTAGAACTCCCTTCAAGCTGAATAGTCGAGTCAAAATACGGTTTGACTTGGGCAAAATTGCAACCTTTAGTTTTACATCTGTATTTTGTTTAGGTACCTCACCTGATGAAAATATCCAAAATCCGACAAAATCGGACCACGGGAACACCCCAAAAACGGTTTTAAAATGGCGGACCATGGTTTTTCGAAAAAATCGTAGACCTTTACGTTAGCGGCTCTAGTAGCCCTCTTAATTGACACAGAGACATGAATGATACCTTGTTGGAACGCTCATAGACAACAAATTCCAACGAAGTCACTTTTGTACCCATCATGCCCAACCCGTAGAAGAAGAAGAAGAAGAGAGTCGATTTTTGTTTTTTTAATTGATATTTCTTGGACCCTGGCAACACTGTACGTCCTCATACGCCGGCAGAAAAATTCCCACGCGTAGACCAGACATTGGTAACAACAATATAAAAAATGAAGGACGTAGGTTCAACAGTAAGGGAGATAAAAATTCGGAACCGCGGACCAAGGAGGGTCACTCTGAATATTTTCTACTGTGGTCTAACTTCTGTTTCTTAGATCTAACATCCTCCCTAAGAGACATGAAGCATACCGCATTGGAAAGCTTATGGAATCCACTTGCCAACGACGTATCGTTTGTGTCCCCTGTACCCAATCTGTAGAAAAAGAAGAAGAAACCTTCAAAAAAATTGGGAAAATCTACACTTTTACCTTTCTTGGGCTCTGGCAACCCTGATAATCATTCTACGCATGAAAAAATCTCGTTTCTTTCTTTAAATCAAAGGTCACTTTAATATAAGTACTATACATAAAACGACTTTGGGAGGCAAATTACACATCTACATTGTCATTGCCTACGCTAACACTGTCCTCACCATATTCCTTTAAACAGTTAAAACATTCAGTTTCTTGGCACACATCACAAGCAATAGGAAATAGAAGGTCATACCATAATACAGTGTACAAGACAATTCGTTTTATAGAAACATAACACCTATATATTTGGTCTAGGAATTAATTCGTGCGGTTGGTACGCACACATTGAAGCTGTAGTACAAACACAAAATACATAAATACCTTAAGAAAAATATTGTCCATCGCTAGCCACCACTTTCGCCAATCTGTCAGGCAATGTACGGATTCCGTGGCGAAAGAAGTCCTCATCCTTGGAAGCGATCCAGTCAGAGACCCATGTTTCGATATCTTCTGAAGAAGTAAACCGCTGTCCAATCAAATCGTTGTTCATGCAATCGAACAAGTAGTAGTCCGAAGGAGCAACGTCTGGTGAATACGGCGGGTGGGGTAAAACTTCCCATCCGACATTTTCTAAATAGGTTTTGACCGGTTTTGCGACATGTGGGCGAGCGTTATCATGTTGAACAATAAGTTTATCATGTCTGTTCTCCAATTCTGGTCGTGTTCTGGCCAGAGCTTGCTTCAAACGCATTAATTGTCGTCGACAACGTTCTCCATTCATAGTTTCACCCGGTTGCAGCAGCTCATAGTACACCACACCTTTCATATCCCACCATATGCACAGCATAACCTTTGCACAGTGAATATCTCGTTTTGGTTGTGATGGACCTGGTTCACCTGGTTTCACCCAGGCCTTTTTTCGTTTAGGGTTCTCGTAATGGATCCACTTTTCATCACCCGTAATAATTCGATGCAGAAACCCCTTTCTGCTCTGTCGTTGAAGCAGCAATTCGCAAATGGTTTTTCGTCTTTCAACGTCTCTGTCTTTCAATTCATGTGGAACCCAATGTGACATCTTTTGAATCATTCCCATGGCTTTCAAGCGTTTGGAGACTGTTGTTTGATCAACGCCTAATGCTGCTGCAAGTTGTTCCTGTGTTTGACACGAATCCTGCTCGAGCAATGCTGTCAATTCTTCGTCTTGAAATTTTTTTGGCTGTCCAGCTCGCTCTTGGTCTACCAAGCCGAAATCACCACTTCTAAACCGTGCAAACCACTTCTGACACGTTCGCTCAGCTAGAGCATGGTCACCATACACTTCCACCAAAATACGATGACTTTCAGTCGCACTTTTCTGCATGTTAAAGTAATGCAGCAGGACACCCCGCAAAAACACTTTATCAGGTACAAATTGCGCCATGTTCACTTAACTACAAACTGGTGTTGTTGACACTTTAATCCACTGCCCTATACTACGAACGATACGCGATGACAGGGGTTTGCAACACATGTGTGGATACACGGAACTGTGGGACGCTCCGTTCGTTGCGCCATCTCTTGTCCACCCGCACGAATTAATTCCTAGACCAAATATAAAGCAAAAGAATGGGAAGACGGAAGACTTTGGGAGGCAAATTACACATATACTTCGTCATCGCCTACGCTAACACTGTCCTCACCATATTCATTTAAACAGTTAAAACATTCAGTTTGTTGGCACACACCACAAGCAATAGCACATGGAAGGCCATGCTTTCTGCAAGTACAATACGTTCTTGCACACCTGGTAGCACAGTTGCAATGAACAATGGTGAGCAAATCCCATACCCATCAAACACGATGGTTGATGTGCCATATTTACGAACCGTATACTCAGCAAATGATGTAGCGATATTGTCGTACTGCCTTTACACCATGGTAGTCTATGTAACAGAGATCCTCCGTCTAAGACATACAGAATATTGTCTGGCTCCATTTCCTCAAACTGTGAGGTCTCCTGCTTGCTGAACTCTAGTATCGCATGGGCCAGTGGGGCTTTGTCTGCCTTACGCATCATGCTGGGTGACTCAAATAAAGCTGGTGGGTAGGCACATAATTCATGCGCCAAGGTCTCCTCTAAAGATGTGCTGCCTGCATTAGCGACAACTAACAGTCTTTGAAACAAAATATTCGAATCGACGGAGATATTGCTGCTGATATTAACACTACTCCGGGATGCTAGAGTTTTGACTTTATCTTCACGTTTCCACTTCACAGTGAACAGGTCTTTGCCAGATAGTTTCTTCGCAAGCTCTGCCCCAACTGAAAATAAATTATGGACGTTGACCGAGGAATCCGCTGTGACGCCAGTGGCAATGTTTCTCAACGATTTGTCTCCGTCAAATGGTGAGATGGGCTGCAGTCGTGCAAGAATGCGACGTGTGTCACTGATATCACGTGACATTCTTGACGTTTTGGCTTCTTTATGTTGTTCGCTGGTGACATATGCTACGTGAGTAAGAGTTTGCATCGCCAGATTGTACTCGGAACATGCTGGCATTGAGAGCACCCACAAAGATCGTTGCATGTCCGACATTCCACTCCCATGGGTTAGACCCCCAGTAGATTTTAGCGATCTCATCAGAACCTGCTCTATGACTAGATCAGAGGACAACCCAGCCCAATAACCGTTGCTTCTTCTAATAACTCCGAACCTATTTTGAAAGCGTTCGCGAACTGTTGGATTAACCGATGACAGCGTTAAGATTGTTTGCAGATACAAGCACGTCAACTTCAAATAATTGAAGTGTCCTGCTGCAGCGAATATGGGAATGCACTCTGCTATAGCATCAAGGAGATCCTCCCAGCTTCCTGTTCGGTCTGCTGTCACAAGTTTCCTTGCTGAAGTCAACATGCCCTGATATGCAAGCCACAACTGACTTGTTTTTGATGTGTTAAGTTTTGACTTTCGTTCTTCTATTTTTTCTCGGGCTTCTTGAAGAAGAGGTGAAGAACTAGCTCCAGTTACAGTAATTTCACCCGACATCAGGCTCTGGTAGAAAGAGTAAGCATCGTTGATAGTTCTCTGTGTTCCGTTATCGGTCTCCAGAAAAACATTCTCCATAAGCAATGCACTTAATGCGAGGCCAACCATCATGCGCGCACGGAAGGCTCTTGCTACGGACTTGCCACTTAACATATGTACAACCGAATTTTCTCCATAAACCTCATGCAAGATTTCACGTAAGCCTATACTATCCCTCAGGGAACCAATTGCTCCTAGAAGGTTCATCAGAGTATGAAATAAGCCCAACAGGAGAACCGTGTCCTTAATACTGGTGTTATGTGCTCTGTGATGCAGGATACGTGTAACGTTCCAAAACAGTGGTTGGTCTAAGGTGATGATTGATGTGACTTTGTATTTTCTCGCAAGATTATTCAGGTACACTAAAGTGAGATAGATGCATGACATATCAGATGGATGGAGGTCAATAATCAGTAAGCAGAGAACAGTGGAATTCCCTAGATGATGAAGAGATGGATCTGCGTGAATGGCCTGCATCATTCCTGGCCAGTTTGGTGTGCGTGATGGAAAGTGCCAGGAAAGTTTCCAAAAAATACCATGCGAGCTTTCGTTCGGTAATGGTGCTGTTACCAGTTCACAGTTCACCTTTTCAAGAATAGCTTTGGCTTCAGTGTATGCATGAATGGGAACACTAGCAATGAACTTCACATCAGCATCAGAGACAGGCTTCCGAAGAATGGTTAGACTGGTAATAGTGGATGGAGTAATGGCCGCCAACATCCCCATACCATGGAATGTGCCTAAACCACTCAGCGTTTGGAGATTATGGTCTACATTATCCACTGCAAATAGGAGAGTCTGGTCTGCTGACATTTCGATCACATGAGTACCAAATGTACATGCAGCACAGCGTTCAAACCGCTGCACTTCCGCGTATGAAGAGCAAAATCTCAGGTGATGCAGCGTGTCAATCAGATGTTTCTATCGATAGTGGTGGTGCAGCTGCAAAGCAACATCTAACTGCAGAGGAGTTATTATAGCTCTTGGTCTGGCTGCTTGCATCAAACACTGGCCAATCGATGCTATTTTGGTTTCATTGTCCTTTCCGGCAAAAAGTGTGGAACAGAATAGTGTAAGGAAAGGTGAAATGTACTGAAGGGATTCCTGAATGGTCAAGTCGCTGCGGTGAAGGATATGTTTTACTTCCAGTTTGTAGTTTGGATTTTATGTCGCTTTTTCCTTTTCTTGACCATGCTCCCGTGGTAAATCACGATATGCCCGTAGAATGTGATTGGCAGTTTCTCGAAGTGTAATGAAGTCGTTTTTTTCACTGTCACTTGAAATTATAATTTTTTTCACGGAAGTACTCCATTAGTTGACGCTTCATGTGCCATCTGTCATATGCAATGTGATCAGTCCCTTCAAGAAATGTGCCCATTTTTGTAACAAGTTCTCCCACAGTTAGTTGCTCATCATCGTGCTCTTCCAAATAACTACAGATGCACTGAAATGCTCGGATTCTCTCATCATTTGTAGGTCGCCCAGCCCCGATTTTTTTGACGCTGACTGACTATCGGTGCAGTATTGTTGAGGAATTGCTCTACCTGTTCGATAGTTGATACTACATGCTCTGTGATAGACACAATCTGCTGCATGAAGATCAGATAAGAAGTACTCAATTCGACCTCGGACAGTTTGTGACCAGATATCATTTAATTCATTGCAACACTTTAAAATGCTGTGTGGAAATGCTTGTGTTTTCACTCGCACATTTTCTGCTTTCAACACGTGACGGTCATCAACTAAGACAGACGCTAAGCAAAACAGGCAGTCACTGTTGCTGTTGAAGGACCCATCCAACGAGCGAGTAACTCGTTTTTGAATCGGCGATGACGTTTTTCTTTTTAGGGCAATCGCAATATCTTTTTTTTTTATCAATGTAACGTTTGCGACAAGAGACATGAACCACCATACCTGCAGCGGCGAGAATGTTACTACCGCGACCCTTACTGGCATTATTCACTCCTTCAGCTCCCTTATCTTGAAGTGTGATGAGGTTATCGTCAGGATCTAGGCTTCTGCGGATGATACACAAACGTGTAAGGGAATCAGCCATGTTTCTTCAGTGCCTAGGTTCATGCAAGACTATAACATGTAGAAAAGCTTATGAAACCCCATTTCCAACGACGTATCATTTGTGCCACCTGTACCCAACGATTATCAGGGTTGCCAGAGCCCAAGAAAGGTAAAAGTGTATATTTTCCCAATTTTTTCAAGGTTTCTTCTTCTTCTTTTTCTACAGGTTGGGTACAGGGGGCACAAACGATACGTCGTTGGCAAGTGGATTCCATAAGCTTTCCAACGCGGTATGCTTCATGCCTCTGTGACAATTAGGGAGGATGCTAGATCTAAGAAACAGAAGTTAGACCACAGTAGAAAATATTCAGTGACCCTCCTTGGTCACCGGTTCCGAATTTTTATCTCCCTTACTGTTGAACCTACGTCCTTCATTTCTTTATATTATTGTTACCAATGTCTGGTCTACCCGCGTAACGTGGGTTCCTGTCACCACGGCATGGCGCGTCCTCAGGTTGCGGATCGAGGAGAAGGCCTCTAGATATAGAGGTTAGCTGCGAATATACTGAATAAGCAGTCGCGGGCAGCCCACTAGGAGTGGTCCTCCAGCTTGGGGGTTTGGGTAGGGCTAACAACCTCATCCTGTAAATAAAAGCACTTGTTCAGAAATATTCACAAAAGCCTCGGACAAGGACTGATAACTTTGCAAGACCTCAGCAAAAGAAAATGGACATGAGATTTGGAACATGGAATATTAGGAGTCTTTATAGGGCAGGAGCGTTAAAATCCGTAACGAGGGAGTTAGAGAAATACAGGATGGACGTAGTAGGAGTTCAGGAAGTTAGGTGGGAAGAAAATGGATCTGAGAATTCCGGAAATTTTACGTTCTTTTACGGGGAAGGAAATAAAAATCACCAGTTAGGAACAGGGTTTTTCGTTCATAAACGTATATTACCAGCAATTAAACGGGTTGAATTTGTTACTGACAGACTTTCTTTTATTACTCTTAAGGGACGGTGGTGTGATATTATTGTTTTAAATGTACATGCCCCAACGGAAGATAAGGATGACGATAGAAAAGACAGTTTTTACGAAGAAGTGGAACGGATATTTGACCAACTCCCGCGATACCATATGAAAATTCTATTAGGGGATTTCAATGCAAAGGTAGGACGAGAGGATATTTTCAAAAGGATTATAGGGAACGAAAGTCTGCATAAGGAAAGTCATGACAACGGTGTTAGACTCGTGAACTTTGCAACATCCAAAAACCTAATCGTGAAGAGTACAAAATTCCCACATCGCGACTTTCATAAATACACTTGGACATCACCAGACGGGAAAACACATAATCAAATTGATCACGTTTTAGTAGATAGAAGAAGGCAATCTAGCATAATTGATGTCCGGTCGTTTAGAGGGGCTGATTGTGACACTGACCACTGCCTGGTAGTAGCGATAATACGAGAGAGGTTATCGTTGAATAAAGGTAATATTCATTGTCCGAAAACGGGGAGATTCAATTTAAAGAAATTAGAAGAGAGCCAGGTAAGAGAGGAATACCAGATTGAAGTTTCGAATAGATTTTCGGCTTTAGAAGATTCGGAGTGCACTAGTGTTGAGGATACCTGGATTGAAATTAGAGATAGCACTAAAATTTCAGCAAAAGAAAAATTGGGACACGCGGAAATACGTAGGAACAAACCATGGTTCGACCAGGAATGCATACAACTAGCAGAGAAGAGAAAACAGGCAAAATTTCGCTGGCTACAAAATCCGAATGAAATGACTACACAAAATTTCGCAGATATCAGGCGGGAAACTTCCAAAACTTTTCGAACAAAGAAACGCGATTTTCTGAAATCTAAAATTAAGGAACTTGCAGATAATAGTAAACTAAAAACATCCGGGACATGTATAAGGGAATCAACGAATTTAAGAAAGGCTATCAACCTCGTGCTTATATATTAAAGAAATCTGACGGTACAGTTCTCACTGACACGGATAGCATCTTAAATAGATGGAAAGATTTCTTTGACGATTTGCTTAACACGCAACCAAAAACTAGTGTTCGTGGAGAAAAGGAGATACACACCGCAGAACCGTATATTCCAGAACCCAATCGAATCGAAGTAGAAACCGTTATAAACAAATTAAAGAAACACAAATCTGTGGAACAAAAATTGTGGAACAAGATACACAAACTCATTCTCGTTATCTGGAACAAGGAAGAATTGTCACAAGAGTGGAAAGAATCAATCATTGTTCCAATTCACAAGAAAGGCGACAAAACTGACTGTAATAATTATCGAGGCATTTCTCTTCTGTCAACATCCTATAAAATCCTTTCAAATATTCTGTTAGCAAGACTGACCCCATAGGCAGATTAAATTATTGGAGGTTATCAGTGCGGATTTAGACGAAATCGATCAACTATCGATCAAATATTTACCATTCGCCAAACACTCGAAAAAAAGTGGGAATACAATACCCCGGTACATCAACTATTTATTGATTTTAGAAAGGCGTACGATTCGGTTAGAAGAGAAACATTATACAACGTTCTTCCAGAACTTGGAATACCGAGAAAGCTAATTAGATTAATTAAGATATGTTTAAATGAATCCCGAAGTAAACTCCGGGTAGCAAAATTTTTGTCCACGAGCTTTCACGTCGAAAATGGCCTGAAAGAAGGAAATGCGTTGTCGCCATTATTATTTAACTTCGTTTTGGAATACGCTATAAGGAAAATCAAAGATAGCAACCAGGGCTTACAGTTGAACGGTATTCACCAGGTTATGGCATATGCTGATGATGTAAATTTGATAGGAGATGATAGGAGAACAATAGAAAGAAATGCAGAGATCTTATTAGATGCTTGCATAGGTTTAGAAGTAAGTGCAGAGAAAACTAAATACATGGAAGTGCGTTGGGACCGGAATACAGCAAATTATGGATGCGTTAAAATACTAAATAATACTTTTGATAAAGTGGATACTTTCAAATATCTAGGATCAATATTAACAGAGGAAAATCATATTCACGGAGAAATTAAATGTCGACTAAAAGCAGGGAATTCGTGTTACTATTCGGTTCAAAATCTCTTGTCGTCGCGAATTCTGTCGAGGAATTTGAAACTTAAAATATACAAAACGATAATCATGCCTGTAGTTCTGTATGGCTACGAAACATGGTCACTTACTCTGAGGGAGGAACATAGACTGAAAGTATTTGAGAACAAAATCCTGAGACGAATATTCGGACCCAAGAGGAACGGGAATGGGGGATGGCGGAAACTTCATAACGAGGAACTACATAATTTATATGATTTACCCAACTAGCTAGAATGGAAGAAAGTAGAGACGCTTTCAAAGTCTTGACTGGAAGACCAATCGGAAAACGACCATTAGGAAGACCTAGGCGCAGATGGGAGGACAATATTAAGATGGATCTCGCAGATATTGGAATACAGAGTAGAAACTGGATGCAGTTAGCTAAAGATAGAAGTCAGTGGAGAGGGTTTGTGAACGCGGCATTGAACCTCCGGGTTCCATAGGCCATATAGTTAGTTAGTTAGTTTGTTAATGTCTGGTCTACGCGTGGGAATTTTTCTGTCGGCGTATGAGGACGTACAGTGTTACAAGGGTCTAAGAAATATCAATTAAAAAAACAAAAATCGACTTTCTTCTTCTTCTTCTTCTTCTACGGGTTGGGCATGATGGGTACAAAAGTGACTTCGTTGGAATTTGTTGTCTATGAGCGTTCCAACAAGGTATCATTCATGTCTCTGTGTCAATTAAGAGGGTTACTAGAGCCGCTAACGTAAAGGTCTACGATTTTTTCGAAAAACCATGGTCCGCCATTTTAAAACCGTTTTTGGGGGTGTTCCCGTGGTCCGATTTTGTCGGATTTTGAATATGTTATTCAGTATTAATTCCTGAATCGAAAATTGTTTAAAAAGCTTATGTTGCAATTTTGCCCAGGTTGAGGGTAAAATTGCTCTAGATTTCCTGGACTAGAAGCTTTGGATTAAGCTCCGACACACTGTTGCCGTCTTGAACTGAATAAAATCTCTATTTCTTCTGTTTCAAATGTTGAAGCTTGTTTCTTCTGAGTGTTCCTTAAGCCTAGAATCATCGTGTCGGGTTAAATAAGTAATGCTTCCTCCATGAATTGTCCTATTGGAATTAGCGTGTTCAAATACAGCCGAACTATGGATAAATTACTTGTGTAGAGTTGAGGCCATAGACTAGCACGGGTTATTGTGTACAAACTATTTGCCGAGTCCAGAGTGTAGGTGGGAAACGTTTCTATATCTACTCCGTGACCACTTGAAACAACTAGCAGCACGATTTTAGATCTTCTAATTATATCTACCCCAATGCCACAAATGTTTTCGGATGTTTCTTGATTTGCAAGGAGAAACGTCCGGAAATGTTGAAATTACTGAGGATTCCAAATCCTGGTTTTGGTTTGCTGACTATTAAGCCCATTCACTTCTTTAATTTATCCTGAATTTCTTTCTTCTTTCAGGTCTCTATTACTTGATTTTGTTTAACACAAAATTGCCACTTACTCTAGGTACTAGTTTGTAACTAAGGTGCAAACGATATTCGATGAATCTGATTTTTTTAAAAAAAAATCAGTAGCGAGTTATGCAGTATTTATCTAAAATATTTTCAGTGTTACTTATTTGTATGTGTCAATTTATACAAACAGATGCAATGTATCACAAAGGTACACATGTGCAATTTCTGTTATCACTGTTTAGCACAAATATCTATCATACAAAACAGCACTGATCAAAAATTAAATATATATATAACGAAATAGTAAATGTAATCCGTGTTCATCTTTAAACATTCTATTTTAAATTGCAAGAATGAAATATATGAAGGGGCATTGGACGATTATTAAGAAACAAAAAACGGTCCTAACCGACGGTAGTAATGACATGTTCAAGCGACAATTAATATCCAATATCACTAAAAATATGAGTTCTCGAACTTCGTTTAAACGTAAATGTGAGCAATATTTATAAGAACTGCCATATTTAGTCACACTATGTAAGACATGCACTTCCTTCTATGCTTTCAACTAAGCAAAGCTGCCCCTATGGGCAATTAACCATGCATTACATAGATTTGCGACTTTTGGAGTGGTTTTATCACGAATTAGAGCGTTTGACATGACTTTACGACGATTGAATGGAACTATGTGATATAGCGTATAATTATGAAATAAAAGTTAAAGATTTATTTTAACGTCCTGCATCTAACGTAAGTCACGTGTAATGGTAGAGTTTGTTGATAATTGAATGTGCTCATATTTTGTTAAGAGTCTTCATCCCGGCGAAATTAAAATACCGCTAATTTTACAGTAATTATGTGATATCTTCAAATAGATAAAAGATAATTGAAATATGGAACAAGAGCGCCCTAGACAATATTATTTTGCGTGAGGTACCGTTATCACAAGTCACCTAGTGGCTTTCCGTTTTCAGCTGTTTAGAAACGAAAATAAATGCCGATTTTCAAAATTACTCGAAATCGAAAGCATATAAGTGAGTCGTGATAACGGTTTCTTATGGAAAATAATATTGTCTAGGGCGCTCTTGTTCCGCATTTCGATTATCTTTTATCTATTTGAAGATATCACATAATTACTGTGAAATTAGCGGTATTTTAATTTCGCCGAGATGAAGACTCTTAAGCAGCATAAGTCAGCATAAGGAAAATTAAAACTGAAAAACATTCAAATCGAACAATTCATAGTTTCTTCTCTACTGGTTTCACGAATATTATTAGCATATCGTTGAATTCTTTTTAATTCATTGGTATGAGAAGTTATCGCTTCTCCAGCATATAAAAAATACTAACTGTAAAGGAGAAGTTATAAAGAGTTTTAACATATTAAAGGTTGCCGCGGTACTCAAGTTGCTAAGGTGTCTATTTGTCAACTGAGACATTAGCATTCCTTCCAGGTGGAAGCTGGAAGTTTATAATGCTGTACACTTCTTCCCATGTGGTTCTGATTATACCAACCTCTCTGTATGTTGACTTGAAGAAAGTGTAGAATCCTACCTCCACATGAAGCCCCTGAGGTTTTGTAGCCTGTCCTTAGTTCTGTAATGATAGACGTTTTGGTAGGTGGACGTTTGATCATTTAAAGAAAATAGCCTACTGGCTGAAATCACCATTTTTCTGAGGGAAAAGAAGATTTATGCAAAATATATCTGAAACCCTTTCTCCCTTTTGGATACACATTTCAATGAAAGTTTAATATTGAAATCCATGAAGTACTTATACTTTATTTATGAACCTCTCTATTGACTTAGGATGAACCTTTCAATTAAAATGACATAGCAAAGAAAGCACACCTCGAGGTAAGTACTAAATATGACCCAAGACACATTTCATATTGTTGAAGAAGTTAAAAATATGGTACTTGCCTTCCTCAAAAATAGACTTTAAAAAATGCTGGAACCTAGGCCATTTGTTTTTCATAAATAGTTTTTATATACCCTATACATATTCTCATCTTTCTACCTTTTACGGACTTGTCAGATGCGCTTATATTGCGCTTATGTTATAACTTCCAGCTTTCATTTAGAATATGAATTTTAATGACAGCAATTTGATAAAATCCAAGTTTTAGGAAGTTGATAACTATATTTAAAAATTCATTTCAACCAATTCACCTGTTTTCCCGTGATTTGATGAAACAAAAGACCAGTTTCTCTTTTATATATTAGAAGACATCTACATCCGTATACGCTCGTTGTGTCGTAAACGTAATGTAGAGTATATACTTAATTATATGGGTGTGAAAATAGAACAAAGTAAGATGACAATGGAAGCCACTCTAATTCCTTTGTTATCTCTCTCCACATTTCGATTTTAATCTATCCACCTCGATAATAGGAACATACGTTTTTAGAGTAAGGACTGCACCGTTAAAAAAGATTCACTGAATAATTTCACAAAGTCCCCCACCCATCCGCCCCAGGTCCGTATCTACGGGGGACTAGGGGGCCGGTTCTCCCTAACTTTTTGCTGGCTCCCTAAAATTTTCACGATAGGCTTACAAATGAACTATAGTATGATGATAAACTACAATATGCTTGGATTGGGCCTCCCTAACTTCTACCACCCCCCCATACATTTTGGGGCTGGCTACCGGCTTGCCCCGCCACCAGAATTGACGGCCTGGATCGAGAGATGAGATGCTGCACAAGTTGTTGCTTTGGAAAATAAGGACTGTGTCGTATAAAATGAATCACTGAAACCACTTTATAAAGTTTGTTGCAACCAGAATTGACGATCGTAATTGTGCAATGAGATGCTGCACGAGTTCTTAAAATTGGCAACATTTCCTTATTTGTAGATATATAATTTCATTGAACCCGCTTGGCCGGAATAAAATAAAGGAAATATTAAAATTCTAACTGGAAATTGCAAAAAAAAAAAAAAAAAAAAAAAAAAAAGAACTAAAATGAAAATTAATTGAAAAGTTTGAAAATACATAAGGAATGTAGAAAAGTTTATATACTGTATGTGAAAGAGAATGTCAGTTTGTGTATTACGTCATCATGAAATAACTACTAGCTAATAAAATGATATTGTCATAATTATCAACATTAAGCATGCAAATATCTTTTACGTTGCCGGGCCGCGGTTTCTCAGTTGTAGAACGTTCACTTCTGGTGCTTGGGGTCTCTGGTTTCATTGCATTTCTCGCCAAGTGGACTTTGTGGTGGACAAACACAGTGTGCGTGGGTTTTCTCAGGGATTTCCCATTTTCTCCCACTATATTCATTCCACCATTGCATTCAATACTCATCATCACCGTCTCGCTTAGCCTAACCAGCGTAAACGTGGGATGTAAAACTTAAAGATTTTACGTTGATAGTTTCGGCATGGAGAACGGGGTTAGAAGGGCGGGAATAGACAAGGTGTGACATGTAAAAATAATTGTAAATGACCGAATGTCCAATCCATAGTTTGCGGTCCCTGAGAGGAATAATAATTTTTTTTAATTCCATTTAAGTGCAAGTTCAGCTCGCATAGGCGGGAAGGAAGCTGTGATGGCGAAAGTGCAAAACCTCGTATCTCCAATTTTATGGAATTTTAGGTTTTGGTTGCATTCAATTCCCCACATCTGAATCTACGTATATGCAAAAGCTCGTAAACAAAAACTCAAAAAATCATGAAAAACTAACTTTTAAAACCTCGTATCCCGTATAAGATAATGTAAGAGCAGAACGGTTTTATTGCTCTCCTGAAAAGTTTGGTTTTGATGAGTTACGAGGTTTTGCACTTTAGCCATACATCCTAAGGTTGAGAGGGTTCAAATACTTTGCATAAAAATATTTTCTCCGTATGGAGATGGGGTGTTTCACCTAGCTAACGAATAAATCAAAATAAAAAGTATTGTGAATGAAAGGACAGCAAAGCAGCTATGAAATATTTTGAGAGTGGTGAGTATGTATTACAGTGTTGGGGAAAATTCTGATGAAATTAAATTGTAAGAGTCTGACATTGTCTGAATTGAAATGAAATGGGCACATTGATCGATCAATTGTGTCAATTTGTGGTTAATTGAATAGCAAAGTGAAATTATAAAACTACGTCTCGTCCTAAGCATTAGATAACTATATTCAAAAAAATTCATTTCAAACAGTTCGACCTTCTTGTCGTAAAGAGGTTCTACGAACATCAACTTAACCCTGGAACCACACAAATTGGATTATAGTACCTCCAACACATATTAGTGTAAATTCAACTCCTAGCCTCAATTTCCGAGAACATTATTCATTATTTCTGTACGTTTTAACACTTCACTCACATATGCTGTAGTGTTCCAAGTGACAGGTTTGTTTATAAGTTGTCTCCTGTAGTGCTGTTTGGTTATTTGGAATGAAGCACAATGACAGGCCCACTTTGCCATTCCCTAGCCTAGAAATTTATATGGCTGTCCTAGAAGAAAACTGGAATAATTGTAATCTTTATACACTTAGGTATATTACTATCATAACTTTTCATTAATTATAAAGGTAACCAAGGCTTTTTGCTGACACGGAAGGGTAAAACAAGTTGTCGCCAAACTCTGATTGCCACATAACACATCTGACAGAGCATCATGAGAAATGAACATGAGCAAAATTAAAGTACTATGGACCAGAAGGATAGGAACTAGGGGCCTTCAAAATTTGAATATCGAAAGAACTATATCTTGGAATTATGTACGTTTAAAGTAAATAGCTTTAAAACCTTTAAAGCAATCAAAACAAAAGTTGCACAATATAATGAGAGCCAGTGCACATTTGTATATGGTGCTATTTATAATAAAATATTTTATGCTGAGTTGGCAACACTGCTTCACCTATGGCAACACTGTATATGGTTTTCGATATGGTTTTCGATACGGCATTTTGTTCTTATTATATTGTGCAACTTTTGTTTTGATTGTTTTAAAGACAATCAAGCAGACATATTTGAGTCACATAGTCATATTAATTATCTTCAGAATCTTACTATCTTCCTAAATTCCTATATATTCCAGTTACAAAGTTTTAATAGCTACTTTCAAAAACTTATGTATGAGAATAAGTCAATAAGAACCTGCACTTTCGTTCTAATCTCCTGTAGATTGGGTATACGGTTTTCTGGAATCATGAGCTGATAGATGGCGCTGATGTATTTGAATGTGACGGGGTTTATTGTTATCGCTTCATGTTGGCTTTGTGCTATTTTGAAGTAAATATGACTGCTCCAATGTTCGCTTGCAAAATAGAAAACAATGTTTCCATTTTTTTGTTTGTTTGTTTGTTTGTATATGTGTGACCCGAAGGTGTAGCTTAAGCTGAAATTTACAGAAGACTTCCAGCACAATATGAGGCCAATGTTTTACCATGTCAAAATGTTTACCACTGAATTGAAAAGTTTAATAGTCAAGGAGGAGGAATGAGGGATGAGGAAAAAACAGATTATTTGAACTTTGTAAAATAAAAGTTGGTCAAAGCAAAGAAAGTATACCAACTTACTCTTCAAGACATTTGTCACATAACGACATTTGTGAAGATATCAATAGGCCTATTTATTGGATAATTTATATTCAAAAATGTTAAAAAGTATATCTTGTTTGTTATTATGAAGCTTGATAATTTTATCCTAGACAAGTACAATAACAATATGTACTGTATGATTCCCAAAAGCAGCTTTGCATTGGACAAATTAAACTAATTAACTCTATGTTCTACAGAACTCGAAGGTTCAGTGCTACATTCACGAAAACTCTCCACTGATGTTTGTTCTTAGTCAGCGACATACAGTTTCTACTTTATGTTCTTATTTCAGAGAGATTCATCTTAATATTCTCTTCTTATCTGCTAATAAATCTTTCTAGTAATAATGTTTCGATTGGGTTCCCAGTTAAACACTTGAAATCAATTTTACTTTCTCCCATCCTCTGGCTATTTGTTCTGTCCTTTTGAACCGTTTCAACTTATTGACCCTAGCAATGTTAGGCAAATCTATATATATATTCAGGATTGTGTAGTTGTCCAAAGTTGTACATTGGTACGAAATGAAGCCATGTCAAACATGTTGATTTTAAAACAATATTTTACCGGGCTCCCGTGGCCCTAATTTTTTGTTCCAATAAAATCATTTTAAGTAATTAGAACATTTTACCAGACAATACTATTAATACATAAAACATGAAATACATGCTTTTAATATACGCAAATAACTATTGAGACCTTAACTAACTAACTTTCATAACTACCACATTAACAAACGAAAAACCTTCGTATTGAACCCAGCTCAGAACTCTCAAACTTTAAAAGAATATCACTTTTTCGCATCTGGAATCAAAATACGCAACACTGGCTTTCCGAAGGCGGCACTTACATTGCTGAATTCAAATAAACTAGAAACGATATTGCTGCGAGCCTCTCTTCCTCTATTGTCTTGCCTTCGAATTAAGGATATGATTTTGAATTACAACTCAAAATGCAAAACGAACCTTAACCCCATTAAGAAACAAGATACCTCCATTAAGAGCCAAATTAAAGAAATTTAAGAACGGTGCTCAGAAGTTATTTGATATTTTCTCTTGCAAATGCTGCGATAGATTAACCTGTAAGTGTGATAAATCAAATTAAATACCGCCGTGGGAGCTCATATTAGATCAGAGAAATCAGAGACAAATGACGAGTTGCAATGTAGATAAAGCAGAAACCCATAGGCTCAAAAGAAAGGATGACACACAAACCGATTATGGTGCTGCGGTACCAAATACAAGAGGGTTACAATCATTAGCCTCAATCCCGCACTTAGAGCATTCATTAAGTGCTTCCATCCCGAATTCAGACGATGAAGAGTCCGCATGGAGCTATCGTTTAGAGAATAAAATCTAAAGTAAACCTAAATAAACAATAGTGAGCCCTAAACAAACCGGTACCGCAGCATGAGCTAAACAAATGAGTTAAAAAAGACTTAACAGGTGTCTCGAATAGGTCGGCTGCTAAAATTGTATCCGCTGTTTTAGAAAATATGAATTTACTGAATAAAACTAACCAATACAAGATAGTAGATAAAAGCAAAATCCGTAGGAAACTAGCACAAAAAGAAAAAGAAAGAGAAAAAATGAAACCGTATATAGTGTAAAGCTACTAATTTTAAGGGTCTATTTCGATGGCCGAAAATACCATCGAGTTCTGGGCTGGTTTGGTGTTTGTTGGTCAATTTTTCAATCTTATCTTATGTACTGTATTTGTGTCCGTACTATTATATCTACTAAACACCAATCAGACGAAGAGCTGCACATCAGATCAGAACATTTAAAATCCTGGGGTCAAGGTAAAGTATTAGGAATCTTAACCAATTTTCTATACATACTTAAAATAATGGTATATATTTTTCAAAAAACAAAATAATACTTTTCGGATCCTGGACCTGGTGAAATATTTTTATCTGCCTCTGTTTTGGGGCAGAAACATAACCTTATACAACTTTTGCACGGTACTCAAACTTAATTTTCTGAAAACAAATATTTCAATAATGCTATGTTCACTACTCACAACCCTATTTTTTCAGCATTAACGTTCTTTCGGGCTCCCGGGGCCCGGTTAAATATCTTTTTATCCGGCTCTGTTTTAGCGAAGAAACATGACATTATTAATTTTGCACGGTACTCAAACTTAACTTTCTAAACAAATATATTTCAATAATATTTTCACTATTCACAACAATCTTTTTTTTTAAATAAACGTTCTTTAGCGCCCCTGGGGTCCGGTTAAATAACTTTTATTCCGGTTCTGTTTCTGTGAAGAAACGTAACATTATACAACTTTTGCACGATACTGAAACTTAACTTTCTAAAAATATAGTTTAATAATATTTTCATTGGTCGCTACTTTTTTTTTCAAAATTAACGTTCTTTCGAGCCCCTGGCGCCCGGTTAAATATATTTTTATCCGACTCTATTTTGGTGAAGAAACATAACATAATATTATACAACTTTTGCATGGTACTCAAACATAACTTTCTAAAAAAAATATTTTAATAATATTTTCACTACTCGAAACTATTTTTTTTAAATTAACGTTCTTTGGGGCCCCCGGCGCCCGGTTAAATATGTTTTTATCCGGCTCTATTTTGGTGAAGAAACATAACATATTATTATACAACTTTTGCACGGTACTGAAATTTAACTTTCTAAAAATATATTTTAATAATATTTTGATTGGTCGCTACTTTTTTCTTTCAAAATTAGCTTTCTTTAGGGCCCCCGGGACCCGGTTAAATATCTTTTTATCCGGCTCTATTTTGGTGAGGAAACATAAAATAATATTTTACAACTTTTGCACGGTACTCAATCTTAATTTTCTAAAAAAAAAAAAAAAAAAAAAAAAAAATTTCGCCCTTTTCGGCCCACCCAAATATATATATAGTGAATTATACAGTTCACGTTATAAAGTCACCACGATTCCTTATTCCCGTTCCGCTTGAGTCCAAATACTTGCTTCAGGGGTTTATTTTCAAATACCTTCAGCTTGTGTTTTAACCTCAAAGTAAGAGGCTATGTTAACGCAACCATATTGCTCAATGGGCATAATTATCGTCTTATGATTTAAACTCCTGGACAAAATAGCGAAGTATTTTTTTAAAAAAATGGTGTACTGAATACTAATACGAATTCTGTGCTTTTAGTCGACAGTTAATTTCTTAGTAGACATGGTTTTTATTTCTTATATGTGAGAGTTTCCACTTTGTGAAAAGTATTACTTGATATTTTAAAGTGTCTAAAATTTGTAGTATTACTGTCAAGGTAAATGTCCATGGATTTAATTTCTCCTGTACACAGAGAAGAAAAAAACTATGTGGCGTACGTAAAAATGAAGGTTACATGCATAAATCCTGTAGCTTTCAGACTTAAGAGTCCTTATCCCGGCGAAATTAAAATACCGCTAATTTTACAATAGTTATGTGATATCTTGAAATAGATAAAATATAATTGAAATATGAAACAAGAGCGCCGTAGACAATATTATTTTGCGTGAGGTACCGTTATCACAAGTCACCTAGTGGCTTTCCGTTTTCAGCTGTTTAGAAAATAAATGCCGATTTTCTAAATGGCTGGAAATCGAAAGCAGATAAGTGACTCATGATAACGGTTTCTCATGTAAAATAGTATTGTCTAGGGTGCTCTTGTTCCACATTTTGATTATCTTTTATCTATTTGAAGATATCACATAATTACTATAAAATTAGCGGTATTTTAATTTCGCCGGGATAAAGACTCTTAACGTACGACTATATGGAACATCCTACAGAAAACGTATAACTTTAAGCATAAGTGTTCCATCTTTACGAACTTACCGTATAAAAGAAAGAACTGTACATAGGCAGTCAGGACTTCACATAAAAATGGACGTATATTATAACATATAGCTAACGTAAGTAACATACCTATATTTATGTGATATACGGAAGACTGCTAGATATCAGACATCATGCAGTTTCACTATGTAACGTCTAAACGGTTAAAATGCAGTACGTATGTAGCATATGGGTAACGTATGCTCCGTACAGATTTCCGTACTAACCATATGGATTCCATATATTTGTAGAATACACCCGCTATTCGGATAATGGATTTTTCCTAGTATATTTAGACTCACATTTGTGTCATTGCAGGCGTTCGATTAATTATCTGCATTCATTTCTATTGTCGTATCATTTCTTCTTAGATTGACATAACACAAGATATAATCTTGTGTGTGTCATTCAGCTCTAGGCACTGGCTACGTAAGTTTCCGTAAGAAAATTGCCCTAAAATTAATCAAAATTTTCCCTTTTCTTATCAAATTTTCCCTAGTTTGTTAAGTGTCCAGTTCTTACGACAGAAGTTATATGGTAGGATTAATTTATCTGAATTAAAGAACCACATTTGTTTTACTTATTTGCTTTTCGTTTCTACTTTTTTTTTAAAAAGACTTTAACATGTTCCTACAAAACAAAAAAATGAAATGAAATCTTTTAAGTTTTATGCTGCTTTGAACACTACAAACACACAAAATATTGCAATTGTATTGGTTTATTTCTAAATAAATAAATAAATAAATAAATAAGCATTTATATTGGTCAATCAATTAAAGCGAGAATTTCCCTTCATTTTCAACGTTTTATCGAAAAACTCCCTTTTACCCTTTTTTGATAAATTTACCTATAAAATTTCCCTATATTAGGGAAATTTTCCTTAAACTATGAACACTGGTTACCACCCTAATAGCATGTTCCAAAATAAAATTGAATACATATTGGATACAGCTAATCTCCTTGTTTCAAATTATACCTTGTAAATTTAAAAACAAAGTTAATTTTAACAGTTATTTTAAACTTTTGACAGATCATCCTAGAAAAGAACAATATCAATATTTATCACTGGCGCAAATCCTGGGGAAATGAGAGGGACATGTCCCCTCCAATCTTGGAACTGGGAGGGACTGTCCCCATCAATAACCCGATTTAAAATGTGTTTTTTGGGGGGAGAAGTGTGATTTGTGGTCGATTGTCACAAAGGAAGTGAGATGAAATTAATGTCTCCCAAGAATAAGCCTCAAATTTGCCCACTTCTCGATGTTGGAGACAGGGGCGAAGCTACGGGGGCGATTTCTACCGCCCACAGAAGAAAAAACTTTCTTATTTTATATATAAACAAAACCTAACCCACAGTTTGGAACTCTTAAAAGTAGCTCTAAATAGCAGTATTACAACCCCCCTCCCAGAAGTTCATCCTGGATCCGCCCCTGACTGAAGACAACTCTGTTCCATTGATGCTCCACAGGATTGTTTTTGAACTTCATAAATATTTTGAACATCGCTGGCAGTAAAAAGAAATGGGAACGGTCATATTCATTCCCTCCACTGTTGAGGACAGATTTGCTCCGCTGATATTTATTACTTTCGTAAGCAACGTTTGCGTACGATAAATTGTACCTATTAATTTAAAAAAAATGATATTAGTTATTCTAAAACTTTACAGTTATATGTTTGGCAAGTATAATAAATTCTTGAAGTAGGATTTGAATTGGAAAACCATCTAAATATGCGGTTTTCTAGGTCCGCAAATGAATTCAACGAAGTAATTGCGGTTCTTTGCCATTGGAATACATTAACCACAATGATGTTCAGGACAGACATTTTGAATTCTGAAATTGGTAGACGGTGAACGTTGATGGTAGGAATATAATACAGGGATGAAGAGGCAAAAGAGTGGAGGAGGAAAATGCTGCTACTTACAAGAGTAGAATCAAGAAATTACAGTTTGCATGATTACACCTCGCTTTGCCTTTTCTCCACTCCTCTTCAAAGATTCTTCAGGGAGGGTAGCTCATTTGGAGAGAAACACAGAAGAAACTATAATATGTTTCTCCGTCCATTTCCCTTCCAATTCCAGTTGCATTCCTTTTGTGTAAGTATGGGGCTGCGCGCTCTGAATTTTCACTTAATGAACAGCTGATTTATATTCATAACGCATCTTATACAATGGAAGCACAAAGCTTTCTAGAAACGTACATATTTTCTGCTACTATCTCTCTTGTCAATGGTACAGACTCATCACTGAAGGAAATCACTACTCAAAATGGAAATTATTATTATTAGCACGGCGTCTCGTCTATAACTACCGTATTTCATTGTTTAGACGCATGATTAATTATACATTGTTGCAACTTACACTGTAAGTTAGCTACGAAATTTACTAATTAGTTAATGTTTTTTGTGTGTTTTAACTTTTACCCGCAAGCATACTGAAAAAAAAAGTTGGTGGCGTACTTAAAAGGTAGGTTACATGTGTAATTCCTGTATTTTTTGGATTTGGCGTACAGCAGACGTATAACTGAAAACGCATGTTTTATAATACTTTCCGTATAAGTGTTCCATCTATACGTATGAAACAATATAGGCGGTCAGGATCTCACATACAAATGGACGTATATAACACATAGCTGAGAATGTAATATAAGTATAGGCATGTAATATACAGAAAACTGTTAGATGTCAGACATCCAGCAACAGCATGGTCTAACATCTACGGACATTGCGTATGTAGCACATGGATAACGTATGCTCCATACTGATTTCTGTAGTAAGCAAGAGGATTCTATATATTTGTACAATATACCGCTGTCCGGAGAAAGGATTTTTCTCAGTGTAGGATAAAGTTTTGTATTGACCTTGCGGCTTTTCTTTGAAGGTATTGCCGTATTGGTCCAACATGATACTTTTACTGTTAACCCCACGTAAACCTTGGATTAAAAAAAATGTTCACACTTTTATTAGAATAAGGGTTTTTTATGTGTGTTTCTTTAGTATCATGTTATACTCAGGTGTTCTCAGGTGTTCTGTGAGAACTCAATATTTAAAAAAAGAGTTTTAGTGGTGGTAAAATTGCCCTACCTTGGTGTAACGCAGGAGTGCAAATAACCACTCACCAACTCGCCCGGGGCGAGTGGTTCATCGAAGCGGGCGAGTATTTAATATCATACCGAAGTAAACGATCTTTATTGATGAATGTGGGTAGTAGCTTTTTTCTTGGGCTAGTAAAATTTTGTTGCTTATTTGCATCCTTGGTGTAACGTGTTACCATAATGTGCATGAGAGTATTTCCAATTACAATGAGAAAAAATCCGTTATCCGGACAGCGGCATATTGTACAAATATGCAAAATTCTAATTTTTACTACGGAAATCTGTAAGGAGCCCACATTATCCATAAATTACATACGTACTGTCTTTTTCCTGTTTATATATTGCATTATGTCTCTACTGGATGTTTGATATAACAGTATTCATTGTATTGCATACGTCACCTATATGTTATATAGGGCCTATGCCCATCAGTATGTGAGATCTTAATCGCCTATATACAATTCTTAGTTTCGTATGGAAAATACGTTTATTCAGAACTTATACGGGAAGTAGGTATAAAACATACGTTTTTAATTATACGTTTCCTGTAGGATGATACACAGGGTTTCGTTAAGTCCGAAAACATCAGAAAATATGCATATCAGCCACCCCACATACTTTTTTTCCCTCAGTGTAATGCTGATTCTGACGATAGGGGTCACTATGGTTACAGATGACGCAAAGCATCGTGCGGATCCTTGTAGCTTTCTCAAAGTGGCTCAATGAATCATTATGGCATGGAACAAGATTAGCAGTGAGTCTATTGCTAAGGGTTTCAAACAAAAATGCTGTTTCGAACAATATGGATGGCACTTTATAAAATAGTAATGAATCTGAAAAAGAATCGAATTCCTCTTCAGAAGATGAGATGATAAGACAATGAGATGACAGTGCTAACGATGATCAACAAAAGTAAAAGGTACAATAAAGAGACCGACTTAAACCTTAAAAAAGAGCATTAAATTCATATGTTTTCCATTCTATAATACTTTCAACGTGTGTGTAATATCTTATACCGGGTACAGTGGCAGCCTTTACGTAGTGTGCAGTTGCCTCTTGTCAGTCTGAAAGCTCAGATGACGCACTATTTAATGGTCTAATTGAAGCTGTCAGAACTGACAAGTTGCGCCCAGGATTTTGTAAACATTGAATTTGGTAGAGCGTAAAGTATAGGATCTGACCTAGGTTGCATACAAATAAAATTGAATATGTACAAAAGAAACAGACTGTGATGTCGAAGGGGTTGAAAAGGGTGAGAAGGGAGTAACTTTTAGGATTGGTTCATCTACTCGCACTTACTTGTAAATCTCGGTGTTTCCTCCTCGACGATTCTTCCAGTGGATTGATGTTCGTCCATCCTTCTCTCTGGTCTAGTTGGCGTCCAGATAGTCGTGTGTTATGGGTCTGCGAAACCCGGGCAGGAAAACTAGCGTTGCGAAAACAGTAAATTTAATCAAAATCGAAATCGCTCTTTAACGAATTGTCAATCCTAGCTGATAGCTTATAACGTTAGCTCAGACACAATGCTCTCTAGGCTAGAGCAAGGTAAACTTCTCGTAAACTCGGAATTGTAGCTAGTGCTCCTACATGTTGACTCGTCTGTAATTCGATCCGGACTATCTCTTCCCAAAAGTCTCTACATGGTTTTCTTCGATGTCCCTTCCGGGTTAATATCCTGGCCCGTTGACTATTTCTTCAGTCTCGATGAAAAGTGCGTGCTCATAGATTAACCAAAGAAGAGGTGATGATAGGAAAAGAATATGTCGTTTTCGTTGATTAAAAAATTACATGTGTTGATGGAATTAACAAACAGCGAGAAAACTTCCTTGTAAGAAAAGTAAATGAACTTAGAAAAAAATGAAGAGTGATTCAAATTTAAATAAACGATTATGCTTTTTACTGCATAGAATTTTAAAATAAAATGTCGCAAAGTCCGAAATAAAATGTTTCATTATGTACTCGAATACACATATCTTCACAGGAGAGCATACTCGGCAACAGTAAAGGGTCCGGCGCTTCAGACTGCTAATCTTGAATTATAAAACAAGCTTTAATGGACAACTGATTATGCACCATTCAATGAAGTTAAGAAATTTTCAGAATCCCAGAATAGTCAAGTGGACTACATTTTTATATGTAGCTATTGACCAGTACAGTAACACATGTACCATGAATAAAAATATGTCCATTATTCCGTCCACTTAAATGATCAATTTATAATGAGTTTCTTACCTTTCAATTTATCCTATAGTATTCTGCTGTAGATAGAGTTATGAAATTCAAATCTAATTTTCTGACCAGACAGGCGAAAACAAAATGTTGCTGCAAATGTATAGCACCGTGAAACTAACACATTAAGTATATTTTTGGATCCTGCTGTAAATTGTTTTGATGTAAAAGAAGCACTGGAAGTGTTTTATATAAGGCTATTTGCTATTGGTTAATTTCTAGGTTCACACATTTTGTCATTCAGGAGGAATAGTGGATTTACAAATGTCGTTAAGAGGATACCGATCACCTCCTGGACGAGTAATGAGTGCTCAAAATGCGAAATTCTACACCAAATTAGTATAAAGTAGTGAAATGATTCATATAGGGTACAGCGGGGTAATTTGAATAATTTCAGACATTTTCTCATATATCTCGGAAACTGTAATTGGTATTCAAATATAAAATTGTGAAAGAAACCTTTGAACCTTACTATTACTTAAGAATTTTTCTTACGATAGTATCTGAGATACATCATTATGAAATTTGGGTATTCAATTTCCCCGCCGAAATTTGGAAAAACGTAGAAGTGAGGGGCAATTTGAATAACGAGTGGGGTAATATGAATAACCAACAAAATAAACAAGTCTTATAGAAATAATGTGTAAATTATTTAATAGTTAGATTGCAATTTCTACGGTAATTGAAATATGCTAGTTTTGAATGAAAAGAAGTAGGCCTACATAAATTGTAAATATGCGTCACCTATAGCTATCTTTTTGAATGTAGGCCTACACTAAAAAAAATATTCAGAACACTGTCTAAGGCAAAGAACCGTAATTGGTTAATTCATCTTCCATCGTTCGTATTTAACGACAACGACAACAGATAAACTGTTTTCGACCTTCTGTACCGACACAGACTTCGCAGAACTATGTCTTACAACACTGGCAACGAATCCAGTCTCCCTTTCTAGCAGAACGTTCTGAATAGTAATTAAGAAGGCAAAAACAGCAATTCCTTGTTTGACTTTCATTGCCTGCAGCCATCTTTAGACTTAGGCCTACATTTTCGTCACTGGAAGGGGTAGAGGATATCAGTTTCTTTCGAGCATTCATTTGTTTTTTTCTTGGCAGGTTCTGTATTAGCACTCTTCTTTCTTGTAGTGTCATTGGATTTTGTTGCACCCGATGCTTGCGTCTTTCCTCGGAGGTGTTTTATTCTCATTGCCCGAATATTTTCAGAAGTTGAGTGGTATGATTTTCCTGCGACACGACGTCTCTTCTGCACACAAACTTTTTCAGGGCTGGGAAGCACTTGTTGTATGGGTTGGTCTAATTTCACTGCTATTCAAATTGCCCCGTTTTGAATTATTCAAATTGCCCCGCAGACGACGAATACTCCATTCAGAACGTGGTGTGAAAACTGCTGATTAGTTGACGCCAGTGTACAGTATATCAATGCCCCACATGCTACTGATACTATTATAATCCAGAGCGGTTTCATTTTATCCAGTTAATAAGAAGGAAAGCTTAAGGAAACAACGTTGAAAATTATAACGACGTAAAAATACACACATTCGTACTTACCTTGCAGCAAACAAAAAATCGTATAAGCCTTCAGAACCGAAGGAATAGTTTGTATTTCTGAGAGCGATTCTGCAAAACACCAGCTACAAATCCACCGCAGGTTCACTAACATGGCGAGCCACGTTTCCACTCCAGCTGGCAAAATGCTTAATATTATTCAAATTTCCCGCCTATTCGAATTACCCCGCTGTACCCTATAAAGCAAAAAAGTAACCATTGTCAGTCCTCAGTCCTCCACGTGGATCTGACAGCGTTCAGGAGAAACTTTGTTGATCCGTTCTAGCAGTAATTATTTCTATTTAGTCAAATAAATTGCAAAACTTGATGCAACGTTAAGTGAAATGTGAAGTCCTACATTCTAAGCCACACAAAGGCTTAGACCACCTCTGCATGGGTATTTTTAGTTTCCAATTAAAATCACTTCATAAACTTGGAGTTCTATTATATTCAGGATTATATATATATAGATTGTACAATATAATCACGCTAATATGCTACTAAAGTTTAATATTGTTTTAATATTACAAATTTACAGAGTTAATGTACACGTAATTAAAACAATATAACAGTAATCAATAGTCAAGGTTAGATGACGGCTTCGAGAATACGGGATGCAATGTTTCACGTTGACTGTGTACATATCACCGGTATGCCACACAACTTGAGAATTATTAAATTTTAAGGAAACTTGATAAAATATTTTTTTATATTTAGATCTCGGTATTTATGGAACAGAGGCAGATCTAGGGAAAGAACGAATTTTTGCTTCCCCCACAAGAGTTGCAAAAGCCCGGTGAGAGAAAATCTGAGAATCTCCAATGGCTCCACCCCACAGTCCATCATGATACTGATAATATTCAAACTAACTGAAATGTCCGTTCTTCGAGCGGGGAAAATCTATTTATGGGAAGTATTTTAATCCGCTTCGCCTTTAGGATATTGATTTCAATCAAAGGGTAATGATAAAATCACAAAATATATTCTACTTTTGGCACCCTATCTCCACGTAATGTCTGTAATCAAATCGATATGATTAAAACCAAACTTAAGGTGGGTACTATTTATCCTTCAAAGATCATTTCAAAGTGGTTCCATGTTTTCCCGACCCCAAAAACTAAAACCACCCTCTGTCGATGGGGATAAAATTGGACTTAAATGACATTGGGGGCGTTGCTATTTATTTCAGTGACCCCGAAAACTATGGATTACACACTAATATCCCTTGATTTAATGTACTGTTACTTGTCATTCCTTCCAACTTTCACCCCTTGGGGTGTCTTACAGCCAGAGTATTTTCTTTTTAGATTGAAAGTTGTACGTGTACCAAGTTTGGTTAAAATTGCTTCAGACATTCCGATGTTACGCTGGAACAGTGGCGTATTTAGGGGGCTTCCGGGCTTAAGCCCCCCCGAAATCTTACTTACTATAGTAAAATATACTATATGAAATATCTTGTAGAATTTTCACATTTTCAGGCAAAACCCCCCCGAAAGTTAGCAAAGCCCCTCCCGAAACAAAATCGTAAATACGCCACTGCGCTGGAATATACACTCATTAACATACATCCAAATAAATATAGATGTACGAGTAACGCCTTAAGCTTTCCACTGTAACTTTCATGCCCATTCATTAATACAAACTTGGGATAAAATATCTCCACTGTTGTAACGGAATATTGTAGCTTGACAAACTCAAACTATGGATTCGACACTAATATTGGTCGTTTTCAATTACTTTTACATGTCAGTCCCTCGCAACCCCCTATAGATGATAATAGGAGTTAATCGGAGAGTTAAATGGTATACACAGTGTTGTAAATCAACTTAGAGACTCCGAAAGCGATTGATTTGATACTAATATAGGTTGTTTTGGATTATCTTTTTGATATATTCATTCCCCTACAGGTTTACTAATGAGAACTTGATTTAAACGGTATCTCAAGTTTTAATATTCATCGCAGAGACCCCGAAAACTATGGACTCTACACTAATAGTCGTCGTTTACGATCATTGTATATGTTATCCCCTTCCACTCTCCCTAGTGTGTTACGAGGTCTTAACCCTACTGAAGGCTGAGCTTGAACTTAAATATACTTGAAACAGACATCAATCAACTTCAGGACTCTGGAAACTATCGATTCGACACTAATATTGGCCATTTGTAATTTTTAAATATCACAAATTCACCTCCTAGTGTGCTAATAGGGACTGAACTTAAATGACATCTGAAGTGTAGACTACTATTTATCTAAGAGACTCCGACAACTATATATACGACACTAATATCGGTCGTTTTTTTATTATTTATATTTCTGTCCCTCTTACTTCCCCTAGGAAGGGTAAGAGGATCTTGGCACAAATGTGGGCTGAAATTGGACTTAAATTGCATCAGAACTGCCACCAATTAACTTAGCGAATTTGAAAAATAATACTTCAACATTAATACTGGTCGATTTCGATATTTTTGCATGTCACCATTTCACCCCCACCCATTGTTCTAATGGGAGCTTAAATCGAACTTTAAACCGCATCGAGTAACAGTACTTATCTATGCGACTCCGAAAGCTATGGATTCGACACTAATATGGGTCATTTCTAATTACTTTCACATATAACCATTCTCCCTTCAGAAGCAATAATTAATGCTAATTTTGGATTTAAATACCATCGAAAAGGTCACTGTTCGTCCCAAGAAACCGAAAACTACGAATTGGAAACTAATATCAACCGTTTTTGATTTTTATTACTATGTCACCCCTCGTATTCACCCTACATGTTCTAGGGAATCTTACTCTCACCAGATGGGAGAAATGGGATTTAAAAGGCATCGACACGGTCCACAATAAGCTCCTGGACCCCAGAAATTATGAAGCTGGTACTAATAACGTTTTTTATTATTTTGAAATGTCTCGCTCTTCCACTTCCATAGACGTGTCAGAAAGTCCCACCCCAACAGTAACCTTCTCAACACTGTAAGTAATATCTGCGCCACATCTGGTTAAAATTGTTCCAGAGTTATGCTGAAACATTGCTACTTACCGTTTCCCTTGGGTGCTGGCTCACGAAGAACTCCCTAAGAAAACAGCTGATAACAATCCTGGTCCAGGTTCATATTCTGTTGGGCGCAGATTGATAATGTTGAAATGTGAACAGTGATTTGACATGAGCCACGTTGATGCTTTTGAGACTCAGGTTGTGTTATACTTACTTTTGCGTATGCACACGCATACGTACACGTAACTGGCAAGCCGTCTGTTCGCAGGAATTCACACACACATGAATGAAGACGGTGATATTTACTTAGGTAAATTCCTATTTATTGAGTATAAATATATGTGGGTACGGAACAAAAAATATATATATATTAACAACACACAAAATTCTCACTTGGCAGAGCTATATGCTCGAACAGAAGAAATTGCTCTACGGCAATCAAATAAGCAAAATGAAGAATAAACTTTTAACACTGCATGGTAAATGTAAATATGCACACACTCTATATGAACACTAGAAACATAGCCCTTGTTTGAATATCACTAGCACTATATATTCACTCTTCGTCTTATGCTAAGATTTTCACTATGTGATAATGACGAGGGAAAAAGGGGGAATACTGCTGATTGAGGTATCTTGATTCCTAAAAGACGTTACATCTCCAGAAGGTATTTATCTTGTTTCACATCCTATATGTATATTAATGTAGCACTGAAAATTCTTCATACTATCCTTCTATACGATGTCTTGCACTACCTTTTTCTCCAGCAAAATTTTCCACACTCTTGCTACAACGGATTCTCCTTGCTAACTTCTCGCTTCTGCTCGCACTTGGGAATAACCCGTCTCGATACTCAGGGTTGACAATGCACTATGTAAAATAATAAAGGGAATGTTAATGTTTGCCGCATTCATAGACATTGCCAATGTGTCGATTTATAATAAAGAATACTGGCAACATTTAATTTGATCCCGTGGGAAAGAAGCTTTGAAATAATAGTTGAAAAAGTGTAGCAGTCTTAACTAATAAATTCTTCCCATGGTTATAGATCTTTATGCACTGCTGTTATAGGTAAAATTGTTCAGTGGAAAGAAGCGAACAATGGTAACGGTGTGTATGAGTCATCCCACCTACGACTCCTGCAAGATAGGAACGTTTGTTCTCACGGCAGGACGGATGACGTAATGCGAAAGCATGAGAACACGATAAATACAATATCATTCACACACAATATCAACTTCGTATCCAAAAATATTCCCAATGTTAATAAATGTAATTAAGAAAAACGTATATGCAAAACAGTCATGGTGACGAAGACTATAAGTTGGAAACTATTTTACAGAAAGAAAAAAATAAGTTTGCTACGACGAAATACTCTGTTGAGACGATGAGCGTTGCATTGGAAAACAACAACTTCTTTGTTCTATCGTGAGAAGCGATAAGAACGACTGAAGAACACCTGCATACACAGAACGAGTTGAAATTCTCACCAAAAGAGAAATAGCTTTTAGTTGAGTAAAATAATAATTTAGTTGCATGAATAAAAGTTAAAAAGAAATACACTGGTCGTCCAAAACATAGTTTTGTGGCCGGGCAGACGGTCACAACTTGGCGATCCGCAAGGGAACAACACATTACGAGTTAGCGAAGTAATGCGTTGAGAATCCTGGGCAAACACACATGGGAAAACAAGTTTGGAGGTTGTGGCTTCTTTTCCCAAATACGGAGTTGGCAACACTGTTCTTGGTTCACTGGGTATGGAGGATTATGGGGGAAAACACTGGTAACACTGTTTTCGATGAATACTATTCGCAGTGAATAACGAAAATAATATTGATTTCTCACTATGAATCACTAGGGCTATTTATTTCGTTTAGAACACTGTTGATCCAGATGCAGGACTATCAGTTGATTCCAGATTCCATGAGATGTTCCTGAAAATTCCATATCCAGATGTCTTCTTTCTTCTTTCTTCTGCGAGGAAAGTTCCAATCGGTGAAATCCAGTCTTCTTGACAATTGGGGTTATGGGGTGCGAAGACAATTATAGCACATAAGTGAAAATCCTTTTTTTTTTCAACACTGAGAATAAATATTCTCGCTTCACTGTGAACATTTGCTTTAAAGTATGCTTTGGTATATTCACTATTTGTTTGTGATGCGTATAACACTTCGGGCTAAACTGATTACGTGAAAACGAACACGTGGTTTCACCTGTACGTGTGAAAATGTTTATAGGGCTATATAGTTTTGTTTCTATTTATTTATTTTTATATATATATATAGTTCTTCAGTTTTTTTTTCTCAAAAGTATTCATGCTTGAATAGTTAAAATATTTAAATAAAAATTGACAAGTATAGATAAAATGTAATAATAGAAAACGCTAAATATTTTCAAAATACTGGAATATATCGAGTGAATATGTTAACTTCAAAGAGAATAAAAAAAATCGATTTATTAATCTGATTGTGAATAATCGTGAAAATATAGGTTAATTCACCTGTACACGGATGTTAAATCATAACAATCCTAAAAGTTCAGACGAATAAACATTCGTGGGATAATTTTGTGTGAACTGAGAACACAAAATCTTGCATACTAATAAACAAAAAATTTAAATTCCCAAAATATGGGTAAGACACACATATATATACCTTCAACAAAGAAGAATTCTTTTGAAAAACATTTACGAGTTATTTCTTCATCCAAGTGTATCCAAAACACTCTACGAGTTCGCATGCCAGTACGTATATATCTCGTTGAATCGTTTTAACTAATCTCGTCCATTAACTGATGAAGATGCCAGGTTCCATCTAAACAGTTCGTTAGTCTTATTAAAGTAAATTAGTTAACCATTATCGAAAAATACATATAAAAGAATATTCATTAGTCTTTATGTGGTAGTGAGATGTTACACAAGACGTCAGTAGAACATAATCATGTTCAAAACAAAATATAAGAATGTAAAGGAATAGTGATCTTGAATACTTCCAAAGAAATTCTTAAAGTCCAACCCCTAATGCTTATAATAGGATAATGAAATTTTGTTAACACAAAATCAACAATGCATGACAACAATATATAGGCATGTTATAAATGCAATCATCTCTCATGATGCAAAATTCCATCGTAAACAAACGCCTAGCCTGGGCGTAATGGATGCTCATCGGCACTTCCATAATGTCCACAAAGTCTGCAATAGTATACTTCAACATGTTCATCAATGACACATGTATATTTATCGTAACATTCACATTCGCCATCTCGAATTGTGATTTAACTAACGTATGCCTAAAACAAAATCCTATTAACAATTCATTGTATAGAAGTACAATAACAAGTAATTCCTGAGGATATCAAGATAAAGACACAAGATGTAAACATTCCTGAAATATTCATTATCGATGAAAATAGGACGCTGTAAGTCGAAACATTGAAATAAGATAAAGACTTTAAGAATATTTCTCGAATAAAATTTTTTAACTTTTCAACTGTAGATCTAAATAAATGGTTAACAACAAGAATATTAACGTGAATATTATTTCACCTAGATAGATTTTAAATTTCGGCATCGACAAAATTAATGAAAACTAGTTGGCGTGGTATGAGTAATTAGTTCTTCAAATTGTATGCGTTCTTGTTCCAGTAAATAGACAAAAGTTACGATTACTGAAATGCAATAAAATAAATATTTGAGATGTATCATAATACATGCTAACATAGTCTTAAAATACATGAGACAAAATATCATACACGAATATTTCACAAAATCAAAATATCAGTTACACAGAAATACTTCAGATTCTTCGTGGAAATCTGTTGAAATATGAAAATAGCATCAATAAGTATGGTAAATTCACAAATATTGAAATATTCATCAAGCATAAAATACATTATAATAATAATACAATGGAACATCATTAAATTTTAATATTCAATATACACAGAAACATATGTCTAAAATACACAGGTTACAACGAAATCTCAATGTGTGCATCAAGGAAGGAGAAAATTTCCAATAATTACCGAATGATGGGTTAATTACTGGGGTGTCCAAGTATTTCATGGTTCACCACGCCATGTCTACCTAGAATGTAGCTTGGAAAATAAATTTAATCATCCCTTATTAATGTACCCTAAAATTCCTTCCCGAAGGATCGGTCGTATCAAGGTGCTAAAGAAGCAAAAAGAAATGTTAATAAGAAACCCAAATAGATTGGTTAGATTCCAAAAGAAATGTTTAGTTACGGTGAATACCGCAACCGAAGGATACGACCGCACGTCTTGAATACATATCTTCTTGTGTTTCCTATGACAAGGAAAAAACTACGTAAAATCTTAATGTAAAACATCTTAAGACTAAACAGTCTACATTGTTTGACCTATCTCGATATAAAGTATCAACGTACCATATTAGACACATTTGTACCATATTCCGCAAACACGCTTCATCATATTAAAAGTCAAAAACTTTAATAAAAGTCTGCTGAATCTGGCCTTCTTTTTTTTTTCAAAATAGGCCCCTTCTCAATAGAAGTCCTCCAGTCAAGTTCGGAACGATCAGTTTGACAAATGAAGGTTGCCAGTAAGAAGTGTTGAAATAATATTTCAACAAAGGATCTCCTAAATATAAAGATAACAAACGGGTAGATGTTAAATTATTAGTATGAACTTGCTTTACTTGGGAATCATCTTTCGGATTACCATTCACACTTTCCTCTTCTGTTTCCTCATTGAGTTTAGATAAATGAAATTTCCCACTAGGAGTAAGCGAAGTAAGATTATTGGAAGTGTCAGGTGTTACTAAATTTAAATCTCGCAAGATGTGTTCTGGGAGTTGCCTTTGTGCCAAAGTTAACCAAATTTTGCGGGTTTCAGGCGTCGGATTCCAAAGTTTTGTCCTGTCCATGGAGTGCAAACCTATATATTCACCTGTTGTGGATCAATAAGTATTAATATAAAGTTTAAGAATCTACAAATACATTAAATTATACCTAAGTAACCTGAAAACGAAAATTGAACATTAAATCTAGTTTTCCTGAAAGTCAGAGTCTCGTTCGTTACGATGATTTGACCTTTTATAATCATGTTCATTATTCCTATCCTGCTTATCATTATTACGAGCGTAAAATGGTTTATTACCTCTACCTTTCTTATTTCGGTTGTCATTTCTTCGATCTTTGGAATTACGATTACGTGGTTGTGGTCGTTTATTGTAATTGTGGGGGTTACGATTCCGATTTTGCTCGTGTTTAGTGTTCTGATTACGAGAACGTGGTCGTCGATCGTTGTTGTCACGATCATTTGCATGTCCCCTGTTCCAATTACCGTTTCTTTGTGCCTTGGTATTATTAACTTTCTGATTGTAATACCTATTCTGATTATTGTTACCATAACCGAAAGATCTCTGATAATTCTGAGAAGTTTGATTCTGTCTATTGTTAGAATTGTTACCCTGTGAATGTTTTTCCTCTCTAGTTTGTTGGAAATACAATGTTTCTAATTTCTGAATAGACGCTAAAAATTCCCTAATATTAGTGCAAGAATGTAAATAAAGTTCCGTACGAAATCTCTGAGGTAACATATGTATGATATCTGTTAATATCAAATTCTCGGGTAATTGCGGTGTCAGTTCTCTAAGTTTATTAAACTGATCTAAAGCAAAAGCATGTACTGAATCATGGGTTTTGGGATTGAATCGAGTTGCTTTACAAGCTGACAGCCTATGCTGTATCGTCGCGTCTCCAGCGAAAGATTCGACTAGCGCTTTTTTAACTTCTTCTAAAGTTTTAAATTCCTCATTACGTGTATAGTACCAGCTTAAGGCTACACCCTCTAATACATGAGGTATGGCTTGTACTAAGGCTTTTTCTGACAATTTTGCAACTTCCGCGGCTAATGCTAACTTGCGCAAATATGTATGTACTGACTCAGTAGCCGGATCACCTTTAAACTTAGGTAAATACGCAATAATTTTCGGTGTAAGATGGTCTTTTAATTTACTAGTTTCTACTTCCCTATGTCTAGTTTCACGATTATTACGTCTAAAATTTCTATTAGTAATGAGCTTAACATGAGTTTCGTCACTACTGCTAACTTCACTATGTTCGGTGTAAGCTGAATCACTGTTAGGTTGGTATCCAGTTCTAACATGGATGTCACTATCGATATTAGGTTCCGATTCCCGTGATTTGTTTTCGATTCTTTCTACTTTTTGGTATACTAACGCCAAATCGTGCCTAATTTCTCCTATTTCACGCTGTGCTGTTTTAATTTCAGCGTTGTTCTCGAAAGTCTGTTCATTTTTAACTTTGACGTGATAATCTAACTGTCTAATCTCTTGGTAACACATCTGAAGTGACCCTTCGTTCTTTCGAACCTGTTCTTTCAAATCTACGACTTCGTCGTGTATTTCGTCTAAGTGACTTTCCGTTTCCCTGTGCGCTACGAGACAACGTTCTTTATTAGCGTTACAAATGGTGTGATTAGCCTCTATCTGTCCTTGTGTCAATTCTAACCTTTCGGATATACCCATTAAATGATTTGTGTTTTTGGTTACTTTCATTCCCATTGAATGTACGTCGCGGACTATAAGTTCTATGCTATCTCTGTTTTGCTGAATAGCTGTTGTATTATGTTCGATTCCCCTCTGAACTCTTTCAATATTTTGGTCTACTTTATTCTCTAACGCTTGTATTCTATCAGCTATTTTTGTGGTTCCTTCATCGCATTTTATTTCGACTGCTTCTATTTGTGATCTTAATTTGGCAAGATTCTCTTCCTGACTATCCAATTTTTCTTCCTGCCTATCTAATTTTTCTCTTATTTCTGCAAAGTTTTCCTTGTTCTCATTCAGTGCCTGTTCCTGTCTATCTAATTTTTCTTCCTGTCTATCTAATTTTTCTTCCTGTCTATCTAATTTTTCTTCGGTTTTCTGAAAATGTTCTCTATTTTCTGCTTTTATTTGTTGCAGTATTTTAAGTAAATCAACTTGTTGGTGAGCCATAATGAAAATACAATTACTAGTCGCAAATAATAAATGTAAATGAAATTCAAATAAAATACATATACTACGGAACACTCTATGGGTACGAAAATGCTAAATTTTACTATCATTGTTTGTATTGGGACAACCTGTAAAAAGAAAATATGATTAGTAAAATTTCCTGTTTCAATATTATTAATACTTATTCATATATAACTACTGTCTCCATGCACATATCACTGACGGTCTTGGCTCGTGTCGCTAGTTCGGGCGTCATTAAAATTGCTACCTACCGTTTCCCTTGGGTGCTGGCTCACGAAGAACTCCCTAAGAAAACAGCTGATAACAATCCTGGTCCAGGTTCATATTCTGTTGGGCGCAGATTGATAATGTTGAAATGTGAACAATGATTTGACATGAGCCACGTTGATGCTTTTGAGACTCAGGTTGTGTTATACTTACTTTTGCGTATGCACACGCATACGTACACGTAACTGGCAAGCCGTCTGCTCGCAGGAATTCACACACACATGAATGAAGACGGTGATATTTACTTAGGTAAATTCCTATTTATTGAGTATAAATATATGTGGGTACGGAACAAAAAATATATATATATTAACAACACACAAAATTCTCACTTGGCAGAGCTATATGCTCGAACAGAAGAAATTGCTCTACGGCAATCAAATAAGCAAAATGAAGAATAAACTTTTAACACTGCATGGTAAATGTAAATATGCACACACTCTATATGAACACTAGAAACATAGCCCTTGTTTGAATATCACTAGCACTATATATTCACTCTTCGTCTTATGCTAAGATTTTCACTATGTGATAATGACGAGGGAAAAAGGGGGGAATACTGCTGATTGAGGTATCTTGATTCCTAAAAGACGTTACATCTCCAGAAGGTATTTATCTTGTTTCACATCCTATATGTATATTAATGTAGCACTGAAAATTCTTCATACTATCCTTCTATACGATGTCTTGCACTACCTTTTTCTCCAGCAAAATTTTCCACACTCTTGCTACAACGGATTCTCCTTGCTAACTTCTCGCTTCTGCTCGCACTTGGGAATAACCCGTCTCGATACTCAGGGTTGACAATGCACTATGTAAAATAATAAAGGGAATGTTAATGTTTGCCGCATTCATAGACATTGCCAATGTGTCGATTTATAATAAAGAATACTGGCAACATTTAATTTGATCCCGTGGGAAAGAAGCTTTGAAATAATAGTTGAAAAAGTGTAGCAGTCTTAACTAATAAATTCTTCCCATGGTTATAGATCTTTATGCACTGCTGTTATAGGTAAAATTGTTCAGTGGAAAGAAGCGAACAATGGTAACGGTGTGTATGAGTCATCCCACCTACGACTCCTGCAAGATAGGAACGTTTGTTCTCACGGCAGGACGGATGACGTAATGCGAAAGCATGAGAACACGATAAATACAATATCATTCACACACAATATCAACTTCGTATCCAAAAATATTCCCAATGTTAATAAATGTAATTAAGAAAAACGTATATGCAAAACAGTCATGGTGACGAAGACTATAAGTTGGAAACTATTTTACAGAAAGAAAAAAATAAGTTTGCTACGACGAAATACTCTGTTGAGACGATGAGTGTTGCATTGGAAAACAACAACTTCTTTGTTCTATCGTGAGAAGCGATAAGAACGACTGAAGAACACCTGCATACACAGAACGAGTTGAAATTCTCACCAAAAGAGAAATAGCTTTTAGTTGAGTAAAATAATAATTTAGTTGCATGAATAAAAGTTAAAAAGAAATACACTGGTCGTCCAAAACATAGTTTTGTGGCCGGGCAGACGGTCACAACATATATATATTAATGCATTGTTATATATGAAGGTAACCAAGAAAGTTCTATCACTTTTTGTGGAGGTCGGTGTTCAATTAGCCCTCATACTGTGTGTTGAATGCGAATGGAGATAAGGAGAAGATTAGTTGTTGAAGTGGGTATATCCAACATACTACCTGATTGTGGCAGTTCAGTTACACCGTGAACTTGCGCAGTGACAGAGTGAACATGGAACCTGTACAGAGCATCATAAGGGCGTGTATGCTGTACGAGTTCAAACTGGGGTCAAACGCCTCTGCAGCGGGGCGGAAGATATGCCAGGCCTTTGGTGTTGATATCATGACTACGCGGACAGCGCAGCGGTGGTTCAACAAGTCTAAGGACGGTGATGAAACACTCGAAGACGCACCACGTACCAGAAGACTAGCACATGTACAAATGAGGATCTTCAATTGGAAATTGAGGTGAACAGTGGCTAGACGTGTGAGGAACTGGGACTACAATTCAGTGTAAGTGAAGGAACCATTCGGCAGCATCTCCATTAACTTGGGAAGCACTACAAGTAGGGTCGATGGGTCTCACATGATTTCACTCTAGGTGGCAACGCGAGCAGACACCTGTATTTCTTAGCTGTCTCGTCTGAGAAAGAAGCCATTTCTGGACAGACTGTTCACATGTGATGAGAAGTGAGTCCTGTACACAACTCCACGCCGATTGTTGCTTACTTGCACGTTACACGTATTTATGTATAGTGAAACGTGTTATCTTGGAATCGATTCAGCGTCTAAAATAAGGATAATATCTTAAATTAAATGTCTCTACTTAAATTGTAATTTTTGATAGAAGTTTTCTACTACTTGCGGTTTCAATATTTACTGTCATCGAGCAAACTTGATGAGAGAGAGCGGCAAACTGTTTCCGTGGAAAGTCGCAACAAACAATAACATCTTCTCCCGCTTCTCTACACTAAAATCGACAGTGGTAGAATTTAACTATTACTTCCTGTTTCACTTTGTATTCCTGTCTAGGAAAAACGGTCAAATATAGTGGGAAGCAATTTTCTACAATAGATTAAGCGCAGAAACAATGACCCCTCAACCAATTTATTCCTCTAGTACAAGTGGAAGTTGTAGAAATTTTCTACCATTTCCGGTTTTTGAATATTAATGTTGAAATATATGAGTGTACGTTAGAAATTATTCGTAATTGTAACCTAACTCTTCTTATGTTGTTTATGCTGGTCTATTACCTCGTTTATTTTGTTATTATGTTGTTGTGTTGATGGTATGAAAATTTGATCCTAATTCCTTCATTGATCTTCCTTTCGTTGCAGATAGATCATACCCGCTCCATTAGAAGTTTGCACCAAATAGGTACAATTAGAAGTGACCGTGTTTTTGTGGTCGAAAAATATATCAGAGGATGCAATCCATCAAAGTCTTTCGGCACAATTCGACAACAGTGTCTTGGCGCGGCGGGATGTGTACAAATGGATTGAAAATATTCAAAAATTGTTGCACAAATGTTAAGCACGAGGAAGGAGTTGGACGAACAACTATGGCTACAAATGATGACAACATTGAGCACAGACGAGTGACTATTGACGAAGTGGCACATCGTCTGGAACTTAGTCATGGACCAAGAAGTGAAGAAAGCGGAGTGCGTGTGTGGCTCGCTGCTCAGCCGAAAACTTTTTTGAGGGCATCAAGTAGCTTGTGCAAAGATGGACCAAGTGCGTTGAAACGCAAGGGAACTATATTGAAAAATGAGGTTAAGGTGATTTTCCTACTTCTATCGCAAAATGAAAGTTGTACCTACATTGAGTATAAATTTTTGATTTAACCTTGTACATGCTAACAAGAATGGTAAGAGATATAATGACATGGATTTCCGTTATAACTTCGCCATCCGAGGAACAAATTTCCTCTCTGCCTTTATTTCTGTATTGTAACTAGACAGAGACTACTACTACCATCGTTAGTATTGAGTTTGCATAGTTTAAACCCTAGTTTCAAGATGTGGAATAAATCTTTTTCATTTTAAGTTCTTACACAGATTTATTCTTCCATACACTGCACTTTTGTAATACATACAACATAAAAGTCTTGTCTCTTTACTATTGTGCGTGTGTATAGATCGACAAAAGTTGTTTGAAAGCTGTTGGGCATGGAATAACAAGATTGAAAATTCTTTTTATGAACTTCGATTTTACGTTTCGAGTATAACCTATATTTTGTAACATATATAAGGAAGGACGAAGAATGCAGATATTTTCATTGGTCACAACATATTTTATTTGTCGTTTAAGCCATATGACAAAGCCATTTTATTTAACCATACATAAGACCTGTTTAAGCAAATTAAACAAATTTATTAATAAGAGTAAGAACATGGGAGACTATAAACTGTTTTTCAGATGTTGGTCAATTGCAAGTTTTGAGGTAAGCCTCAACATTTTCTTCTGTCTGACTCGACCTATCAAAATAGAATATTGAACGCGAAGAGAACTAAAGCAGTTGAAGCAATACTCTAATTTTACGTTTGCACTCACGAGGAGACTGTTAATACTGAAATGAGTCCACTAAGAATATCTTTTCTTACATGTTAGAAACAAGAGTTTGAAACTCTCATTAATGGGAAATAAAGAAAAGTAGATGAGGTTGTATAAAGCGAAACGGGAAAATATATTGTTACTTTCCTTATGAATGCGAATTGCCAAATGTCATTTCAAAGAAAATATTGTTTCGGTGCAAAGATAAGAAACGATTTCTCAAATTTAAGAAATTATTTTTAACAGTGTGTTATAACTTTCATGGATATTGCGTTGTTTTTGGATTGCTTTACTAAGGGTCAAACAGATCTCCTCACCACAGTGGCAAATAGAAATCTCAGACACTATTTCTACTGTCACTTCTATTCCATTCTGTTGTCAAAAGAAATTAATTATTTATTGAATGATTCAAAAATTTCAAATTATATTTGTACTTCCTTTGAAAAGAATTAACTTTAGCTACTAAATCATCGTTTATTGTAAAGTAGACTTCGGAAACCTTGGTCGTAATAAAATAAAACCATGCAAATCGCTGTTTATGGTTTGAAAAAATTACACTTGTGAAGTACATATTCTTGGTGCTTTAAATTTCATAATTTTAATCTGATGAATAAATCTCCAATAAAGTTGTATTAAATATTTAAATTAATACTTACTACTATAGGATGTCACCTCCATTCGTTATGTACTGAAGAAGTACTTACCTAAAAATAAAATAAAAATATTAGTATTTGATAAAGAAAGATGACAGTGAAATAATAAATTTATACGTTGTGTAACGTAAACTATTAAACAACATATGTTACTAGAAAATCATGTTTTCAAAACTTGTAACTTGCGTTAAAAATATGTTTACTTGCTTACATGACTTTCTAATTTTCTAAAATAAATTGTCATATGTTTCATAAACTACAAATAGATTAGAGACATACGGAACTAAATTAACTCTTTAATGCAGCAATTAATTATGGTCGTGTTTAAATCAATTTCTTCTAGTGTTTTCATGCATTACGTAGATAAATGTTAATACTATCCAATAATGATTTCTTTATGTTTATACTTCTGGGGTATCAAGTTACAGGATAGATGTCATAGATGTATTACACTAGGAGAACAGGGATTAGTATCAATATCAACAGAAACCAGTGGTAAAGGTGAATCTGAAAACATGGGGAACGCATGACATCAGGCCGTCCCCCGTGCCTATATTTGCCCATTGTAATTTTTTTTAGAAAGTGGGGGTCGACATGGATATTTTCTGAAAGCAAGGGGACGGCATTCCCCCTCATTTTTACCCCTGGCAGAAATCATGTGGTATGAAAGATTGTAAAACAATGATTTTTTTTAAATGTTAAGAGAACAAAAACATAGTGAAAAAACTTACAATTAACAAACGTGCACGTTTTGTACTTTCTGTATGATTTTTGATGCTCTCTGACACTCTCTGTCCGACCTATGCCACTAGACGAAAACTATGTGGTAGAAAGCGTTACTACATTGATTCACATGGCATCGGCGTGCGCTATTCGTTAATGTACACATTTTAAGAATATCATTATTATTGTTAGTGTTATTGATTCTCTATTATACCAATTGGCATCAACATGCATTTTAGGGTTAACTCAAAATGGCTGTATTTTAAGACAATTTTGCATGGTCGTGATAAAGATTGGACTGTTTAAGTAATACAAAGTTAGCTTAAAATATTCAACAGATCACAATATGTTGTGGATTTAGAAGTATAAGACCAACAAAAATAAATTATATATGATTTTCTCCTGTGGAAATGCGTAAAGAGAGTAATCCCAGTAACACTGCGAAACCTGCAGGAACCCATCACTGCAATTATGAGAAACATTGACGAAAACGTGTTATTAAACATACGAAACGAACTGGATTGACCTTTAGGACATGTATCGCGTGACCAACGGTGCATACATTGGTGACACTGTCTTATAGATTGACCATGTCTGTCTTGATAGGTATATCTGAACAAAAACGATGGTGAACAATATTTTGAAGTAACGTTTCGCATTTAAATTCCTTCAAACTCAATTTAACGTAATATTTTACAGTACGTATATTTTTGTTCTATACAGTTACATATTGAAACTCGAACTGGTAGTAGATTTTTTGCAACGACCTGTTTATGAAGAACTGATTGAGCTGGCATGAAACCTACTCTTGGAAATGAATTTAACTAACAAAAATATTTTCTCTTTATCTACTACAGTTTTTATTCTACAGTCATCGAATGTTCAAACCTAAATTTGTTGATTTGTACCACTTATGGTTTGAATAGAACGAACAAATATCTGCAATCAATTATACATCACAAAAATGTATTTCATCTCCACTCTAATTTCTCTATTAAAATAGCGAGTTACAAAAATGAAATAAATAATTTCCTTTTTTTAGTGCGATCACTATAGAGTAAAAGAGGTAATACACAAAAGAAGTTGTTTTATGCAATCAAAAGTCTCCATAGAAAATATATTCCTCTCTACCCTAATCTTTCTATTACAACAAAATGTGGTTTAAATCTGTTACTACTTTCGGTTTTGACATTGATTGAGAAAAGTCACAAATCATATAGAATAAACTCCTCCAAGTAGTGTACTTGTTTCAAAATGTAGACTTTCACTTCTTATGATATCATGCACCGTTTAGGTAATGATAGATGTTTAAAAGACAGACTGTTTGACACTGAAAATTTCGAAAGTAAATGTAGTTTGCTACATGTTTTATACTAATTGGAAATTTACCTTAAATTAAGTAATGTTTCTGTTGAGTTTGCAGAAGACAAATTCCACATAGTAAACTTCCTCTCATCGACGCACTTGCTCATTGTCTTTGTATCTGTATCTTCACTATACCCATTAATTATACAAGAACATGTTCATAATACATGAACGATGTATACTGTATACTTCTGACATATTTTAGAAATGTCACTGGACGCTACCATACATCACAGTAGAGATTATGTGTGACACTGTCACTTTCTCATATAAATCACATCATGAGAATATTATTCAATATCAGCATTAGAAATTAAACTTCATAATTATGTTTTCAGTTGTAACTATAAACGAAATACGAAGTTTTCATAAGATATTCAACTTGAAAACTCAATTCTGGGAAACTTTTAATTTTACAAGCAAGCAGACCAATGGTTGTTGTAGATAATTCTGGTGAGGTTCTCTTTCCGTCAATGCATCGTGCACAGAAAATTTGAATAACTTTATGTGAAGACAATCATTAACCAGCTTAGAAACGCACAATTTGACTTGATTCTAATTCCTTGGATATCATCAGTCACTTGCTAGCACTCAATCTGAGCCTTTCACCAACAGACTTTCTTTTATCTTGGAGAGCAAAACGAAAATATGATAGTGATACATTGGGACACTGTTGTTCCAGAAAGATGAGGTCGAATTGCAATTTAGTTTACCTTAGGTCCGAAAGTATGTCTGTAAGAACCAACCTTTATCAACTATACAGATAGTGTGAGATTATGAATGATGCTATGTTAAGGATAGGAGATGGTGACTGGTATCATCGGAGGTAGTGAAAGGTTTCCTATACCAACTTTGTAGAGCATTACGCCAGAAGAGCTCCATCTTGTCTCTTTGATCTTATGTTTGGAATGGAAGTTGGTGAATAGTTATTATCGGTGGTAGTGAAAGGTTTCCTATACCAACTTTGCAGAGCATTACGCCAGAAGAGCTTCATCTTGTCTCTTTGATCTTATGTTTGGAATGGAAGTTGGTGAATAGTTATTATCGGTGGTAGTGAAAGGAATCTTACAACTTCGAAGATCATTCCCGCAGAAGATCTCCATCTTGTTTCTTGTTGTTGAATAGAAGATTGTCAAAGAAATTGTAAATGTTTAAACTTCCCAACTATGTGAGTCACTGTATGGACCATAACTGCAGTAGTCACAATATAATTTATTGTTGTGTTCGATCAAAATATCATTGCACTGTCTACTCTCACTATTTTAAAGAGTATGGTTTTAAATAGAGAAATTGATCAAAATTCTATAGTAAAATGCCTCTAAATAATAAGAATATATTAAGAATCGAGACCAATCGAAAATTGAATTCAAATTTGTCATAAATATGTTTAAAATAAGAAGCCATTAAATAAGCACACATTTCAAGTAAACAATTACTATAAACCTCACATTTTCAGAAAACATTATCATAATTTAGATATTGTTTTAAAGTACTTAAGACGGCCTTTAATCATAATGTCAAACTGTATAATAGTAGTTTATACTTACTTTGATATCTATACTTAAAAATTAAAATATGTAATAAGAAATTATCTTTCTTCATTTTGTGCAAATATATCTTAAGACGTAACATGCATGGATAAAAACTACGTTTTCTATATTGTACATTTTGTTATCCCGAATTGGCACACAACGCATGTTTCTGTCTATACTTTGTGTGAAGTTATATTTGATCGAAAATTATACAAAATCTGACAGCGACCATATCGATGATTTCATATCTCCCAAACCTACAACTGGATTCCTTCGAGGATATTGTGTGCAGTAGCTCTTAAGCAGTACTGTGTGTTCCAGTAAGTTTCGTTTAGTTCTTTCTATGTTTACATTGAATTCAAAATAAACATAATGTCCCGGCACTCTTATATGTTGGTTGTGTTTAGAGTAACAACAATTGAAACCATTGATGTAAAGCTAGAATGTTTTGTAGGTGTACGCTGTCCCACCCTTTATATGGTCGTTCTTTTCAAATAAACTAACAAATGCTTTAAGTATTAGTGTGATCAATATTTTAAGTTCTTTTTTCTGTATCTTCCATACATAGTTCTTCTGAGCTTGCGGTATTTTAAAAAAATGAAGTCTCATATGAGCATATTAGGGTTTAGGATTTAGATTTCTCGTCTTTCGCGATCTATGGCCATTAGGTGTTTACGTTTGAGGGAGACGTTCTGCGGCGAGCACACTATCCGAGGAAACGGGAGAAAGAAAGGATTGGGGAAGGAAGGAGTTGAGTTGATTTTGAGTTTAACATCCCGTTCAACAGAGGGGCTATATGAGACGGGGACCTACTGATTAACGTGGAATCTAAACCACATGAGCTTCCGCCGGGAATCGAACTCGGGTCTTCCACGCCAAAGGCGCGTAGGGGGAAGGAAGGAAACAGCCTGGAATCTATAAGTTAGGTACTACCCCGGCATTTGCTTGGTGTGATTGAGGAAAACCCAGGCTCATTTAGGGTGGCTGGCTTGAAAAAGCGTTTTACTCTTTTTCGACCGAGTGCTCCCAACGGGAAATGAACCCGGGACTGCTCGCACCAAAGGCGAGAACATTAGCTATTATGCTACGTGGGGCTACGTGACCATATTAAGAAGCACACTTACTACTTTTTCTTCATTTATAGTTCAAAAACCTAAAAAAAATGCTTTAAAATGTGATTATTTCAGATAGCACTAAATCCAAAGTCCAAAACAACAAATATCATCGCTTTTGCACTTTAAGGTATTTCGAGATAGATATAAATCTTATTTAAATAATTGCAACCAGCACCACTTTGTTTCTTCATCTCGTTTCCTCTTTTCTGTGACCAATATCATTTAAAAGATTGAATTTAATTTAATTATTTTAAATGAAGAATACAAACACCAAGTACCATGTCTCTAACGCTGAGGGATTCGAAGATATTAATATATTTTTTATATATAATAATTGAAATCCCTACTCCTTTTTGTCATCGCCTATTTTACTCTATTCTAGAGCAAATATCGTAAAACACAAACACTAGCCTTATCATTTTTAATGAAATATTCATATACAAAATGTTATGCCTCTCTAAGCTTCAGAAATTCTGAGATATAGCTATTTTAATTTAAAAAATACAACCTCTATTGCCACGCTTTACTCACAGACTTTCCAAAAACAAATTCTTTACTGGTACTCGCACTGTGTCACATATCCTATGCTTTCTTCAAATTTCAAGTTTCTACTTTACGCCTCGTGACGGGCACATATAGCGTCTATGCTGATGTCCCAATTGACCCCCTACTCATTCCATTCCATTCTATTTTAAGCAGTTTGATTGTGCGTTGATCATTTAGTCCTCAGGACGACCTCTTTATATATATATGAAAAGAAAGATTATGTGCTTACACCCCAAACAGGCCTCATTTCGTCCTCAAATGTAATCAAAGGAAAGAATGAAGGATACATTGACAATTAAGTGCTTTTGAGAATACGTATGCAGCTACACTAGGTGTTACTTTAATCTCGTTCATCTTGTTGTTGAGTACATCAGGTTGATAATAAGCACATAACGGGTTTATGGTGGTTTTGTCCTTAATGTTTGATGGTTGGAATAAGAGTAACAAACACTACATATATTCTGCGACTGAGCAATGATTGATCACAGAATGTCGTATATAATCCGTTGTAAACACTTTTGTTTTTAATTTGTGCTTTTGCCTTTGTAAACGTTTACGTATTAGTAAGGTATAAAAAACGACAAAACACGTTAAGTTTCTTTTCTTTATGAATTTATCCCACTTCATTCACTCCGTATGTATGAATCTTTCAAACATTAAATAATATGTTGTCTTTCTGTGAGTTCATTATAAGAATTATAATTATTTATTTTATTTGCAATACTGTTGCCGCTCCATATTTTGCCAACAATTTTATTATTTAGTCAGAAGTAGTTCTGACACATAGTGGCAAATTCTAGTGTTAAAATAATAGGCCCACACTAACTACTCAGTTAAAATCGATACATACCAATTCAGTTCATACTGAGTAAGAAAAATGAAAAGTGAAAGTGGATAATCAATTTTAATTGTTTTAATTAATTTAACTTGTATATACAAGGTGAACCTAAAAGATTTGTACACATTCCGGGAAGTAATTCGGGACATCAAAAGAAGACACCAAGTTACCTTGTATACATTGTTGAATTCCTGTAGGAGTGATAGGGATACCAACTCGAAATCGAAAATCGAATCATGAGAAATACAACGGACCAGAAAGATGTGCACATATTTCGAGAGGTGATTCACGACATCAAAAAGATGACAAAAAAGTTTCCTTGCATGTGACGAATTCCGCGTCGTGTGCTTATTTTTTTGTATTTCGTTCTAATTTTCCGGATTTGAGTTTCGATTCCAAGTTGACACCTCTGTCACTCTTACACGATACAGAATTCGACAATATACAAAAGGGCTTTTTGTCTGCTTTTGATGTCACATATAACCTCCCGAAGTTTGTGCACATCTTTCAAGTTCACCCTATATATATATATATATATATATATATATATATATATATATATATATATATATATAAAGTTTTCATCTAACTTCTTGTAAACGTTCTTCAATGCTGTAAATATTAAATAAGTTTAACAAATACATGACAGATGTACTTCATTTTGGGGATCTTGAATCCTTTGGGGGCTGCACACCCACTTGTCCCCTCAAGCCATAGCTACATGCTTGAGTGACTCCTACTATGACCATTTATTTTGTAGTATATATATATATATATATATATATATATTATTTACAGAGTTCCTAGGTTTTCTCTGTAAATCGTGACTGTTGTTATAATTTCTGGAACAGTCATTATAGTGATTAGCGTAGCGAGAAAATGTAAGAAATAGCTACACTACCCTTTGATGTATTGTTAAGTCCAGAATTTCTCTTCACCAATCATTATTCCTTTCTCGTCGCCATTTCGTATTACCCCCTCTACTCAAAAAAACTCTCCCATTTTCTCCTCCTCTCCAAGTGTCTGAGAAACTACTGACTGTCTCATACTCTCTCCTTTTTGCCTCTCACTTCATCTCGGCAAGGGAATTCTAGAAGTCCCTTGCGTTTCATCTGTTCGCTTTCTGTGATTTATAGACTTGAACCATTTCGAGCGAAAGGGACCTTCTCCTCTTTCCTCTTCCCACTCTCTACCAGAAAACTTCTTAGGAGAAAATGTTTTTCAAGAATTGTGTGCACTGAAGTGTCGAAGTCTTCGTTCTAACTCCTTCTCTCTGTTCGTCTCTCATTGGTAAAAGGATCACTTTGAAGTTGCGAAGGAACTTAGCTGGGTAATCTTTAAAGTAATATCCGTTTGAGAAGTACCCCGAGAAAGAATCACTAAACAAAAAAGAAATAGATACTTCGTATAAAGGTAGTTTTAATTATGATTAGGATATTATTGAGAATGCACTGAGTTCAGAAATGTAAAGTATCTAAATGTATTATATTATACGGACGAATGGAGGCATATTAGTAATACTGTGTTTTAAATACAATACTGTTTCTAGAAAATATATTGCTCGACATTGCCTGGCTGAATAAAAACGCACCACACTGACAACAAAAACGCATGCGGCGTACGTAAAAACGTAGGTTACATTAGTAAATCCTGCAAGTTTTTGGATTTACATACAGCAGACGTATAAATGAGAAAGAATATTTTATATACACTTTCCGTATAGGTGCTCGGAATAAACATACTTTCCGTACGAACGAAAGAGCTGTATATAGGCGGTCAGGATCTCACGTACAGTTGGATGTATATAATATATGTATATGTATGTAATATACGGAAGATTGTTAGAATTCATAATCTTGCAACGGCATGATGTAACATCTAAACGGGAAAAGTATGTAGCATGTGGATAACGTATGCTCCGTGCTGGTTTCCGTAGTAAACATAAGAATTCCGTATATTTCTCCAATATAGCTGTGTCCGGATAACGAATATTTCTCAGTGCAACATAGAAATCACGTTTGAGGAAATTCTGCAATTTCTTCTTTTCTCAAAATCAGCATTGATAAATCTTGATCTTAGGATAAGTGAATGCTTTTCATCAAGAACTAAATTTATTTTATTTATTTTATTTATTTCAGAAAACAACAGGCGGATGCCTAATTACAGTTTTCCATCATGATAGTATAATTTAAAATAGTCATATGATGACATAATACTACGATAGCAATATACTTTAAAATACATATAACATGATCTACACCTTATTTATTTAGAGTAAAATTCTGTCTATAGCTAAAAATATCTATCTCTGGATGCTTTTCTGACATCTTATTATACAATAAACACATTTTTCTGACAAGCGATACATCCAATGCATTAGTCCTTTGCGCTGAGGGATGTAATATGCTATTATGGGGTCTGGTTGCTTTATGTGGGACGTGAAGTTTGATTTCTGATAATAAATATTCTGAATCTACTGTACTATGAATTATTTTATGTAAGAAAGATACAATGAAGTGAGTCCTCCTGCTTTCAAGTGATTGTAATGAATATTTGCTTCGAAGATCTTCATACTCCTCAAATTTCGGATATAGGCCTATCCCTGTTTCTTTATATGTTAAAAAGCGCACAAATTTATTTTGAATATTTTTGATTTCTTACTATCAGAACCCCATATTATCACTGCATATTCCACCTTAGACCTTAGATAGGCAATGTATAGTGTTTTGAGGACATTGGTGTTAGAAAAAGCATTTCCTAATCTCATCACAAAACCAAGGATCCTAAAGGTCTTATCAACTACTCTGTTGACATGAATATCGAATGATAGGTTTGACTACTGAGTGACTCCAAGGTCAGTTATATAATCTACTCTCTCAATTGGTGTTTGATTAATACCGATTAACTTTTTGTTGTTACCGTACCAAAACAATTACCATTAGGGGTAAAGGAAAAATTTTACTGGCGAATACTAACTAGTGCTACCTGATTTAGAACGAGAGGTAAAGCGATAATTCGATTATAGATGAGGTTAAAGGGGCAGAAGGAAAATACACGGAAGATTACTAATGTATTTAATCATGAAAAATGGTTATGTACTTTTCCGTTTAGCGTAACATGCTTAGAAGCTGACACATGGAAAATAACCACTACACTTAACGTTGTATGCATCATTATAAATATTTTCAATCATTCATGGTTTGTAATGAGCTCAAGAGTCATTAGAATTAGAACTATTTCAGGAGTTACAAAGAACTCATACACTTATTCGTGAGTTGGAATACAGGATCTATATTAGATTTTCGGTAAGAGCTCACGTTTGAATCCTTTATTAAAGTATCATGTCTCATAAAGTGTTAACGCTGACAAAAGAAAAGAAGACGCCTAAAATTTCAAAACGAATCAAATCAAACGGTTTCACTAATTCATATACTAGAAATGATTGCACCTTGACAGGTAGGCAACCAACAATTACGGAGTGTTAATTGGGTTGCATTTACTTTGTATTAACCACTTACGGCATTACGGATCTGAGGCAAGTCTTAATGAAATCTGTTTTATGAGTAAATAACTAAAAACAGCAGGATTCGTGTTTGCCTCAATCACACTGCATTCACGTCCAAACTGTAATTATTTTAAAATTTAAGGATTTCAGATATTGGCTGAGCAGGTTTACGCGAATTATAATTATCTATTCCTAGTACACCGACTCCTCAGTGACCACAATTTCCCAATCTTTAAGTAGGTGCGCCATATTTCTTAACGTAAGTAGACGCGTGGGGGTATCAGATACCCCCACTAGCATTTTTTACTTATCAATGACAGTTTCGGTGAAATCGTCCTTATTTAAGTTTGTAAGCATTCACTGTTTCTTTATGATGGTAGTTACAATAAAAGTAACGTAGAAAAATATTACATTACAAATAGGAAAAAAAATACTGAAGTTATATATATGAGTGTTCTACTAAAATAAGAAAAAAATAAAACTATATATATTGAATATGTTTTTCTTCATAAGATAATTTTAATGAAATTGCAGTTATCGGAATATGAAATTTTTGAACAAATCTAGTTTTACAGTTAATTTCGTAATAACTTTCAGATTAGAAGCCAAAACTTTTAATTCTCATTATTATTGTTATTATTATTATTATCATTGTTATCATCAACTCACTGCATTTTAAAATAACTTAATACGTAATATGGTAAGGAAAGCCACGAATGAAATAAAACCGCCACTCATGCTCAGCAATTTTCCCCTTCAATCCTTCAGGAAAACATGAAAATAGCAGTTTCCATGTGAGGTTGACACATGGAAATTCTCTGAAATGTTCATATATTTCTACTGCATTTACTGCAAAATGTTTTTACTTTCACGTTCTTCTTCTTCCATGGATACAAAGTACAACATCCTTGTCCTGGTGATATATCATCATCAAGAACGATGCTCGTTTCTACACCATGCTATGCGAAAGTATAGGAAGTCTTAAGAACTGCTTTGTCCGTCTGTCCGTTCTTTTAGCGATTGAATGGGGAATGGCGAAAGCTTCATAACGAGGAACTACATAGTTTATACGGTTTACCCAACATTGTTAGGGTCGTCAAGTCTAGGAGGCTTAGGTGGGCAGGTCATGTAGCTAGAATGGAAGAAAGTAGAAACGCTTTCAAAGTCTTGACTGGTAGACCCATAGGAAAACGACAATTAGGAAGACCTAGGCGCATATGGGAGGATAATATTAAGATGGATCTCGCAGAGATAGGAATATAAAGTAGAAACTGGATCCAATTAGCTAAGGGTAGAAGTCAGTGGAGAGCTTTTGTGAACGCGGCACTGAACCTCCGGGTTCCATAGGCCATAGAGTTAGTTAGTTAGTTAGTTTAATATCGAAATTCAGTTTTCTGCAATTAATTCAGTACCCAAGGATAGATTTCATCTCCTCCATTAACTATCTATTCAAACAAGAAGTAGTTAAAATTAGTAACTTCTAGTTTCAACGTTTCATAGAACTTTTACAGAACAAAAATTGGCACAGATACAGAGAGATGGTTATTGGCAAATGATTCAGCGTCTTAATGTTATATAACATGATAGTTATATAACATGAGTATCCACAACATTTACTAAAACCGGAAGTGATTAAAATGTATTATTACTTTCGGTATGAATATTGATTTCAATAGAGGAAAAGCAGTAAATTCTATTACGATACTGTCTTTTGCAATCGATTCACTGTCCCAATAAAAAAATTGTATCTCCTGTCTTAGCTCTCTATTGAAGCCGGTAGTGCTTCAAATAACCTTTTTTTAAACTCTATTCGCTGTAGAATAAAAATAGTATGGGCTAACGAGTAATGGCCTTTTCATATGGATTTAGCGTCCGAGAAAGAGGCTGTATCTTTGATCTCATTACTCCATTGCAACCAATACTTATAGATACACTACTTCAAGTTTGAGTATTGAATTAACATAGTTTGTAAATCTTAGTTCCACTGTGAAACGATACTTACTTGTTTGTGTATTTATTTAATTAGTTATTTTTTTTTCATTGCTTTCCATCAGATTGCTCGGTATACATGACTCAGCAGTTTTCTTCTCTAACTGCTGATTTCCTGGACTCATTCTAACATTACGTAGATAAAGGAATCTTAAGATTTCCTTACAACAAAGTACGAACCTAACTTATGTATTTATTTTTTCAATCTCCAGTACCATTTCGGAACGAACAAGGGAGCCACTAGGAGATAATTGATTTTGTAGTAGAATCTAATGTACAGAATAAAAACACAAATCGCTTGATTCACGTAGTACACATCTAGAGAACACATTTATTTTTCGAAGCCATCTCTGTCCCACAGGTCCTATGGGTTAGATACCCTGAACGAAGAGATCCAGCTAGAATCAGAAGCTATATTGCAGTTCTTATTTCATTTTTATGTGCCAGTTTAGCTTCTGTGTTATGACTACATTTTGTATTTACCTCTTGAAGAAGCCTATAAAAATGTGTGTGTTTTTCGTAATTATTTTCACACTGACGAATACACAAAATGTTTCTACAGCACATTTAGCTTCTTTTGCTTTTCTAGTGGAACCTGGAACACGAACAACAATGAAATATTATAAAATATGTGGAATCATTTGCGCAGCTTTTCCTTATAATCTTCTTATTTCATCCGAAACCTATTAGATCTACACTGTAAAAATTAAAATACCATTGAAACACTTTTAGTACAAACCTTGGGAGAGGATTGATGAAATAGTGTTTCTAAAGTGTGCTACGTGTGTCCAAAAGAGTTCATTCTCAGAAAACAGCATCTAGTATAACATATTTAAAACATTTCTACTCGGCAAACAGATCGAAAACAAAGTGATGACATACATTTTGCACATTTTGAACATATATCTGGGCCATAGTTAGACAACTCAGTATTTATAAGGACGAATATGTGTCACCTAGAAGTGTTCAAAGAGTGTCGGTAATGTGCATTTTCTCCTACCCCTATAAAAGTAGTTTCTGTATTTTTTGCAGTGTAGATGGAAAGTGGCGTCAACGCTGGCCAGTTATACTAAATTCTTCTTTAACAAGGACTTTGGATCATTCTGGGTCTCCGACCAGTCATTGGTCACCCGTTTTTAATGAAGTTACTTTAAGCCGAATGCATGGCAACTAATATTTTGAGAAAAATGCTTAGCTTTAGTTACATTGTGCATTTTTGATAATAAAAGTCAGGATGTTTAAAAGTGACGTGAGTTTATAAACCAAACTTAGTTATTTGATCTTAAGAAGCACAGTTTTTTTCAACGAATCTCAAAGTAGTTTTAAGTTATTACTATGCTAAAATGAATCTTTTTTCTCAGTCTACTAAAGTTCAAACAGTATGCAAAAGTGGAATTTTATGCATGCCTTTGTAACGCATTTATACATGCTGATGTCTAAAAATGTTATTTTGTCTCGACTTGGTTTAGCACAACAGTCCTCATTTGATAAAGATAAATGCCCTTTTTCATCGCCGAAACCGTATGAGCCAAACATTTATTCTTTAAGGTGGAATCTGAACGACCTTGATGGGAATCGAAACTGGGATACCCTGCACCAAAGAAGTTCCAAGACTAAACCAGTAGGGAAGGCCATAATAGCTGAAATTAATTTTTGGACTTCATGTACGATGTCAAAATATCTAATTTTTGATAAAATTGTGGACCTGGATTCATTAGTAGTCTGACAAATATAGGTCCAAAACAGAAATATAAAGGCAAATTCCAACATAACTCTCAACTCTTAATACAAATATACAGTGAAGCATATTGTATGACAGTTTCGTTGTATTAACTGCCAAATATAATCTCTCGAAAATAATATGCAGAAAAGGATGGGAAACTTTAAACCTGTGTTTCTTAAAGAAAATTATTGTTGGTTAGACTATTAGTGTCTATCTAGATTTAAATGGTAACGTAATCTCTGATGTTAAATATACAGGACAATTTTTCAGCTGAACATTTCTTAACAATTCAGCAGAATCTTCAACTCTTGAAGTTTTCCCTTTGTGATTGCTATCGCCAGGAAAAGTTCTGTGTAGATTGGTCGAAAACCATAGCATGAAAAGTCTGAACATACTGTTACAGATAATGTCGTCACTTTGTCATCAATATTACGCGTAAAATCCGTTTATAGGTACCATGATTCTTATCCAAATATTTTTCGTACTACATTATCATAATTCAACATATAATATTTATCGAGGAGACACGGTGGCTCAGTAGTAGAATGCTTCGTTCTGGCTCGATTTGGATTTTCTCAGAATACTTCTGTTTCTTCCCGTACTTTCATAACACTGATTCTTCCATCATCATTCAGTTGCCTTGATCATTCGTCTCCCTTAGCCTAACAGGCATAATCGTGGGCTGTTAAACAGAAAAAATTCATTTCATATAATATTATTCCTAAAATTCTTTACGTGAAACATGGTAGGATTTTCGCAGATTCCAAGAGTTTCAGATATCCTATGATTTTATTGGCCGATACAGATAGGACATCAAGAGTCATGACCTACATATAGCGGAAAGTAAAGACAAACTGCTGTCTTCCCTCGTAACCGAGCGTGCTAGTGGAACATGCTAGTAATGAAATTCGTTTTTGGTGTGGATTCAAACCCTGCCCAAGGAACGATTTTTTTATTTTTTTTTTAAATTTTCATAACATTTTTTTCATTAAAATAAGATTGAACATAATACTCAAAAAGGAATTTACCGATTATTTTTTAAATTTTCATAACGCTTTTTCCATTAAAATGAGCTTTCAGTTTTACTATACGGATCCATAGTAAAAGTAGTAGTAGTAGCAGTAATAGTAGTAGTAGGAACGGGTTAGAAGCCCCGCAGGGGTTGGGTAGGTTCTGTTTTCTTGTCCAAAAACATTCGTTTGTCGCCTCTCAATACCTTTTATGCTCTATAGTAATGAATATTGAAACCCGAAGTAGTGGAATATTTCTATCAGTTGCAGTTGAAACAGAGGATTAAAGTTAGACATAAAACTTATTCTGACAGTATTCTTCATCTTGGAAAATCGTTTCCCTTTATCTATTACCGATATGCATGCAGTATTATGATCAATGTTGAAACTGGATATCTTACATTCCCTCCTGATATACAGAGATAAATGACGAAATAAACGATTTTCTTGGGGTAGTCAATAGATTCACAAGTATCATTTCTGGATATTTCTTACTATTTTTCTCTATGGACACCAATATTGAAACCGGAAGTAGTAGTAATTGTCTCTTACGTTCAGTTTTATTGAGCAATATGGATTGAGACGACTGTATTCCCTTGAGATTCTGAATTGATTCCATAAACGCAGTTTGTCACTTCCCAATCAACGTTTATGTTCTATGGTTATTAACGTCGAAACAGTTTGATTTCAAGCACTTTCTGTCTGAATAGAGGATTAACGAGTTGAGTTTATTTTGAGTTTAACGTCTCTTTCAGCAGTGAGGATATATGAGACATGATCTACTGATTAACGTGGAATCCCAACCATATGAGCTCCCGCCTAGAATCAAACACGGACATCCTACGCCAAAGGCGCGTACGCTAAGCATTCAGCCATGAATCAGCTCGAGAGAATTAACGAGAAGGTTAAACCTATTCTTGGAACTATGAACGGATTCCAAACGATATAAATTACCGTTTCTGCGTTGCTATCTGTCGACAAACAGATGGATGGATATAGCTATTAGTTCAGACTCCCGATAGTGTGTTTAATAAATTTCAAGATTGGCAACACTGTAAGGTAGCCGCTGGAGCCACCAAGTGGATATAATGTGTAACTTTTAGTATCGATAGTGTTGTGAATTGTGTGAAGAATTCAGGAATTTATGTTTCGAATTTTTGTGAGTTACAATTATTTCAGTGAACTGTGTATTCTTTGTTCATCAGTGAGTGGTTCTTGTTGCATGGCAATGCACTGTGCCACACAACCATTGAAGTACTGACATTTTTGGCAAGAAAACAAATGACATGTTTCAACCATTCGCCCTACCCGTCTGACCTGGCCATAGCAGACTATATCTTATTTCAAAATGTCAAAAAGACGTTAAGACGAAAACGTTTTGACTCAATTTCGTAAATTCAAAGGGCAGTGACGAAGGAGTTCTACACTGTTGAACAAGAGGACTTTCAGAAATTAATCCAGAAACCATGCAGCTATGAAATTGCCTGTATACAATAAGGAGGGCCATACATTGAAGATTGGCATTCAATTAAAAGAATTCTCTTCTGCATTATTTTCTGATAATGCCAGTCTTAAAATTTAGTGGACACACTATGTATGTATCAGGATAGTTTCAAATTATAACCGTTATATTGTAATATAGAAACTTTAACATTGATAAAAAAGTGATAAATGGTTATGAAAGATGGGACATGATTCCAAACATAATCCTGTTCAGCACTCAATAGTTTGGCTTCTTTCTCTTCAATCTAGCAGCTTTCTAACTTGCACAACTTAATATCTGCAAGTCACTAACTGAATCAAAATCATAACCCTAAAAAATACTAGATTTTTCTTTCAAGATTCTTCCGAGAAACACTTTTCGATATTAGATATTAGTCTTAAGTCCAGGAGAAATCGAAAATAGCCTCTGAAGTGAACAGTGGATCTTGTACTCATGTTTAAATAAACAATTTTTTTGTTGTCGTCTTTATTGGCAAATACCTGATGCAAATACGATGTTTTCTCGCAGCTCCTGTGCCAGGGTGTAAATATTAGTAGATTAATATTCTGGCTGCTCATCTTCCTCCGTGTTCCTTTATGTGCTCAGGCGGAAGATAACAAATATTTTAGTAGGTGTTGCTTGTTTCCATTATTGATTCATAATGAGATCGTGTTCCACGTCAGTTATCTCCCGGCTCGTTGATGAATATTCACGGCTTTTAGGCCCATTATTTACCCTTATTATGCCATGTTAGCTAACAGTCACTAATATGTCTCCTCTCCATACTCGAAACTTCTAATCACTAATACTTTAATTAGATTTATCTTTTTCATTCGTAATTCAGGAATTATATTATATTAAAGTGTTTAGCGCTGCAAAATGTTCAAAGATAACACATGTACGAATCGCTAGCATTAAGTTGAATAAGTTTATGCGTAATTTGCGAACAAAATCAAGAAAATCGAATTTGTCTTTTTAGTCTAAAAGTTAGTACAGTACCAAAACCACCTACGGGTTAACAAGAAATTAATACTGAATATTCTATCATCATAACCCTCTTCGTTATGATACATTGACGGATTCAGTTGGGGCAGAGAATGATTCTCTCCCCTTTCCACAACAACTTAAACACCAGTGCTGCAAAAGCCCGATGAGAGAGAATAAACACTGAGAATTTTTCTCCGCACTGTCTAGAAGCCCGTTCTGGATCCGACACTGTTATGACATTAATAAGATGATAGTACATTAGTGGCGTATTTAAGATTTTGTTTCGGGAGAGGCTTTGCTAACATTATTCCCGGAAATGTGAAAATTCTGCAAGATATTTCATTTACTTTAATATAGAAAATAGAATTTCGTGGTGGTTGGGCTTTAGCCCGGAATCCCCCTTAGATACGCCATTGTAGTACATAGTAGAGTCTATAAGGTATGGCCCGAAAATTTTCATTAATTCTTTAATCTTTAATTCCGGCCACACTAAAATAATACCCAAAATTGATACGTGTATCAGTCGAAGAATTACGCCCATTGGAACGAATACTCAAATTGAGTGCTCAAGGAAATTATAAATGGATATATAATAATAATAATAATAATAATAATTATTATTATTATTATTATTATTATTATTATTATTATTATTATTATTATTATTATTATTATTTTTAAGTTCGTTCTGGCAATGCTCTTGGAGCATTCTCAACTGGTTACTTTTGAATATTGTCTTTTCTGTAATCAAATTTTAAAACAGGAAACAAACATTTCTAAAGTATTGTCCTAAGTGCTGATGGTTTCAATAGATGTAACAAAAGGGAAATTTTTCCTCTGGAGCAACGAAATTTCCTCACGGAGTCATACCTCTGATTGTTTTCAATGGGGATTACTAGTTTTGTGGCAGTAGTGCTTTTCACACCTATCACATTGATATTCCCTGCTGGAAGAAATCTGAAATCATCACTGATTCTAAGACATCACAAAATATGAATAAGATCCGATTTTCTTGTAAATAATATCTGTGGAGGAGAAAACAGGGGCATAATTTGGGTAGGGTAGGGTATGGCAATTGCCCTTCCTTTGAGTTTGGAAAGCATATGCTTTTTAATCAACTATGTACTGATAAACAAATAAACTGGTGAAATTTTTATGTCGGTGCTCAATAGTACCTTTCCCCTCACGAAAATCTGAAATGTTGCTATTGGTAAAACAGCCTGTCTTTTATCCAACCTGCCCTTATACGATGTGTCTTCAAAAAGTATCGAACTTTATTTTTTTTTCTCCCGCGTAAGCCAATGAAACACTGGAGATTTTCTTCAGTGTAGATGTAGAGGAGACACTCATGCGTAGTCGTGAATTTTTTCTCCTGCCCGCAGGGAGCGTCAGTAGCTCGCAGTCGGAAAACAAGTAAAAACGTGTAATGCGCAGTCGTTTGATTTCAGATTTTTTTGTAAAATAAAAGAAAAAAACTTGAGCAGCGGTGTTGCATCAAATTTTGCCAAACGTTTGATGATACTCGAGCGGAAATAATTTAATCAGATTGTCAGATTCAATTTTGAACGAGAATCTGGGCATGAGGAGAGCGTCCGCGAAATTTGATTTAGGCTTTCATCGCCAAACACAACATTCCTGTGTGTCATCAGGCTCCATACTCACCGTACATGGCTCCGTGTGACTTTCGGTTATTTCCGAACCTGAAAATGCCATTGAAAGGGACTCGATTTGAGTCAAGAGAAGATATAGTGCGGAATGCCATAGCACGGTTGCTCACCATTCAAAAAAAAAAAAAAAAAAAAAAAAAAAAACAGCCATTTCACAAGTGTTTCCGACATAATGTGTGCATTACAAACGAGAATACTTTGAAGGGGGTTAATGGTTCGGACTTCCAAATCAATAATTGTATTTTTGTCAACCAATGGTTCGATACTTTTCTAACACACCTCGTATTACCCAACGTGCCCTTCCACCATATTAGACCGCAAAGAAGCCGTGACTATACTGTAGAATTAAATTGATAGACAATGTGAATTCATTTTGAAGAAATAAGGAAATCTAACTATACTCGTAGAATATATTCTTACAATAATATCTTTAAAATTTCAAATTATTTAACAAATAGCAACACCACAACAACAAGAAAACTATGCTTCACATACCCGTAAATCGTCGCATACTGAGAATAACAAAAAAAAAGGCATTTTGTTTGAAAATAACAATTTTCACTGCGTTAAAATATATTCATCTGTTTCGTTAATAAGTATGCAACAGAAAAAAATGTTGTGAGATTCTAATGAAACATACAGTATTGAATTAACTAATGAATTTTTGTTAATTCGACAAATATTATTTCTGTGGTAGAACAATATCCGTGTTCATTAATTTTAAATTTGTAGTTTACAAGTACAACACTACTTTTATAAACGTAATACATAGCCTGTAGATTTTACTGTGAATAAAACTATGGAAATACTGGACCAAAAGTGATTAGAAACTTGAGCAAATTCTCTGAGACATTTATTCTCTCCAGGATTACAGAATTAACACACTCTAGTTTCGTTTCAAACATATTTTCTCATTGCCTGAAGAGGCAGTTTCGAAACATAATTCTCGTGGCAGAATTGTATTTGTGACATGAAGTGTAAAACAAGGAAATTAACCAACATTTAATACCAGCTCATTAAGATATTCTTAAGGGATTAATGTATTTAATATGCTATCGAACTAATGGATTGTGTTAAAGGATATATTAAAGCTATCTTAAATATTAATCTCAACAGCTATGTTTATGTGGCATTAAATAAAACTTTCAATACTATAGTTGGAAACAAAATATAGGTGACAGGGTGCGCAGCACATTCACTTTATGATGCATAGTTATAATCACCAACTCCTTAACCTGTTTTTTGTCACTATCTAAGCAGAATTTTTATAACAATTTGTGTTTTACAATTCCTAATATTTAAGGTAGTTCTATTGACCAAAAACTGACAATATCTGTTCCTAAGCGTAAAATTCCAAATGCTAATTGATACATCGTTTACTACAAGTATGTCTCAAATGTCTAATATATGTGAGGGAACAAATGTGTATGTCTTTGGAGATGAGTTCTAAGTACATATAGTCGGTAAGATATGGTAACTAAAAGTTGCAGTGGTGTAAGTCACTTTGTCGAATAAAATAACTAAAAGTCAAACAACAGTTTCTTTTTGTTTGCCATTCTTCTCCAGAATAACAGAGAACACGTGGATTTCATGGTGAATGTGTTACTATTATCAACTAACATATAGACAAGAATACAAAGAATGTAACAAATTGTTTAATATTACGGCAGTAGAAAAACTACATATTACATACTGTATTAAGTGCGATTATCAATGTGCACATATAATAAGAATACATGCCCTACCAAGTAACTTCGAGAGTTGTTTGATAACCACATAATAGCAGACATGTTTGGAAGTTGTATTCATTGTAGAATACCAGAATATATTTTCAAAAAACAACAGAACCAAGTATTTTCAAAGAACATAATGTAACCGTACAACAGTAAAATTATTGCTTTGAAATATGTTCTTTCTACCAAGGACCCAGGGGTAAAAGTGAGGGGAACATGGGGGACGCCAACTCCCCGCTTCCAGAAAATATCCGTGGCGTCCCCCACTTTCTAAAAAATCCAATGACCAAAGATAAACACGGGAAACGGCGTGACGTCATGTGTCCCCCTACCTTTTGAGATCCACTATCACCCCTGCATGGCTCTGGTGTATGGAGCCCCGGGTTCAAACCCTGCTCCCGCCAAGTGCACTTTGTGGTGGACAAACACCGCGTGCGTGGGTTTTGTCGGGGTTCTTCCGTTTCCTCCCACTTTCTTCATTCCGTCATTTCATTCATTTCTCATAATCACCGTCTCCTTTAGCCTAACCGGCATAAGCGTGGGACGTAAAACTCAAAGATTTCATTTCATTTTTTTCACCCCTGCATGGATCAACAAACTATAAAACCTTTCTCGGCAATGGGAACCTTCATAATATAATGAATAAGAAAATCAACTAGAATAATTTGTATCACTTGTTTTCTATAGAAAAATAAAACGGAACATCGATACAAAGTCATACTCGTACTTCCATGAAAATCAATTATTATGAACCCTGTGAAGACTATAAAATACATATTCCGTATGCTGCTACTTGAAAGATTAAGAGGAATTTTTCAGTGTTAAGTTGAACCAAAACGAAAACACATAAATACATTTTATTAATCACCTAGTTTTGAATGTTGCCATGTAACAAATAAGGGAACCGGTCAAAACCCCCACAGCCAAAACCCCCACACTCAAGAAATGTCAAAACGCCCACACAAACTTTCATAACTCCCACACAAATGGACAAATCTCCCAAACACACGAACGGTCATAACCCCCACAGCCAAAACCCTCACACTCAAGAAATGTCAAAACGCCCACACGATCGGTCATAACCCCCACACAAATGGACAAATCTCCCCAACTACACGAACGGTCATAACCCCCACAGCCAAAACCCCACACTGGTAATCGGTCATAACCTCCAACGGTCATAACTCCCACACAAATGGACAAAACAACCACACATAGCAACGGTCACAATCCCCACATAAATGGACAAAATCCCCACACAAATGGACAAAACTCCCACATGCAGAAATTGTCACAACTGCCACACAAATGGACAAAACCCCCACACAATCGGTCAAATCTCCCACACTTTGAAATGATCCTGGTTGTATGTCTTGCCCTTATACTTTTTTAATAACATTTTTTAATCCACTTAAAATGATGTTGCAACTATTCTTCTTGTACTGTTTTGTAGTGACAGAAACACTAAAGTGGGCGTCGTAAAGAGCCGCAACAAAGACGTGCAATCACGATATTTTCAGAGTGTGGGGGATTTGTCCGATTGTGTGGGGGTTTTGTTCATTTGTGTGGCAGGTGTGACAATTTCTGCATGTGGGAGTTTTGTCTATTTGTGTGGGGGTTTCGTCCATTTATGTGGGGATTGTGATCGTTGCTATGTGTGGGAGTTTTGTCCATTTGTGTGGGAGTTTTGACCGATTTTGTGGGCGTTTTGACATTTCCTGAGTGTGGGGGTTTTGGCTGCGGGGGTTTTGACCTAGACCCACAAATAAAAGAATAGCGAGAAGTGACTTTTGGGGTGGAAATTTTCTTAAAGATTCCTAAATTATTTTTCCTTTGTACTCAGAAATGTCTCGTTGTTTACGTAGACTGAAAGCGTACACTCTTACAAATCGGTCGAGGTATAACTTGTTCCGGTATTGCACTGACGGTTGGAAAATTGACAGAAAGTCATATTCGCACTTACATGAAAATCTACATTTATAAACCCTTTGGAAATTGTTAAAAAAAAAAGAAAAAGAAAAAAAAGAAAAAAAGAAAGAAATCCTCTGCTGCTATTTGATGGATCAAGATGAAATTTTCAGTTTAAGTTGAACATAAAATAGGATACATTTTATTATTCACCTAGTTTGCAGTGTTGCCACATAACTAAAAGGATCGCGAGAAGAGGCGTTTTTAAGGGAAATTTTCTTAAATATTTCTTAATTAATTTTCCTTAGTACATAGGAACGACCCGATCATTACGTAAACTAAACGCCTACAATCTTACAAATCGATCGTGGTATAACTTGTTCCAGTTTTGCACTAACGGTCTGATCTAAGGTCATTTCAAGAGATCCCATTGATGTCTGTAAACATACACAGGTGCAAAAGGTTAAGAGTCCCAGGCAGGCCGGTAGCCAGCCCAAAAATGTAGGCGGGGCCCGGCTGAAGTTAGGGGGCCCGATCAAACCATATTATAGTTCATCACCATATTATAGTTCATTTGCAAGCCTACCGTAAAAATTTTGGGAGGTCAGCAAAACTTTACGGGGCCCCGGCCCCGCTAGAGCCCACTGGATACGGGCCGGTCCCAGGACCTAGGTGTTGCACTTATATGTTGACCACCAGCTATTTTTTGATTCTAAGGACCCTAAGGAATATTCCTAATATAGTGGCAAAAATTCACTAAGGGGGCTCGAGTTACCAGCGAAGCAAGCACTGATAGATACGTTCAGCCGACGATAGGTTTTTTGAGCCGGAAAAAGCACGTTTGTTTTCAGTTTTATTTATTTTTGACAATGTTGCCATCACTTTCAGGCCCCGAAAAAAATATATGTTGTACCTAAGGGTATAATAAATTTTTAACCAAAAAATAAGCGACGTGTCCCCCACAAAAAAGTTTCCTACAAAAGAATAAAGAAAATACGTATCGATGATTTTGAAAAAAAAAATTGCACATTTACATCAAAATAGTATCTACAATCTGTGAAACTTTCAAAATTTTTTTGATAACCCCCACCAAAATTTTAAAAAAATATTCAATTTTGAGCATGTATGATACGATTTTTCGGTAAGGGGAGGAGGTGGGGATGAAAAACTTTTTTGAGGTAGTTTTAGGTCAAGGGTAACCTTTCGGGACAATAGCGACACGATTTGGATCAAGGGTCGATTTCACTACCTTACTAGGAAAGACTCTTTCTGTTTTCCGGTTTTAGCCGAAAAAAATGTGAAGACGGAAGTTATTCTTCCGCTGAATTTGTTTCACAATACTACTTCTCACCTTCTATTATTGTTTACCTTATCTGATATTCCAAGTAGCTACGTGGTTAACGTACATGACTTTAGCACGGGGGTTGATCTGGTTTCAATTTCCGGCAGAACTTGGTGTGGTTCGGATCCTACTTTAAACTGTAGGTCCACTTCTCATATAGTCTCTCTGATACAAGGAACAATATACTCTATTCAATCCAATCCAATCCAATCCAATCCAATCCAATCCGTGTTCCATCTTTGAAGAACAATGTTGAATCCGGATATAGTTGAATTCAACCAATTCACGTTTGAATAGAGGGATAAGGGAAAATTGACCACATTACTGAGGCATTAAGTCAACTTTAGAAAACTGTTTATTACAATATTTGATCTGATACCTGTGAGAGACAGATGTACAATAACTATTTTCTGTTCTATAAAACTTTCATGGTTATTCAGAGGCTACTGTAAGTTGAAAGTCTAAGCAAACACACACACACACACACACACACACACACATATATATATATATATATATATATATATATATATATATATATTTGTTCCTTACGATGAACTTTGTTTTTGGGTCGGGTAATCTGTCAGAATAATCTTTAAAAGATAAACGTCCATTTTACATGCTTTCTGGCAAAGCACCTATGATTGATGGATTTTGATTTATTGAAAGCAACGTCAAGCCTCGAAAGCAAAAACGAAAAAGGAAAAAAATATATTTGCGAACAGTATTTGCTTTCTTTTTAACGTTATTAGAAAGAAAATCTTACGTAACATGGATGCAATATTTAGAAAAAAAAAGGGGGGGAAGAAGAAAAATGATGGAAGCTAAGACTAGATGAAAGGGCTTTCAACCAAAGTAATTTATCAAAAAATTGACTGTTAAACATCTAGAAAGAGAGTTTATCTAGGGAATGTAATGATTATCGTCTATTTCTTTCCTAGCTCTCTCTCTCTCTCTCTCTCTCTCTCTCTCTCTCTCTCACACACACACACACAAATATACCCTTTCCGTCTTTATCCCATTTATTCTATAAGCGATTGAGGACTGTCTATTAGCTGATCTTGTTGACTTGGTCATGTATTTTATTGAAGTGATTGCTACCAACGCATCTACTATTTGACTGCACTGACATTTATGCGCCATACTGCCCGTCTGTTTTAAGATTACTTTAGTAAAACATATCTGATTTCAATGAAACTATGTGTTTTCGTCCCCCTTCCAGCAGCGACGCAAATAGTTGTTGTGCGGGGCAAGAACTCGTCTTAGTGTCCTCCCCCCACCCTGACTAACCAAACCAAAACACACCCCAATTACACAGTAATTCTCCTATTCTATATTTTTCTTGAAGTAGTAAAGCTTGATTTCAAAAGTGCAGTACAGTTTAGTAGAAAATAAAACATCAAACTAATTAGTATTTGATTGCCATTGAGAGTAGCATGCTTGACATATTCTTATAGTCTTATCATAACTGCAAAACACAATGCTTTTGGAATAATATCGGGATGTGGATATGTATAGAATAAGTCAACAGTCTGTTGCTTTAGGACAGAATATTTAATAATGACAAACAGTCGAGTTGTTGTCTCGTGGATTATGCTCGGACATTTAGCAAATCTCTTAAAACGGTGTAAGTTAAATGGAAACACAGAAAGCTAGAACTAAAATTTAACTTTGCCGGGTCTTTTTGGCTGCAAAGATTTTTTACAAGGTCCTCAAAAGATAGCTTTGAAGCTAACTTATGCTCTATGGATATGATTGGTGAGCCATTCTGTTAAATTTCAGTTGGTCTGTTAAATTTCTGATCTAATCTTTTATGATCTTTAGTTTACTAAAATTCCTTTCCTTCCCTTATGGTGAAAATAAACATTTACTCAGTTTTGTGCCCCCAATTTGGTGTCAGAGACACAACCTCCGTTTGCCCTCCTTAGTTATATGTCACTGCCTTCCAGAACTAACTCTATTGTTTTAGGTTGCAATCCATCAAAAGTAAGGGTATAAAATCCCAAAGGTTTGCACACACACACTTTTAGATTGATAACTTGACAAAGGTTTCTACTATTAAAAAAAAAAAAAAAGAAATGAGATGTTGAATATGCTACGGTTGATCAATGGGCTATTGATTCTTTAAGAGCATTTATAAATGATTCCAGTGACATAAATATTACCGTGTAGCTTATATCGCAATTGATATTTACCGATATAATAAACGTAATTAAATATGCATTAATTACTTTTATTATCATTAGCACTAAATTAGTTCGGCTGCTAGAATATTTATTCTTGGAAAACGAGAATATGGTGTAGATTTACAATAGGAGATCCTCTAGACATTCATTATATACACCTTGACTCTTTTTCACAAAATTAACTCTAAGTTCTTTCAAACATAGTACTCTATAAGTGAAGTGGTGTCCTGCTTTAGAGCTTAACATTAGGATTTAAGATTTAGATGTCTGGGCCTTCGGCATCTAAGACTATTTAGCCCATCACGATTTGAAGGATGACGTCACTCGGCGAGCACACATTCCGGGGAAAGGGAAGGAAGAAAGGATTGGCGAAGGAAGAAAGCGGTCCAGGACCTATAAGTTAGGTACCACCCCGGCATTTACCTGGTGTGAATGAGTAAAACCCAGAAACATCTCATTCAGGGTGGCTGGCCTGAAAAAGCGTGTTACACTTTTTTCGGCCGAGTGAACATTAGGATTACATAACTGTTATAACAATATATACAATGTTTACAAATTGTACTACGTGCTCAGAGGAGAAGAAATTCTTATGATTGTGCACATTTGCAAAGGGGTTCTATTAGAAATTAATTGAGCATGAAATATGTTTTTCAGATAATCGACGCTTAGTATTTTCAAAAATCTATTTTATAGATAACATTGTATTCTATGGTAAGAGGACATATCCACCATATATGTAAATACAGCATTATATACGTATATATATATATATATATATATATATATATATATATATATATATATATATATATATATAATCGTTCTTTACAAGATTCGCACGAACCTGTACTAAGTGGTCACTACAAGCAATATTTCTATATATTTCGTTTCAAAGCAGAAAAAGGTCGTAGGCCCGAGAATATTGTGTTAATGCACTGGTATTACCAGCACTTCATGCGATGTAGACCTACAGTTTATGGTGCAATCCGAACCACGGTAATATTCAAATTTCAATACTTCCATAGCGAAAATCAACCCGACACCACGTGTATCAAAAGCACGCTCTAACCACTAGATCAGCTGGGAGATCCCAGAGGATAGTGCTGTGTATATACATTTGGTTTTGATGTAATAAAGTGCATATTTTATTTTGTTTTATTTATTTATTTCTTTGCAATCATCCCTACTGTGGTGCTTAAAAAATTAGCCAGAGTAATAAAGTGACTTCAAATTCCTATTCAACCCCACCTCCCTACGACCATTTCTTGATTTGGAAACATTCTACGTTAACTCGTACAAATTATTACGTCTAGATACAATACAATGTATATGCTGTTTAAGATTGTCACACAATCCTTGTTACTTAAGCAGTAAATTCTTTGAAGGTGAATTAATTAGACTCCTCTCTCTCGATTTAATTTAAAACATAAAACATTTAATTAAAAAAGAACTTTTGCTCGCTACTATAAGAGACAGCATCGTTTGTTTATTTATAAGTATTATTGTTTAGGGATATGAGCTCCAGAAAATGAAACGGGTGAATGAAAATTATGATGAGTAGTTTTCGACAAAATCGATTTGAAAACTTAGAAATTGAGTTTGTGCAGAAACTACGTCACGAATAGGCATTAAGAATAAACTGCTACTGAAGTATACATTATTCAAACGTATCATTGTGGTACTAACAATATAACAGTATACATCAGGCACGTACACTCATGTCCAAAATGATTATCGCCTATCTATAACTGTCTTTCTGTAGGAATATAATTTGATAATGATGTTGCAGGGTACTTCTAATGTTGATACTATATGCATAATCGGGAAATATATATTTGTGGTAAATTTCGTAGGTAAAGAATTATAAATACGAAAATTAGAATGAGTAAAACAAAGTGTTGCTAAATGGACAAGGAAGTTTTATTTTCGTTTCATTGTTCTTATTTACTGCTCTTGTGACATAAAATTTGCCACATACATGTCTTTGCCGATGATAGATATACTAACATTATAAGAAATACCGGGTGAATTCGTTATCAAATTATATTCCTACAACAACATATTTATATACATGTGACAATAATTTTGGACATCAGTATACACAATAATTTATTTCGTAGTGTCCAAAGTTTTTTTTTTTTTGGTAGATCCAAATTCAATATGACAATAAATGATATTAAAATTTGTAAATTGACTCCTAAAATTTTCGGTGCCCTCGTATAACGTAGTCGCGAAAGCTCTCCCCTTTGGCGATCGATATACGATGGGGACTCCCGGTCGAAAATGTATAACTGTTTTTACGCCAGTTATCTTGAGAAATGTTTTTCTTGAGTTCTCCTTGTTCACATCAGGCAAATGTCGGGATGGTACCTAATTGTTCCAGGCTGTTTCCTTTCTTTATTATTCCTTTGTTTCTCTCCAATTCCCTGCACAGTGTGATCGCAGAGAAACGTCATTCCTCCTATGTTTGAGGTGGTAACATGGCTATAAAGGCCCAGAAATTTAATTCCTAATCCTACTCCGAAAATTAGGCTAACTTTACAGAAAATATGGGATTTCAGGGAAAGGTCCAGACTTCCAGGACCCTCCCTCTTGGGTACGTCTCTGATCTATAGTATGGTTAATGCAATATAGCCCCTTAAATTACGATTAAGTTATGGACTTTAATTAATTTTTGTTTAGATATAATATTGTGCCACGATAAGACACATCAATTGATACAGCGCATCAAGTTGATCGATATGATATGCTTGGGGGTAAAAAAAGAAGTACATATGCACCCATGGTCGTTTCCAGTGGGGGACAAGAGGGGCAGTGCCCTACTGGATTTTCCAAAAGTGTCCAGATATTGGGAATACACTATTTTGCTCTAACATACTATAGCACTTATTATATTTACATTAAGTACTATAGTATTATAGATTATTTACTTGTAGTGTATATGATGAGGTTATGTGGGTAAGTAATCGTGGTTTTATATATATATTTTTTATGTGTACGTTTAAATTTAATTGTGTGTGTGTGTATGTGTGTGTGTGTATGCAACTATGCTTGTATGCCTGTTTTGTTGTTACCGCCTTTGGAATCAGTCATTTGCAGTCTTCTTTTACAGTTGGTAGTTTGTTTCCGCATTGGTCTTCCCTCCCCCCCAAAAAAAAACATTCTGTGGACTTACTTGTGTCATCCTGAAGCAAATTTTGAGAATATGAAAGAAAATCTCCATGGCCATGATAAGATTACATGCAAATTACAATTTTTCCTTGGCAAAATGTAGGGAAAAGTACTTTTGTGGTTGCAACTACATAGTTTATTCGGTAGAGATGCAAAGGAAGAATAACATCGAATTGAAACATCAATTTCGAGTCTTCGATGTCGTATACCCTTTTGCTTGACACTACTTCAATTCTGTCCAGTAGCTTCCCAGAAAATCATTATGAGCGTTGGAATGGTACGGAAATGGTTTGGAGTTTTTAAAGATGGTCACACGAATGTTTATGATGAGGAACGAAGTAGGAAATCTTCTATCATCACTGAAGATTTTGAGCAGAAAATTGACTAAACAGTGAAAGAGAACAGTCGCTTTATCATTTCGTCATCATCTGTTATCACCTATAACGATTATTCCAGGGATAAAAATGAGGGGGAACGCGGGAGGGCGTCGTCCTACCACTTTCAAAAAATGTATATGTCATCGCTCTACTTTCTAAAAAAAATACAATGGACAAAGATAGGCACGGGGGACGGCGTAATGTCAACCGTCCCCCTACCTGTTCAGATAAACATTTACCCCTGGTTTGCTCCATACACTTCACTAATCTGGTAATGAATTTCGGCCGTTTACACGCTTCTAAGATTAAGAATTTGAATCACAGCACGTATTGCACAGTCGTCGGAGAAAGGGGCAGATCCAGGAGGGAAGATCGCCCCCCAGAAGAGGAAACTTTCTTATTTTATATGTAAATAAAACCCATCCCAGAGTTTGGAGCTCTTAGAAGTATCTCTAAGTAGCAGTATTACAATCCACCGCCCCCCCCCAGAAGTCCGTCCTGTATCCGCCCCTGGTCGCATTCTTTTTAACTACCCAGAAACAAACGTAAACACGGTCGAATGCTTCTGTAATGGCGTCTGTGCATTGCCAACAGGTATAGATATACATTGTAGGACGTCGACGGCAGCGCTGCAGCGGTCAAATTTCAGAACAGTTCATATTAGAGAGAGAAAAAAAAAACACGTGTCATCTAGCAGTGATGCGAACCCATAGGAAAATCCAATTTTGTGGGACGTTTAAACATTAATTTCTCGAATAGGGATAAAGGGAATTTTTTTTGAAAATTGGCAGAATATATGTTTTTTTTCCCCCATACTTATTTCATTAACGCTAACAAAAATTCTTAATGACAGAAAGAAGGCAATGGCCATACAAGAGACTAATGAGTCTTCAGTAAGGATGAAATGAACTCTAATTGTCAAATTTTGTAACTGTAATATGTATTTTAATATGGGATTGATTTACAGCGGCTTAAGAATTTCAAGAATTAAGTGCCAAGGAACATAATTTGTAATATGATATTCAAGAGAAAATAAAAAGAAAAAAAGAAGAAAGTAGTATCAAACAAGAAACAACCAGCTTCCAAAACGATCGACATATACAGACTCCACATTGAAACATGTGTAATTTCGTTCCGTTCCATAAATGGCTACAACACAAAAGTGTTCTTAAATAACAAAGTTTAGACAACGAAATGTACTTTTTTTTTTTTTTTTTTTAGTCAATACTTCAATAAACTCAGTTGAGGAAAATACTATTCACAAACATTGTATTAAATGTAGAAAATAACAAGTTATGGATAATTTATCCATAAATTGAAGAAAGTGAGTGACATAAGTAGTTTCACTTGATAATTTATAAGTTTTGAATTTTTATAATTAAGTTAGTATAGCGAGCAGGGGTTGACTAAGGGCCAGACAACCGGGGTTACAGCCTCAAAAAGTAAATTTTATAACTTGTTTTCTACTGACTTTTTTGGGCTTATACTCTTGTAAAGTAACGTCAATTACATAATCTTTTTTTCCATTTCACCATGGAAGAAGAGAGTTTCCATGGTACTAGGGGGACTGTATCGACAAATGGAGACATGGCATCTAGAAGAAAGAGTGAAGGGGAATTGCTATTGTTTATAGCGGACCATGTTCTTTGTGAACTTTTTCCAGGCAATGAATGTTATTATGTTTTACATATGTTACTCTTTTTTAAAGTGCTAGTAAGGGGAATAGTATATATAGCACTTACTTTTGATTTCTTAGAAACGACACCTACGCGCCAAACTGTCGGCCTTTGTTGAAAGTAGTATCTAGGAGATGTTATTGTTTCGCTTTGTATAGTTCTCGCCAAATCATTCATTTCGACAGTGTTTATGAAATCGAAATATACCACTCTGCAAAAACATGCAGAGGAGGCGGACCAAGGAACAGGCAAGACATGTTTTTCATAATATCCATTGAGTTCGACATTCTTCAAGACATTGACATAGATGTCATTGTCAGAAATTTTGCAGATAAATAAGTTCAAAAGGTTATATTGTAATTTTTGCGAGGTGCTGGAAGCAAGTGCATTTAAAATTGTTTATTTTATTGCTAATTTTCCGTAATAGTGGAATTTAGCTTTCTATTTATACTCCAAGATTTGACTACAAGAAAATTCTGCCGCTTTTTGTGGAAGTCTGTGTTCCATTGGCCCTCACACCGTGAGTTGAATGTAAATGGAGATAAGGCGAAAGTCAGTTGTTGGTGTGGGCATATCCAACATACTACCTGGTTGTAGCAGTTCAGTTACACCGTGAACTTTCACAAGGAAGGAGTGAACATAGGACCTCCACAGAGCATCATAAGGGCATCTATGATGTACGAGATCAAACGGGGGTCAAACACCATTGCAGCGGTGCGGAATATATGCCAGGCCTTTGATGTGGGTGTCGTGACTACGCGGACAGTGCAGTGGTGGTTTAACAAGTTTAAGGACTGTGACGATACACTCAAAGACGCACCACGTGCCGGAAGACCAACACATGTACAAAATGAAGACCTTCATGTAGAAATTGAGGCGAACATTATCAGACATGTGTCAAACTGAGACTACAAATCACTGTGATGAGACCAACTTGGGAAGCCCTACAAGTTGGGTCGATGAGTCTCACATGATTTGACTCTGGGCTAGAAGGCAACGCGAGCAGATACCTGTGTTTCTTTAGTGTCTTGTCTGAGGAAGGAGCCATATCTGGACAGGCTGTTGACATATGATGAGAAGTGGATCCTGTACGAAGCTCCACAGCGCCGTCATCATTGGTTAGCATCCCACGAACCTGTTCCAAAACAGCCGAAACCAGTACTGCACCAAAAAAGGTCCTCATGTCTGTTTAGTGGATTGGTCGTAGCATCGTGCATCGGATTCTGTTACCAGTTGATCAGGAAATCAATGGAACAGTGTACTATCTGCAGTTGAGCAGTGTTCAAGAAAAGTTCAAAACACTGGAGCCAGCACTTCTAAATCGCAAAGGGGTCCTCCTGTTACAGGAAAAACTAAGCCCCAGTTGGCTAGGATAACGTGGGACACCATTCTACGCCTTCGATGGAAAGCACTGTTGCATCCGCCATACTCCCCGGACATTACACGATCCGATTATCACCTATTCCATTCCTTGGACGCCTTGTAGGACCCCAGTTCAAATCACTAGTAGAGGTAAAAAAAATGCATTTGATACCTTCTTCTCTTCACGGCCCACCAAATTCTACCGCGATCTAATTCATGGCCTTCTAGAACATTGGCAGAAGGTCGTCGATACTGATGGGGACTATTTTTTATCTTCCAGGTACGTCTTAGGTGACATATCGATATTCGAAGATGATGGAGGGAAAGGCGACAGAACTTCCTTTTTTACCTTATATTTTACCTTTCAAGTTTTGTTATCCTATTAGTTATCACGTCTGAGGCCAAGAGTTGCAAAATTAGGAAAACAATTTGTGTAACTTATTCTAGATTTTAAGATACTGTTTTTATGAAAGAAAAGGAAATGGACGCTTTCTTATAAAGTTCCTTAGATTGACTTTGATATGGTTTACTGACATCAAACTTACGAAGATTAGAGGATTTCTAAAACATGATTAAACCTGTTATTAAGCTTTAGCCTTGTAAGAATGTTCAGCAAAATTCGTAAGATACGTTTTAAGAATCCTATGGACTTCAACTACTAGGACCTACATAAAAAGGATTGTTTATATTGCTGTGCGTGAAACATGTTCAACATGTGTGAAATATGTTTATTGGTACTTCACATTATTAGAATAGATTGTTACATAGTCAGATATATGGTAGGTAACTCCTGATGTTATTATATAACAAAACAATTTACAATATAAGAGTTATCATGTCACCACTAGTAGTATTCAATAAATGATGTTCGATATTGTTTTTGTTTGTACATATGATACATAATAATGATAAGAAGAAGAAGAAGAAAAAGCACAATGTGATTGGTACCATATGTATATTTTTAAAGTACTAAATATACCTATATCAGGTATTGGAGTATTAATTTTTCTTTTTGAAGAATGAGTTTAAAGTATTAAAATCACTGCATTAAAATGTAAAATATAGGCTAGGACTAGGAAGGGCGCCAAAAAGTCACCTTGCCCGGGAGAAAATTTTGCCTTGGTCCGCTCCTGTTAGCGAGGAAAATTCAAGAACAAAATGGGAATTTCTTCCTCTTGAGATGGGATTTTGGGACGTTTCAGGTTGGCATCACTGTCATCTAGTTGAATTTTAATAACTCTATTAGCTAATATGTTGAGACTGCTGGTGTGATCCTGCAATCCATCTTTCTTGGAGGTGAATAGTGTAAGGATAACTTCCTATACAGTGAGGGTTGATCTTACATGATTATATGCACACCCTACCATCCTGAACTTCACAGTGTTCAAGCCCTAGTCGCGATTTGCATCCCAGGTTTACCGTATGTCCTGTCTTTCATAACCGCTGTATTGTATAAGATGGTAAAGGACCAAAAAAAGTCGAAACCGATTCTACAGTACAATTGTCAATAATTCATAGTAATTTCAGTGCAAAATGTTTACATGTAATGGAAAGAAGTGTGATGTTGGTCCGTTTAAAATATTAACAAATAAACGCAAAAGCATTTTGGTCAAAATTACTCGTAAAATAAGCAAACGGCAATTTACAATAAACTTTCTTCTCTGTTGACTTTTCCCACTGATAAACACACAACTGATATGTATCTCTTGATCTTGTGTTTCCTCTTGCTGTTATTAATTAAGCAGTGTTTTGGAAGGGAAATTACAATTCTAATTTTAGTCGTCCAAAGCTGCCTCCATCTAAAATTCTAACTCTTCTCTCTGTCTCTCAACATCATTACTCTCGCTATTAGATGAAGTCAAAACCATCTCAAAAAGCTTGTCATTTAGAAGTCTTGTTTCTACTATTTCTGCCTCATTCCACAAACCCATCTTCTATGCGATTCTCAACCTACGGCGTCATCCTACTTCTTTTAACCCATCCTTCTTCTCCGGTTGTACGTTCAAAAGGCATCATCTTTTGACGAATATCTAGCACTTTGCAACATTTCAACCCCTCCTTTTTTTTTTTTATTGCACTCTGCGTGCGACCTTTTATACCAACATTTCTCTCCGCTCTTTGCGTGATTGGCTATTCAACAGGCAAAGGACTGGGAGAGAAATCCGATATTGCATAATATTAGATCCTATGTTGCCAAGTGTCCATTCGTTCGTTTCTATCCCCCTCTTCCCTTCATCTCCCGCTACATTTTTTCCCCATATGTACGTATAGTAGTTTCTGAATGAAACTGTGTGCGAGTGTCATTCTGTGACCACAAAACTGCGTTTTTGAGTGTGAATAGTGGCGTTTGAAAGCTATATTTCTGTAATGTATTATGTATATACGTACACTGCATCTCTGTTTCTACCATTTCCTCACCCCCCTTTCACCTCCTCTCTCTCTCACTAACTTTGTATGAGTGAGTGCTTCTCTGTATGTATTCTTGTGTGTGTGTGTGTGTGTGTGTGTGTGTGTGTGTGTGTGTGTGAATGTGTTTCAATGTGTTGTAACAACTATTCGTTGTAGATATGGAATAGGGGGACAGTTTAATGATAGCTAAACATTGGAAAATACACAACTACTGACACAGCTGGATGATAGTGGTTCCACTGTTTGTTTCTCCCTTTCCCCTCTCAACACACTGAAGAGAGAATCCCGAAAGGGGAAAAGAAAGAGCTTAATGAAGTATAACATTTCAATAGAAGTGTTAGCATTACCTTCAAATTACAGAAAAACTATGCTCGCACCTTATGTATATATGCATGGTTTAAATGATTTGACAGAATATATTATTCTGTATTTGCTTCTGAATATGAGAATTAAATTTCTATCAATATAGAACTTTCATGTTTAATAAAAACTGAGCTAAAGGCAATAAAAACAATCTCACATAGAAATTTCTATTTCGTCTGGTAGATGTCACCTGCTACTATTAACGGATTCAACCGCGATAATCACACTAGATATGTGCGAAAAAAATACAAAAAATCACTTTTGATCAAGAGAGTTTGTGTGGAGTAACGGACAGACGGTCATAATAATAGAATATTTGATGAAGAAACACTAGCAGCACCCTAATGAATATATTCCTTATTATTGCAAATAATGTCTTTTGAAAGAAAGTATAACGATATTAAGGTATGCAGGGAAAATTTCGTAACGTCAAGCATCTGGAATTGTCTTGTTACGCGATTTTTTTTGTCATAAAAAGGAAAGAATAAAAAGAAACGGATGAGAAGCTTCTTAGTATAGCATGCTATAAGCTGTCAACGAGACGACTTTGAACTTGACTGTTCAACTGTGATAAAGTAAGGTTAAATTTACATTGGAGTTGCAATACCCGATCGTGACGTAATGTCACGTGATATCTTGGCGACGTGTCGGCTGTGAAGGGAAGGATGTTTTTAATGTGAATTGTTTTAAATGTGGAATAAAATGAGCCCTGCGGGGCTTGTAACCCAGTTCGCTTACTGATGCTCCTTTAGCTATATTTTGTAGCGTAAGTAAAGAACTTTTTTATCACTAAAATTCTGTCTGCAATGTGATCTAATACCACATGACATTACGTCACAATCAGGTGATGCAACCTCAGTATAAATTTAACCTTACCCGTGTAGCTATGAGTAGGTCAATAAGGTGGTGCGATTATGAATTTACGTAGAAGAGAAAAACGAAACGTTTCGTCAGATTTGAATCTTAGAATCGACTGACACAACGTTTGCTAAATTGTTTAACTTCGATTTAATCACCCTGCAGACTTATTATTCGTAAAAGTAATATTATTAACTACAGTGTAAAATATACAGAAAGTGAATATTTTGGACAAAAATATGAAAACGTGTTTTGATCACTGATGTTATGTGCAGTGATGAACATTTTTACTTTTTGAATAGAATTTGATATTATGTCCATGTGACTTTCGCATATCATATGTATGATTTTCTTCGGTATCATGTCAATATGTATTTGAATTTAGTTACAAGTCATAGGTTTGTTGGATTGTATAGCTAAAATTAACTATAGTGATATTACTCACAAATGCAAGAACTGCCACAAGTAAATTTCATTATGCGGATCGTTAAATTTTTCAGTATCAATAAGAAATCTTATCTATTTTTATTTAGTTGAAAGTAACAAAATTTATTTTTCTACTAAATGGCCATCTTTTATTAGCATCTGGGAAGCCTAAATCAGCAGTTGCTTATTTTTCTAGTTTTATTAGAAAGACATGCAACAGTCTGAAGGGAGGCTATTAACCTAATTCTTTAGAACTTACCTGATGTGATTATCACTGATGAAGTTACCCTTAATCTTGTGTTATACGAAATTTAGTGCATTACACCAAGAAATATGCAATCATATCGGAACGAGTGTCGACAATTATCTGTCGGGACATGCGTTGATGGAGTTTCGAAAACGCACGCTGCCAAATTGCTTTGCATGTAAGTGGCCATCATACTGTTCAAGCTGAAGTGAGACTCGTCCGTATATATATATGTCTATCCTCCCTTACCCTAAAGGGCATAATCGTGGAACGTTGAAGTGAAAGATTTCATTTTTATTAACGGATTAAAGATAATTTGTTAACGGGTTAAAGATAATATGTTAACGGAGTAAAGGCAGTATGTTAAGGGATTAAAGATAATTTTAACGGATTAAAGATAATATGTAAACGGCTTAAAGATAATACTTGTATGTTAACGGATTGACTACACTAACTAAATCTGCTGAAATAGTCGCTTTAGTTATCTTTTACAAAAACAGAATTCAATAATGTGATTACTTGTGAGGGATGATGGTCTATAGATAAACACCATTAAAGAAGTCTGCATCCGGTAATATGTTAACGCATTGAACGTACTCTAACGAGATATTTGTTGTAGCTATTATAACGAAATATTGGATAGGTTAATAATTACCTGTACCTTGGGTAGAAAGTGCTCATACATAAGCACTATACCTTATAGAATGTTAATTTAATAATAACAAAAGAAGAAGGTTTTTAATATCTGTAAGATATTAGAGAGTAATATATAGTTCGTTGCTATGTAATTGTTTATGGATACCGAATTCTCAGGTATGTGTGCACGTATGTTGTTTGAATTATTGGTGACCTGAACCTTTTGCTGACGAACAGAAGATTCCATTACTTCTAAATCCTTTTTTACATCACTGATTTCTTGGATAATGTGGTCGTGATTATCCTGACAATCCTCAGATATTCTTTTTAATTTTTCCTCGAACTGCGAGGTGATGTCATCCATCGCCTGGATAATTGATTGTTTCGTTTCATCTGACTTCTGTTCCATTCGTTTACTTAATTCCTCATATCGCTTGTTGGATTCTTCGAACTTCTGTTCTATCTTCTGTTCTATCGTCTGCTTCAATTCCTCGTATTGCTTGTTGTTTTCTTCGGACTTCTGTTCTATCGTCTGCTTCAATTCCTCGTATTGCTTGTTGTTTTCTTCGGACTTCTGTTCTATCGTCTGTTTCAATTCTTCGTATTGTTTGTTGGATATATGAACCAAATTTTGTTCCAGTCGCTTCATAGCTTCCGAATCGTCTTTACGATATTGTTCTTGCCGCTGTAAGGCTAACAAGATTCGGTCTTCTAGTGTCATTCCTGGTGTTACACTATGTTCACCGTTGTCACTATCATTGGGTTCATTCTCCATAGCGTTACCGTTCATTTTTCTTATTATTATTCTACCACTTCTCAGTCTTGTGAAATTTGTATTCATTAACTTTATTACAAAAGTAAATTCACCCTTACTTTGCTTCGGGTAGTGAATTTACAATAAATCCCGGGTGAGGTAAACCAAAATTTTTACAACGATTCACCAAGGGTAGTCGTCAACCTGGTTCGATCGATGATATAAAGAACTTGAGTGGTAGTAACTGTTTTCATGTAAAAATATTTTTAATAATTATGTATATAATACTATTCTCACCTTCTCTATCAGAATTATAAAGTAGATGAACGGTTTTAAATGGTTTATTAGTTGATACACTTTTAATGTATTTTTCATTCACACTGTCGTGCACACATACCTGAGAATTCGGTATCCATAAACAATTACATAGCAACGAACTATATATTACTCTCTAATATCTTACAGATATTAAAAACCTTCTTCTTTTGTTATTATTAAATTGACATTCTATAAGGTATAGTGCTTATGTATGAGCACTTTCTACCCAAGGTACAGGTAATTATTAACCTATCCAATATTTCGTTATACTATAGGTTGTAAGAAATAATTAAACCAACGCATACTATAGATTGAATCCTTCAAAGTCCCCGTTATCCATTGATACATTAACAAATTGACTCTATTAATCAAGACGCCCGAAATAATTGCAATAGTAATTAGGACAGATTTTTAAAAAATGCACTTACATGTATGGGGTATGGGTTATATATAGCCAGTCATAGTAAAGGTTATCCGATAATATGTTAACAAGCTGCAATTAATATACTTACCATTTATATATCCATTAATATATTGTCATGTACCACGTTCTTATGTTTATAAACAATCACACGTGCTTTTGTTTGTGTACAGTATTTATGATAGAGTACTACACCTCATATTGGATTACTACAAGAAGCAGACGACGGATCATTTGCGCCACCTGCAAGCCATATAACATCAGCATCACCGCCTCCCAAAGCGTCTACATAATGGAGAGGATTCAATGCATATTCACTAGTTTGCGATTGCTCTCCCCTCCTCTAGCTTGTCTAGAGCTCTAGGAGAAACCCAACCTCAAAGCCTCTAGTCTGCTGAGGGACTCTAGGCTTTCCTTCCACCTGGCTTAGCTTGCTCAGAGCTTTGACGTGATCCCAATTTCAGTTACTTGGCCTGCTTCGGGGATCTAGGACTCTTAACGGCCACATTGTTTGCTACGGAGCATTGGAGTTTTTTACACCACTCTACTTATCATTCCCGAAGCTCTATGGGGATCCCTGTCCTAAGACTGTAAGGTCTTGGGTTACCTTTCCGCTACCTTGCATTAGAGAGAGAATTTATATTGTATTATTTCCATAAATACTATTGTGTTATATTAGAGGATATTTATAATGAACTGGTTTCCGGACTCTGATTTTCTCAACCTAGCTTTACCTATCCATTCAAAAGGGAAGACCTTTTAGAATATTAACGATTTGACTCCATTGACGCACTCGTTCGAGATAATTATTCTGTCTATCTGTTGGAAGAAACAAAATTTAAAGAAATTTCTTATCTATATGTTCAGTTTTTTTTAATAGACAAAAATAAGATAAGATAAAAATATTAAACTTCTTCTTATCTAAAGCGCGGAAGTCTCCATTACCTCGGGATTATTTTATATACAATTAAGAGGTACTTTTTGTTATATTTGACTAACAAGCTCTGATATTATTAAAGATCAGTTGGAAGGTTAGGACATATTAAACCCTAAATTTCCACGCCTTAGGAGTCAGATTTCTCCGAATATTGTCTTAAACACAGTTTTGTTTCTGGAGGTTTGAACATTTGTTAAAAAAATGCCGTTTTGTTATGGAGATCTTGTGAAAATAAGGTGATAATCAACCATCTATTGTTCTCGTCAGTGGTGACGCCAGAACGGATAAGGAGTCAGGCGATACCTTGATGCCTACGTCTTACAACGAGATACTTTGTATTGTTTAATAATTACCTGTACCTTGGGCAGAAAGTGCTCATACTCAAGCACTATACTTGATATAATGTTAATTTAAAATAACAGAAGAAGAATGTTTTTAATATATGTAAAGAAATATGCATTATTGTATAATTCGTTGCTATGTAATTGTTTATAGATACCTAATCAACATGTATGTTTGCAAGACAGTTTGAGTGAAAATACGTTAAAAGAGTATCAACTAATAAACCATTTAATACCGATCATCGACTTGTAATTTCGATAGAAAAGGTGAGAATAATAGTTTATATAATTATTGAAGATATTTTTATGTGTAAACAATTACTACCACTCAAGATTTACTGATATCATTAGCCGAACCAGGTTGACGACTACCTTTGGTGAGTCGTTGTAAAATTTTTGGTTTACCTCACCCGGGATCTTTGTAAATTCTTATCCTGAAGTATAAAGTAAGGGTGAATTTACTTCTGTAATAAGGTTCATGACTACGAACTTTACTATACTTCGAAGTGGTAAAATAATCACAAGAAAAATGATGATCGGTGAGGCTATGGAGAAAGAAACTGGTGACAGTGGTAACGAAGAACAAAATACAGCTCCTGTTGTACCCGAAATGTTATCGTTAGAAGACAAAATCTTAATGGCTTTACAGAAACAAGAACAACGATTGGAACAAAGTTTAGCCCAGATGTCGGAAAATTTAAAGCAGACTTCCAGTAAACAGTATGAAGAATTAAAGCAGACTTCCAGTAAACAGTACGAGGAATTAAGTAAACGATTGGAACAGACATCCGGAGAGACGAAACAATCTATTATCCAGGCGATGAGTGACATTACATCACAGTTCGATGAAAAGCTAAGAAGAGTATCTGAAGATTGCCAGGATAATTATAACCATACAATTCAAGAAGTCAACTGTGTAAAAAAGGATTTGGAAGTCATAGAATCTTCTATACGGCAACAAAAGATTCAGGTCACGGATAATTCTACCAAAATACGTGCGAATACTCAGTTGATATCTGCATTACAAGAGGAAATCAGGACGCTACAGATTAAGGACAACGCATACCAAAACAATACGGTTAATGATCATTTGGAGTTCCCTTGTTCACAGGAGATGACCTCGCGTTCACCCGTAGCAGATCAACGTGGACCTCACATTATATCATCGTCAAGTAATCCATCCGATGAGGACATAATTTTGGAAGAAATTCATCCAAGGAATACAGATGGGCGTAAAAGAGATGGTGGAACTACACATGCAGTAGGTAGGAATTGTCACTCAACACGAACACGGAAAGGTGAAAGACAGGTAAAGTTAAGTGTAAAGATGAGTGAAATACGTGCTATGAGTAAGTTCAGTGGTAAATGTAACGAAAACGCTACCTCTTTCCTAGAAAAATTTCAGAATGAGTGCAATATAATGTGTATAGATAAATCGCAATATATGAAACTAATCCCTCATTTATTACTACCACCATGTTCTTTATGGTTTAAAGCAGTACGAGATCACGTCAATACGATGAATTTAAAGCTGCGCTGATTGCAAATTACGAAAATGACTTTTTGCTTGCAAACAGAGATGCCACGATTAGAAATCAACCTTTCAATCCTCGTTTGCACAAATCTGTGGTTGACTTTGTTGTAAATACATATAACGTATTAAAAGTCGTAAATCCGCTGCAATCGGAATCTAGAGTAATTGCATCAATTCGAAATTTGCTACCGTTTAAGCTACAACAGATCCTGTTTTCTACCCAGTGTATGAGTTTTAATCATTTATTAATGCTTGTACAATGTTATGAAACTCAATACCACGCTCAGAATCATCAAGCGGGAGTAGGTAAAATTAAAAATAATTCAGATCACTTTGTACCTGTTCGTAATCTAAATATCCATAATGCGAACGATACGGAACACAACTTAAATCGAGTGAATTTAAGCAATCCGAACGAGCAAAATAGGCAAAGATATGTTGGAAATCCACCTAACCTAATTAATCGTGGCAATCCTTATGTTAAACCATATAACCAAAATAGATACAAAAATAGACGAAATACATGGCGAAGTCCAAGGAATACAGTAAACTAGATGTATAGACATAATCGTAGTTCAAGAGATGTCACTTTGTGTCAAAATCAAGAGAATGACCCAATTCTTATACAGAATAACAATACGGGACATAATCACGATTGTGCAGTACAATGTACTTTATTAGAATCATATGCAAGTACGAATGTAAACTGACTGCAGTTGATGAAGTAAGAGTTAAACCCATATCGGCTACTGATTCTTATGAATATGTTTGTGTAAAAATAGATTTATTTTCTTCCTTTTGTTCGTTCGAACATAGGTTACGTTTAATTTTTGATTTTTACTTAATTTAATTTTCTTTAATGCTCATTAACCAATGATAATTTGCAAATGATTTTAATTTTCTCTTGTTAATGTGAAGAATTATAATTCGATCTTATAATTGATTAAAGGCAAAGGTTATTTATATTATACGGATTTGTGTTGAGAATTTGTTGTCAAAGTTTATGTTAAGAATAAGGTTCATTCTATTAAGCTATTTATCCGACGACTGTCTTTATGCGCTACTTTATATATTACCGGAATAAGATTCTTCTATATTCTGATGCCTTATGGATACAATGTATATTTTAAAACATCATCTAACGTAGTTATCATATAATGCGCCCTGGAAAGATCAAATATTATTTTTCTTAACATCACCGTTTTAATAATGATTGAAACTGCTAATCATTGTGACTTATGTTTTTAAAAAGTAATTTGCCTCTTACGATTTTGACTTCGCACCCTTCATTAATTATATTATTAAGCGACGACGTTTTTGTAATAAAAGATAAATGATAATGGAATAAAAGATTTATTATAAATGTATTTATATATATGAAGCTTAATGAAGATATATATACGAGGGGCGATCAAAATGTAAAGGACATAAGTAATGTAACATCATTATTGTAAACGGACCAGTGATTCTTAAATATAAAAGCCAAGCTCGCTTGTAACTTTTATATTCAGTCCCAGCGTCGGGCGACATTTTTATACAACGAGATACTTTGTATTGTTTAATAATTACCTGTACCTTGGGCAGAAAGTGCTCATACTCAAGCACTATACTTGATATAATGTTAATTTAAAATAACAGAAGAAGAATGTTTTTAATATATGTAAAGAAATATGCATTATTGTATAATTCGTTGCTATGTAATTGTTTATAGATACCTAATCAACATGTATGTTTGCAAGACAGTTTGAGTGAAAATACGTTAAAAGAGTATCAACTAATAAACCATTTAATACCGATCATCGACTTGTAATTTCGATAGAAAAGGTGAGAATAATAGTTTATATAATTATTGAAGATATTTTTATGTGTAAACAATTACTACCACTCAAGATTTACTGATATCATTAGCCGAACCAGGTTGACGACTACCTTTGGTGAGTCGTTGTAGTCTGTCCTACGCGAAAGCGCACCCAGAACAATGGAGGATCTAGAAAGTAAAAACTGGGGGGGAGCCAGAACCCAGACTATGATAGGTATACTTCCATAAAAGTATATATATATATATATATATATATATATATATATATATATATATATATATATATGTAATAGATTAAATTATTTTTGTCACTGAAAAAACTGGGGGCATACCTCCGGCCCCGGGCTAGATCCCCACCAACTCCCCAGAGTGTAGTTTTATAATATAGGTGAAGTAATATGAAGATCCTTTTTGTTATACAAAAAAAAAGCTTCTTCCCCAAAAATTCTTTACCTCTCTCTCTGTCCCCACAAGACTAGCCGTACAGTCATTGTTATCCTTAGCTGTCAAATTTCGTAAACTATTTGTATTATTCACGACCTTGTGTTCTACAAAAATATAATTATAAAACCAATCAAAATCCTATGGCCAATGATTTCGGATATCTGGTAACGAGTAAGTCAGTGAGTCAATTATGGAATTTATTTTTTGTCATGAGTCCTTTACAACATAATAGATACCCTACATGATCTAATATAATTCACTTGATTTTGACCAAATTTGACATTCTAGTATATCTTGTCTTGATCAGTTGGGCCGACATTAGGTACCTTCTTCAAACTAATTACTAGACCCTATTATTAAATAATTAAATACTGATAAAACAGAAAGGGCCCAAAAAGGTTAATAAAATGTGTATATTAATATTTACATTTGTACCAAAACTAATGTGACTACGAGAGATTATTAGAGGTTTTTAATCTAAACATTTTTATCACAAAGAAGAGACCAGCAAGTGTTAAGATTTTTAGACTCCATTCTAGGAAAGAAATTTTACAGTCAGTACCTTGAAAATAATATCTCATACTGAGTACCAACACATAGCGTTAGGAAAGCAAATTTATTGTGTGAGAACGTTACAAAGAACTCTATATCAGGTACCTTACTAACTATATTTAATAACAGAAGATCGGAATAAGTCAGGGATGTGTTAGGTTGTGTTAGGCTTTTGGATTTTTTTAATATGTTTCATCCTGTTATAACGATTCATACATAATTCCCTCTTATAAATAGTTATACTAGTATTTATATTTTATCATTAGACAATCTAATCATTAAGATTGGGTGAGTGTTTTAGTTTGTAATATTTTACTTTATATGGCTCAGCTTTGAACTAAGAAATATTACTCTTTTCTGCCACTAACATTGAATTTTAAGTCTTGTATTACGTACAAAATATTTAATTACCTTTACATTTGCTATACTTGGCAAAAGCTGTTCTGAGCACTCTAAATATGTTATTAAATTAAATTAAATTATTATTACCTAGGTATTATTGAATAAAGAGTTGAGAAAATGACTCAGAAGATGGGAGTACTTGTACTGTATGGGTCAGGAACATGGACATTACGCGAAAAGGATCAGAAACCACTGGAAGCTTTCGAAATGTGGGTGTGGAGAAGAATGGGGCGAATTAGCTGGATCGAGCGGAAAACGAATGAGAGAGTGTTAGAAATGGTAGGGGAGAAAAGAACATTTTTATTTATTATTAAGAATAGGAAGAGTGACAGATACCGGGACTGTATCATGAGGGACGTGCTAGAAAGTATAGTGGAAGGAAAGAGAGAGGGGGGACGAAGGGGACTACGATTAGTGGACGATATCAAAAGTGAAAAATTGTACGTGAAGACGGAGAGGTTAGCGCAAAACTGCGGAGCATGAAAAATTCTCAGTTGCAGCAAGAGACCTGCCAATAATGGCAGAATACTTGTTATTATTATTATTATTATTATTATTATTATTATTATTATTATTATTATTATTATTATTATTATTATTATTCACGAACTTACATTTTTGCACTGAAACGAATGCTAATAATAGGTTCATAACACACAATTAAATTACCAGTAGAATGTAAGTGAACATTTCTCTGTACGATGCAAACTATTTATACCTCGGGATATATGAGAAACATAAAACTCAATTTTAGCAGAGCAAATGTCAACTTATCAGTGTTTGGAGATCTCTATTTATAGAAGGCATGCACAAACACTCGGGAACAAAAGCGATAAAGAGAAGAGAATAATTAAACACAAAATATTGGATTAAAGCAGATATAATAAAATGTGAGTGTGTCGTTGAAAACTGTATTTGAAAAGAGAGGAGCAAGTTAAAATACGGAAATAGAACAAATAACGCACAGGGTTATATCTGTTTAAGTTCTCTCTCCTTAAGGCAATAATAATAACAAATACAGAAGACCAACCAATCGAATCGCAATCTAATCCCCACGTTCTCGTACTCAAAACACAACATGGTTGATCGTCTTTAAGAGGCGGTACTTCCGGACCGGTTTCTCTATCAATAACAGGAAATCAATAAATAACCATGATAAGCGAGATAGGCCTCGAAGAAAGCAAACTAAGACAATTCTTCTTCTATTTTCCCTTTCCCTTTCCGAAAATTGAAAATAATAATAATAAAAATAACGATAATAGAAAAAAGAAGAAAGTTAGAAACATGATAGTAGTAGTCTATATGGAAATGATTCTTGCCGTCCCATTAAATATAACATTTACATATTTAGGCACTATATTTACTAAAGAAATAGCTTGCCTTAAAAGTTAAACATGTATATATATATATATATATATATATATATATATATATATATATATATATATATATATATTGGAAATCGTAAATCATCGCAGTGTTCTGCTATAAAAATGATATAATGTTTCGATATAAATAGTTATTTCTACACAAGTGAGGAACAAACTGTTTCTCTTGTGCCTAGTTGAAGCGAGCGAATAAAGCTTCTACCATTTGAGTCGATCGGTGTTTGCGTGTCTGTCTGTCTATTTATTCATGTGTTCGATTATAACTTTCGTAAAAATTAGCCTATTTTAATTAAATTTGGTACACACCTTCCTTTAACTTGCGGAAATAACTGTATTGATTGGAGTATCAATTAATCACGTTTTGTAGATTAAAATGGTATGAAACTCAACCTTGGCTTGATAGGATGAACATATACACGCAAGTCAACCCAATGGAAAAAAAAAACGTTCAGCTTACCCGATTTTACTAATACTTGATATACGTCTTTCTTCAACTTGAAGAAATAACACTAGTGTTTGCGGTTGCAATCCCGTCAAGAATAAAGGATTTAAATGGGATAAACTTCACCAACATACATATTATAATTTTTCGATGTAAGTCACGTAAAAAATATTTAATTATTACAAAAGTTAGTCTATGGCACTATAAATTTCTTGGTATCCTAGCAAAATACTTCTTCCCAAAACGCTCCTCAATGAAAATCTGAGAAATCAAGTCTTAAAACACCCCTCAGTGGAAATATTCAAGGCATTATGTAGCAAAACGCCCCTTTCGGTTAATCAGGTGGACATACAAAGATCACGTCTGACCGTGAGATTGCTAGGCAACGGCACAAACAAGCGGGTAAACTTATATATGTACAGCATCACTCAGCATTCCGCTTACACAATACTTTAAAAAGCCTAACAGCTGGAAAGATTGTGAAATGGTTCTCTGGACTCGAAGAGCCTAACACCTTTACCGGATTATAGACGAAGAGTGATGCCGTAATTTGTATTATTATTAATATTATTATTTGATTATTTATTATTATAACTGTTTTCATTTTTATTTGTTCAGATGAGACAATGGAAGTTATAGAAAGCAATAAGGGACACCCTAAACTTTTATTTGAAGCGTATATAAACAACTTAAATAGAATCTGAGAAAATGAATGCAAGTAATGGGTATGTGTTTAGAGATTCCCTAAAATCAATTCGTGCAGACGTAGCTTAACAACCAATTCTAATAATATAGTCTTTACATTCCCATTTTGGCATTCCAAGTGTTGCAGATGTTGATGTTGAGAAAAGTAAGCAAATAAAAGAAATAGAGAAGCTAACACCAATACGAAAATTTTTGAAGAAGGATTTTTAAATGCAAGATATTTGCCTTGATTTTGTTATCAGTTTGCCATGTTTCAATGGTTAACGAGGAAGCATGAACAGAGCAAGAGGAAACACGCTTGGAGTTTCAACGTTAGTGCAGTCAGCAAGAGATGTTCGATTTCCAAAGGACTTGCTGAATTTCGATAAAGACGACAGTGTCCTACTTTTTGATGACATTTCTTCTGGAAATAGGAGGATTGCCTGGAAGTAAAGTGTGCAAAAAGAGCTTAATCTGTAGAGAAGTTACGCACAAGCGATGGAACATTTAAATGTGCCCAAAATATTTTTGTCACCTGTATACACTAATTGCTGATGTCTGGGGTTGGTAACACCAACAGTGTTTTGCCTGATGAAGAACCGAAGCAAGGAAAATTTTATTTGCTGTAGTTTTTGCTTGCTACGTCTTATGTTTCCAGTTGGAAACCGAAAATGTTCAGGTCGACTTTGAAGTGCCTGTAATCCAAACTGTTAGATAATTCGTTCCGTTATGTAAAATTCCAGGGTACAACTTCCATTTTAACCAGCATCTATGGAAAAAAGTGCAAGAGCTACGAATAACAAATATGTTATACACTGACAACGACGAAGTGAGAGTGCACATCAGAAAGGTAACAGCACTAGCTCTAATACCGCTAGAATATGTAAGTGATGGTTCGATGAAAATAATGAAAACACGTCCAATGATAAATTGAGTTCAGTGTTTCAATGGCCATTTTGTAAAACAATGGTTTGAAAATGAGGTCTGCAAATATATTTGGAATTGCTATGGATAAAGCCACAGAGCAATTAATGCATATGAAGGATGGCATTATTGTCTAAATCGGAAAATGGGAAAATCTCACCCAAATGCAGTTCAATCGTTAAAATATTCTTTATGTAATAGAATTATTATTGACGCAGAACTACAGTAAATTTATTAAATACGAAAGTGAGTGTGTAAGCAAATCTGAAGTATTTATGGGAATTTATTTCGAAGACCCGAACTCCTTTTGAAAACCCACAGGGGGGTATCACCTATTACTCTCCGCTACGAGCTTCTATGTTTATGACTATACTATAAAATCAGCGAAATACATAATGTATCCTCACTCAATCAAAAAGGAGCAACTAACTCTGTGAGCCATTAAACCATGATGAACACGCTTGCATTGCTGGCCCTAAAGTTATGCTGCTCATATTTGTGCAATACCACCAGAACTTCCTTCCAGAAACACTTGTCCGGGGGACAGGATCTAAATGGGGAAGCTCTGGACTGGATATCAATTTAATTTTTCTTAGCTTGGGGGAAAGAGCAATAGTCAAACTCAAGGAACGCAATGTCCACCAATATTATGCCTGGAAAAGCACTCCTATAATGAGATACGTATTTCTACTTTGGAAGTTTGTGTTCTGTGAATCAGACTTCTCTTCTTTCAAGCTGCTGCGATTCACCCACCAATTGAATCAAGCGCTGACAGGAGGAGGAATTCGTTAACTATTACAGAACCTAACAATTTACCGGTTCCCGAAGTGGCTGCAACTGCTTGCGGAGAACAAGATAGTAGCGATGCAGGTACAAATACTGTCTTCAATGTTAAGAAATAGGAGCTCCCTGATAAATGTTACTGAATCCAGTGGCAATGCTCACTGCAACTGGAATTTTAAGCCTCCCGTTTTCTTTCACTTTTTAAACGCATTTTTATAGATGAAACAATAGTGTCTTGCGCTCAAGTGCAAAGGTTAATTATTACAGAAACACTGTACTGTTCTTTAGTGCAAACAATCTGGTTGTTACTGGTGTATTTATATATAGGGAGGTTCAAAATAATCTTTACAAATTTGATTGCGTATAAGTCATAAATGGGGACAGATAAAAAGGTGTGGTTTATTGTGTAATGTTGATTACCTATTAGATAGAAAATATACAAACACTGAAACAAATTATTGAATTATCGATCAGATCTTTTTCATATCAATATTTCGATATTTGAACATTTCCGACCAATCGATCGATATATCGAAATATTGCACAGTCTCTAATTCTACTCAAAAAAGAAATCAGCAAAACCTACTATTAACAATTTAAGTACTAGTGGTAAAAGTGTTTGATTTGAGAATATCAGGAAGAACTTTTAGAGAATAGTTTAAGTTAGTATACTGGAGTTGGGAAATTTTCACGTACCTTTTTGTTAAATTTTACTAGCTATGTCTATGTAAATTTAATGACAATTAAGTCAGTTCAGCCATTTTAACTACATTTTGTGCGGCATTTAACTTTTTGAGCTTTAAAAAAATCAACTAAAAATACAGTTTTTATCAAAGGTACTTTAAGAAACTATTCTAATAATATTGCAATACTCCCATATATATATATATATATATATATATATATATATATATATATATATATATATATAATTTTTGTGCCAAAAATCTACTTGATAAATGCACTTAAAAACACACATTTGCACAAACATATTCAATGTAAGCTATCCTTACCAATTATAAAACATACCAGTAGATAGCACAGATTGAATTATCTAATAGAGAGTAATCTTCCCTTCAAATTTTCTAATTTTATGAAGTGTTTCGAGTTAACTAATCTAAAATTATGGATTACATTATATAATCATATTCCATATATCTGATTAGTTTCTCTTTCTTAAAAAAAAACTGTCTATATAGAATACTACAAAAAGAAAGCAACACAGTAATATATATATATATTTTCAAAGCTTACTAAATTACAACTATTGTATGTAGTATTATTATAGCAGAAATATTGTCTCTAAAAATGTATATAGTGCATTGTATAAGTTATTATGGACATTTGGAAGATCCAAGAGAGCTTTAAGATTAAAGAACGCACTAGGTGTTTGACACTTCGACTGTTATTTTCAATTCACTCTACTCTGTATTAATACTGCACCCAACAGAAAAAGACGTTTCAAGGGTAACATGATTTTTCTAGTACTTATAGCAGTGGTTCCCAACCATGCTTACCTGGAATTCCTCTTCGTAAACCTTGCTTAGTTCATTTCTTTCTATCTTCTTCCCATTGTGGGTTATTCGTGCTATTCTTTGCCTAGTTCCTACGATTTCAGACGTAGCACTGTATCCTTAAGTCATCACTATTAATAGTAATAATAACCAAAACCATATTCTCAAAAATATATATTTATTTCCAACACAATTTCTGCATACCTTTGTAGTGTGGTATTATTATCATTATTTACGAGCTCTGTTCTTAATGAAATCACGCTATTTTGTGTTTGCGCAGTATTTAATTCATGGATGTTTGTTACAATATTCGTAATCAAGGGCGCCCATATTGTGGTTTCCAAGGGGGGGCAAGTATAAGCGACGTTTCAAAAGTAGTTTCAAATTTTGCTGTAACTAATGTAAAAATTCTATTGGATTTTCGATATTCTGAAGTACAATTTCCTCTAGGGGGCAAGCGCCCCACCTCGCCCCCCTGACGGGTGCACTTGTTCGTAATATTTGTAATTACGAATGTAGATTATTTGTTAGTATCTTATCCTCCCCCTTGGTTTCTCAAGTTTTGCCAGGGAGAGAAGCAAGATTGCACGCATTAGAATTTCATTTTTTTTTTTTTTTTTTTTTTTTTTTTACTGTTTCAATATGCAATTAAAAAGTATGAGTTTTTTCAATCACAGGGTTTCAATTGGTTCTTGCCCTTTCCAAATGACGCCCCTGTCTGTTCACGTCTCCAGGTTGGATCACACTGCTCTAGAGAGAAAAAAAAAGATAGAAAGAAAAAATCACCTAAAGGCTTAAAATGACATGAATACAACTTTATAGTTAGTTAAGTGTGAGAATTTAAGGTACGTGGGTTCTGATCTTATATTTCCTACCGCTAAGGCCTTGCTCTCGAACCACAACCTTTCATTTCTGTATATTAAATAGATATCTTTCTCTCTACCCATCAGAAGGGGGGCTATAATTTAGTGACTGGTTCTGAGGTAGTGCCCAAGATGGACCTATCTGATATAATTAAAATCTTAAGTTTTAATTTATAATTATTGCACTGAAATATGTTGTCATTAATATAATCATAGCATGCTCATTTTGTAACAAAAGAAACACTGACCGAAGCTTCAATACACACTGTATTTTAACGTTTTACTATAATGTGTTACGGTTTCGGATATCTAACATATCCTTCATCAGACACATATGCTCATTTTGTACAAATGTCTTATTTGGGAATACATACGGTATATGATACATATGATGCATTCTGTTTTTGAGACTATATTTTTTCCCTAAAAGGAGAAAGAATTTAAAAATCGAATAAATGACTGTCAGCTAAAGAATAAATATCAGCAAACATTTAGGGCAAAATATGCTAACTACACTGAATTGTAATGAAAGAAAGGTTGTTTCAATCTAAACTGATACAATGACAAAAATATAAATTCTCATAATATATCATGCATTTTTTCTTTCTTTTAATCGAGGTTTATATAGTAAAAACATAGTACGCCAGGTTTGTTCTGGCGGCGACAGACGTTTAAAGAGATTCTTTGGCTATAATTTTGCTTTCATTTGAATTTATTTCATATGCACAACCAACTAAAAGCTATTTCTCGCTATTCCTTGAAGAAGAAAACCGTGCCGACTCTTGGTAGACTATACTTAAGAAACGGCACTGAAAGAAAGAAATCAGTACAATAGAGTGCAAAGCTGAAAGACGAGACAAACAAAGTAACAGGGCGATATATATATATATACATATATATATATATATATATATATATATATATATATATATATATATATATATATATATATATATATATATATATGACTCAGAGGGCTTTTAATGTACATTGTAATGGCATTACTCACTACAAATGGCCCAAAGACAACGTCTGTATGACTTCACACGAGGATGAATAATCAGAAAACTAGAAGGACGAAGCATGACAAGTGTAACCCAGGAGTTTGGCATTGCCCACAGCATTGTTTCACCTGTATATGGACTGTTTTGAACCAAGGTAATGTTGTGTAAAGCAGAAGTGGTGCTCGTCCACGATCAACTACAGTAGCGGACGACCGTCACATTATGAAAAAATGGACTGACGTCATACATTGGGATCACACTGTTGGGTAGTGATGGTATCATAATTAGGGATAATGGAATGGTGTACAGTAAAATAATGACTGACAGTTTTCACAATGTATTTTCTAGTTAATTATGGATATCATAAGTTTATGAATAAAGAACTTTCAGTGCTTCCAGGATTCAGGAACTTCCAGGGAAGTGTTGAGCACAAGATACGAAATTTCAGTTCATTGTGATTTGAGATGCAAAATAGTGTATATGGTTCCTCACAAACAGTAAGATTGAAAAAGTAACAGAAGATTAAGGAGTTGAAATTCAATAATTTTGTCAGTCATATGCATACATACGCATTCATGATGTCGTGCCTACGTTTTAAGATTGCTACAACTAAAAGACTCGTCCTTACGTTTTGCTATTATTTACAAGCTTGAGATAATAGTTTATTTTCCACACATATTTTTCACTATGCCTTAGGTAGAAATTTCTCAAATTCTAATGAAATGTTTGTGTGACTGAGTAATGTCCCACTGTATATGTTAGTATAATAGTTACAAATATAGTAATGTGTGACGCAACTCGTTCCTCAGTGACTTAAATAGACCTACTGCGTTAGTGGATTTCCTTTTTCTAGATATGTTTATACGAGGAAATATATTTAATGAACCGTTGAGACGTGTAGAGACCTGAAAAAGCATTGGCGAGCGAAAGCAGACTGGTAGCACAGGTGCTTAGTGGCAAAGCTGCAGGAACGGGTACTGTTTGAATTCACGGAGCCCCAAAATATCTTAGACAAGTGTGGCATATAAGGCCCTGTGTTGATGAATTGATTTTGGTGTATAGCGTTCTTTTCAGCAGCAAGGATTATGAGACGTGGATATACAGATTAGCGTGGAGTGAGAAAAACATCAGTTCCCACCTGGAACTGGGTTCAGATCTCTCGCACCAAAGGTGCACATACAGTACAAAGGCAATTCAGGAAAATAAACTCCGTTAGAGCATGTGGGAGAAATATCCGGGAAGAGCGACGTCAGTCCTGCCGCTACGTGCAGTAGTTCATAGACGGTAGGTAGTGGAAGGGATAATGCTGTGTTGCAGTTAAATCGCCCTCTAGGTAACTGAAAATGAATGCTCCAATAAAAAAGAAACGCCAAATGTGAAGTGTGTGCGGTAATACGATTTCTGAGTGAGAAAAAACTTTCGGTAACTGCGATTCATTGCAAACTGTGTGATGTTTACGGTCCAAACGTGATGAATGAAGGTGTCGTACTTGAATGGTGTCGCATATTTAAAGATGGACAAACTAAAGTGCACGATGCAACAAGAGGGGGTATCCATCTGTAGTCAGCAGTGAGCTCGTGTAGGCAATGAAGCTGGCTACTTCTCTTCAGGCACATGAAACAGTAGCTTGCGTTGCACTTCTTCGATCATGACAATGCGCTTCACAATGCTGTTAGTAGGTGGCTTAATTTTCTAGGAGAAAGATTGTTTTGCAGAAGGAGTTTCCAACCTTGTAAAACTTTATGACAAGTGCCTCAATTTGAATGTTGAATATGTTGGAAAGCAATGTAATATTTTATGTTTCTAATGTGTATAATAAAAGTGTTGTATCTGTGAGTGTAATGTTATTGATATCCAAACGACGGCTTTTCTCCGAATTTCTCTCGTAGTAACTGTGTAGCCACGAGAGAAAGCTCATATATAGTGTACCAGTGTGTATAATGCTCCATGTAGAATATAGTCAGTGCTTCTCTTACAGAGGGGGAATTAACGTTTACAGTATTTATTTGGCTTCTACCTTTTTAACCCATCTCTGATTTGGTAGTTCCATAAATGAATTCATTAATCATTCTTTATGAAGTGGTATAATTCACTCTCAAATTTTTTCTTACTTTTATGGTGGGTTAGTCTGAATTTGCATCAAATATTATTTTGCGATTGGTGCCAATCCTACACACCGGGTATCCCAGAAGTAGTGACTCGCTTGTTGTTAGGTGCGGTAGGTTAGCCTGTATGATTACTGGAGGAGTCTGTGATACCTCTGTTGCAGGAGAGGGATGACTTTGACCGTTGTCGTAGCAGCAAAACGATACTCAGACACACTTTGCCCGAATTGTCCGTGACGTTTTGAACAAAACTTCCCCCGGGCGATGGATTGATCGTCGGGAAACAGTGGAGTGGTCGCCACGGTCACCAGACCTCACCCTCCCGACTTTTTCCTATGGGGACATTTGAAGTACAAGGTATATGCATAGACCCATAAACAGTGTTGCGGAATTGACGGCGCGAATCACTGAGGATTTCAACAACATTTCCGTTCAGATGTGCGGAGATGCGAGCAGAAATGCACGTCTCCCGGCATGAGAATAGGGATTAGATACTGTAAAGCACTTGACTTTTACATAACTTCTCTGTACCTACAATTTTGTTTCATGCCTTCTTGTTTATAATTAAAATGTACTGATCACTCAAAAGGTGAGTCACTACTTCTGGTACATCCTGTAGAATTCGGATCTTATTGATATCTTCTTTCATTCGCATCTCTTAAGACTTGATAACTTAGGATGATAGAACATATTTTATGCCATTCTCCAGTCAGAAAAATTTTTGCCTCTTTATTGATCTCTGTTTACATTCTCATTTTTCTTACTGTTCCACTTTTACTTTTTTCTTCCCATTTTCACGAAAATTCTTTTCCGTCAATACGACATTTTGGTCTGCTTTTCATCGTTCTGCTGCTACACCAACGTGAATATTTATATTTCTTCGTGTTTATCACTACTTAACCTAAATTTCTTTATTTTTCTTCTTCTTGAAAAAAAATAACAGTTGCAAAACAAGAAATTGTGTTTCTTCCATGCCTACTACAGACTAGTTCGAAAACATTTCAAAATTATACAATTTTAGAACAGTTATAAGACAAAGACCGAAATATATAATAACAGGTTAAAACAGAACAGAATAAGTATATATATATATATATATGTGTGTGTGTGTGTGTGTGTGTGTGAGAGAGAGAGAGAGAGAGAGAGAGAGAGAGAGTCCTAAAAGAAAATAGAAAAACTTTAAAAAATGGTGGGAAAATCACCTCATTCACTACAGACAGGTTGTTGAAGGTGAGGAGAAAAAAGATGAAAGCGTGAAGCAACTCTTCTTTCAATTTATTAAATTAATATCTGTTTAAAACTTTCCTCTTATAACTTTTCGTTTATTAAGAATTCTTTTTTTTTTTGTTTGCTCTTTCTTTTATTCTTTCTTTCTTTCATATCAGTCAAAGAAAGTAGAATAAAAAAGGAAAAAAAGAAAGTTGAGATGGTAAAGGATGCGGCAAACACTACGAACTTCATAGAAAGATTAAGTTTTCGAAAAAAAAACGTTGAAAATAGAAATAAAGGATGAGAGAAAAGAAAAGAATATGAAAAAGCGAGAAATTGGCAGTACTACTATAGTAGCCTTTAACACCGACGATCTTGCCTCGTTTTCTTTCTTTCTTTTTTACTTCTGCTATCCAGTTCTTATAGTAGAGAAGAGAGAGGAAGGAGGCATGAGAAAATAGGTGTGAGGAAGTGATTACGGGGTGGGTTGGCTGGGAGAAAGGGATGCAACCAGAATGATGCTAATGATGATTTATGATTCTCTCTGATAATTTCCTCGACCGTGAACGCTCTGAAGCGTGCCCCTCATATATATATATATAAACCCCTAGAAAATCTTCGGATCTCACCTCACACGCGTCATTTTGGTAGTAAATTATCGTCATTGCGACACGCCACTGTTTCTACTGCCGTATACTTCACAAATGCTGGTACAGTATTTTATGTCTTGCATCTAACAAGGTTTTTCAGGTTCTTCTTTTTTTTATCTCTATATTATTTTTACTATTATTATTATTATATGCATTTTTTTAAAAATATTGGCAGACTTTGACTGGTTCGTTAGCAAGCGCCACATATTTGTAGGCGTAACTGTAAATCACATTTTTGGTCTACCTAGTCTTTGAGCACGTACCAGCACGGTTAAATTAAGCTGAATATGGTAGTGCGGAATTCCCGTTAAATACTGTACATGCATATTTCTTTTTTTACATGACAACTGTTATACATCGGACATTTTAAAGTAATTCGTAACTTATTGAGACACGTTTTGCAATGTCACTCATAGTTTTCTCTTATGAATTCTAACAAAATTGACATGAACAACCGAGTCGAGTCATCAACCAACTAAACACAGAAAGGAAAATCTCAAGCTGTCGAAACTGTGCTAAATTGCTTTCTCATGTACCCAAAAATGTTACAAATTCATATCTATTTCACGTACATATTAGTGGATTTCTAAGCTTAAGGTTTTTTTTTTTTTTTTTTTTACCTTCAAATAATTTGATTCTGGCTCAAACGATAGCACTACTGTCAAGAAAGATATTACACGGAATATATATATATATATATATATATATATATATATATATATATATATATATATATATATATATATATATATATATAACCATAAAAATATCGAACAATTAAAGAATTCAACCAAATTCAGCTAGCTAAGTAAAATGAACACATCAATACTTAGGGAATTGTATTTATAAATTTCCCTTGTTGCTCCTATCACTGCTAGAGGCAACTAATTTTCATGAAAAACTCAATTATAATTTGATTATTTTTGGTCAGAAGACAATTAAACTTTGGTTCATCTCTGGTGCATGGGGTCCTTGGTTCGATCCCAGCTCAAGCTAAGTGAGTTCTGTGGTGGACAAACACCGTGTGCGTAGGATTTATCGGGGTTCTCCCCGTTTTCCCCCACTTTATTCCATTCCACCAGTTCATTCATTTCTCATTATCACTGTCTCCTTTTAGCCTAGCCGGCATAAATGTTGGACGTAAAACTTAACGACTACTAAACTTTGTTTTCAGGATCTATTATAAAGATACGGTGGGAACTTTATCTGTGGAAATTTAATATTTTCCTTGTAACCCAAGGATGTTATAAATAGAGGATCTGCCATTATGTATCTTCATCCTATTAAATCGGTGAAGCCAAAAAGCAACCGAGCATCGGCACATCTGATTGGCTACTCTCGTTTGTACCATCGTCTGATTGGCTACTTTCATTTGCACCATGACTGTTGGCTCAAAACATTGCGATCCTATTGGGCGGAGTGGGAAGAGTAGGAGTGGCGAAACTGTGACGTATGGCTTCAAGATTTTGTTGTAAGGGCAGATCCTCTATTTTTATAAGATACTTGTTGTAACCTTTGTTCGAAATAGGTACATTGTTGCGAAATGAAATCTAACTATCTCAAAATCAGACTTCATTCATAATAAAAAAAAAAAAAAAAAAATGTTTCAACATTTTCAGAACGACTAATTCGCGAGTTTTCAAAGCCTTTCTTCTCTCTAAATATTCTTCATAGCTATTATTGAAAAGCCATTGTTCCAAGACACTTTCAGAATAAAGAGTGAACCGCAAATTTACATTTTACACAGAACTCGATTCCTTACCTTTTTCTAATCGTAGAAAGGGATATTTCTTTAATAGCATTTACAGTAAAGATAAGAGGTCTGTATTTGTGACATTACGATAACTTTCTTGTCACCTTTGTTGAAGATAGGGAAATTATTGTGAAACGGGATCTAACTACCCCAAAGTCAGACTTGTATTACCACAAAAGTAAAAGTTTCAAAATTTTTCCAGTTAACTGATTTAAATGGTTTCCAAAGCCTTTCTTGTCACTAAACTACAGTGGTGCCCACCCCCCTTATGTCCATGACGCCTCCCCCCAATTGTCTATCCGTAGGTGTTCTTCCATGAAAAAGAAATCTTTTCGATTAATTTGTACACCCCCTCAAACATATTTATATAGATTTTTAACCCCTCCCAATATTTCAATGACACAATTTGCGTCATAGTCCCCCTTTGTGGGCACCCCTCACTAAACATTTTTCCTAGCAATCATTGTTGGAACAGAATTGCAAGACTCAAGACTGAACTACAAAAATAAATTTTAAACAGGATTCGATTTACCGCTCATTTTATCTTAGAAAGCGGAATTTTTGTACTATTCCCAGTATGTTTATCCAGAGAACTATATTTATGGAATTTCAATATTTTCCTTGTAATCATTGTTGGAAGCAGTTACATTGTTGCAAAACGGAATAGAACTAACTCAAATTTAGCCTTAATTTATAACATAAGAAAACCGTCCGAACATTTTAGAACGACTAACTCACGAGTTTCCAAAGGTATTATTTGCACTAATAATTCACTAAACTTTCAGCTTATGTACATGTTTCATGGCCAATACACACTTGTACAGGATATGCTTGATGACAGTCGAATATATCTTCATTTTTCAATTAGCATATACCTTCTGTATATGACGGCGGTCCACGTGCTCAACCACAACAATAACATCTAGCAAATGACAGATGTTATCATTGCACAAAAGAGCTGGGAAAAGACAAACATCATCATCACCAACAAATATCTACTAGAACTCATGAGAAGAAAATATAAAAGACGCAGCAGCACCTTCAAAGGCACCAGTTCGTGTTCTCTTAGCTGCATTATATACCCTAAAATGTACCTTATCACACTCTTGGTTGGCTGCCTGTAGGCTCTGAAAAGAAACATAACACCAACATCTTGGTTGTGCCTGTGCACAGAAGTTCTCCAAACCTGTCCTTTGTCTGTGGTATGTCCCTAATTACCTATTACCAAATTAAGACACTTTATTAGTCTTCGGACCACCTTTAAAATTATACAGTCATGTATCCTGCATGGATTGGACATGTATTTTGAAAAGACGAAAGACCTTGCTGTGTGTCATATGAGGGTGTTTCAAGAAGTATGTAGCATTAACTTCCACAAACACAGTTTATTCTGGGAGTAGATATACACACTGATGTAACAAAACATTATATATAGCAAATCAACTCGAAATGGATATGCTCTCACACAGGAGGATCCCACAACTCGTCACTAAAATCTGATTGCCACATAGCACGTCTGATAGAGCATCGTGAGAAATGGACATGAGAAAAATTTAAGGTGCTATGGGGATTCAAGAAGGACCAGAAGGATAAGAGCTACGGGGGTTCAAAATTTGAATATCCAAAGAATTATATCATGGAATTATGTACATTTAAAGTAAATATATTGAAAATCCGTTAAAGCAATCAAAACAAAACTTGCACAATATAATGAGAACAAAATACCCTATCGAAAACCATAAACATTGTTGCCATAAGTGAAGCAGTGTTTCCAACTCAGCATAATATTTTAATTAAAATAGCATCATATACAGATTTAAAAAGCACTGGGGTTGCGCCATTTACCCTACGCACGTAGAAATTGCCCTTCTCTTACCAATAACAATCACCATCAATAAAAGTAACATACTATCTTGATAGAGGTGAGGGCCAGAACCGTGGTCAAGGGAGCCACCGAAATTTCAATATGTCCAACATGTTCCGTAGAGCATAATTCCACTAACAACTCAAAATGGCCTAAGGGGGCCGCGGTGGCTCAATGGTAGAGCGTTCACCTCTGGTGCTTAGGGTCCTAGGTTCGATCCCAGAGACCGCCAAGTGAACTTTGTGGTGGACCAACACCGTGTGCGTGGGTTTTCTCGGGGTTCTCCCATTTCCTCCCACTTTCTTCATTCCACCATTTCATTCATTTCTCATAATCACCGTCTCCTTTAGCCTAACCGGCATAACCGTGGGACGTAAAACTCAAAGATTTCATTTCATTTCATTTCAAAATGGCCTAACTGGATAAGATGTAACATGTAGGTACCGTTTTTCGGCGGAGTGCTTCATTCGTTTCTTTTTATTATTGCCTATCCAACAACTATTATTCCCTGGCAATAGAATTACGACTTAAAACTATTTTACAATAAAACCGAAAATTATAATAATAATTATAAGCGGTGAAATAGTTTTGTGATACCTATAACCAGGGGCGGGCTAAGGCAAAATTTTCATCCGGGAAAAATGACCTTTTGGCACCCTCCCTGGTTCTAGCATATATTTAAATTTTATTACAGTGATTTTAATATTTTAAACCCATTTTTCATAAAGAAAAATTAATACTCAAATACATTATATAAGTATATTTAGTACTTAAAAAATATATATTGTATGAATTACATTGTATTTTTATTATTATTATTTATTTACCGATATGTATAAACAAAAAGAATATCAAACAGAATTTACTGAATACTACAAATGGTGACATGATTACACATATATTGTAAATTGTTTTGTTATATCAATAACATCAGAAATCATTCTACCATATATCCCACTATATAACAATCTATTCTAATAATGTGAAATACCAATAAATGTATTCCACATATGTTGCACGTGTTTTACCTACAGTAATATAAACAGTTCCTTTTTTTGTAGGTCCTAGTAGTTGAAGTCCATAGCATTCATAAAACGTAACTCATGGATTTTTACAAAAGCTGAATTCTCTTACAAGACTAAAGCTTAATAACAGGTTTTATCAAGTATTAGAAATCCTCTAGCTTTCGTAAGTTTGATAAGTAAGTAAACCATATCAAAGGCAATTTAGAGAACTTTATGAGAAAGCGTCCGTATCTTTTTTTTTTTTTTAAATAAAAACAGTACTTTAAAATCTAGAATAATGTACACATTTGTTTTCCTAATTTTGCAACCTTTGGCTTCAGGCGTGATAATTAATAACATAAGAAAACTTAAGAAGAACTACATAAAATGTTAAATTCTACTATTGCTGAAAATTAGCAACAAAATTAACAATTTGCATTTGTTTTCAGCACTCCACAATAATTACAATATAACCTTCCCAGTGTTTTGTCTATAAAATCTCCGAAAATGATATTTATGTCAATGTCTTGAAGAATGTGGAACTCAATAGACATAATGGCTAGTCCCACGAGGCGCTCATGGCATATGGTAGATCTCAAATAATTTTATATTAGTTTTAATTTTAGTAGCTTCTTTCGCCTGAAGCTACGCTGACAGGAAGAATTAGGGCAATTCTGACAAGGGAAGGACATGCACTGGCTCTCCTGAGATCCGAACGAGACAATTTTGTTTGGATTTGATATGTTATAATAAGACGAATTCCAAAGTTATACGTGCCACCGTAAAATTCGCTGGTAGATTAGTTTGAATAGGGTCATTTGTTCGGAAACGGTTGAGTAGATGGAAAACTCGGAGAACACGTATCCCATAATTTTCAAGGACACACATTTTGGAGTAAAAAAGCTTGCCCCAGGGTCTCCCGCAGGGTCCCAGACGGGATCCAACTCAAAAGTTTCAAAGACAAGAAGACTAAGGAGCACATCGTTTGAAAGCTGTTAATGAATGAAAGAAGATGGGACAAGTCTCGACTGTCTATGATAACAATGTGCAAAATGGTGCCGCGTGAAAATGTAAACAAAAACTTAATTGAAAAGTCTATAGCTGCCTTGAGTGCAAGATGGCTGCTTAAAACCTATGTCGAAAGGATAAGCACTCCAAACTGCTGAAGCTAGGGAAACCAAATTTGGCATGAATATTGATCAGTAAGCGTAGGTGACGAAAAGATACGATTTATTCAAAAACGCGACATCTTGATTTCAAAATGTCGCACTATGTATGGAACGTATGTCCAGCTCAAACCACTGGCGCTGGAGAAGCGAAATATGTTATTTAACTTTACTGTCAACAGCAGATATCCTCAAAAACTTAAAGACGTATCATTAGTAATCCAATATGGCTGCAAGTATGAAAAATGAGTTTGTATATAAGTATGCTACTTCTCGGAATATTGTGGCCAAACCAACAAAGTTTGACGCAGCTCCATGTACTGAAGTGATTTACATATGGGTTTGTACTGCTCGCCGAGCTCGTAAATGAACGTTTTCTGTATATTTGGTATTGGTTGAAATTGTGAACATCCTTTCGACATAAGCGGCCATCTTGGATTCAAGGTGGACATAGAATTTTCAATTAAGTATCTGTTTATATTTTGACCCCCTGTCATTTTGCACAGAGTTGTCGTAGAGAGTCGAGACTTGTTACATCTTTCACTCCACAACAGCTTTCGAACGATGTGCTACTTAACCCCTGTTGTTATTTGAAACTTTTGAGTTGGACCCCATCTGGGACACTGTGGGGATCGTGAGGCAAGCTTTTTACTCCAAAAATGTGTTCTTGGAAATGGTGGGATGGGATACGTGTTCGCAAAGTTTTCCATCTACCCAACCGTTTCCGAACAAATTACCCGGTTCAAACTATTCTACCAGCTAATTTTGTGCAGCTTTTACATTACGAAATATGCTCCAACTCACGATATCCCGCCCGGTGTCACGTATAACTTTGGGATTCGTCTAGTTATAGCATGTCAAATGCAAACGAAATTTTCTCGTTTAGATCTCAGTGGGGCCAATGCATATCTCTCCCCTGTGAGTCCAATTGATACATTAGGGAAATTTTCAGTCAGCTGGTTACTCGGCAAGTATTTTAATACTTAAAAAAGGGCTTTTAGCATTTACATCTGGTGGTAGGGAAAGAAAATTCAATCGTTCCTGTTGAAGTTGGAGACCCTCAAAGAATGATTTGGCAAGAACTATACAAAGCGAGACAATAACATCTCCTAGACACTACCTTTAACAAAGACCGACAGTTTGGCGCGGCAGTGTCGTTTCTAAGAAATCAGAAGTATGTGCTGTATATACTGTTCTATCCCCACTACCACTTTAAAAGAGTAACAAATATAAAATCCAATGACATTCATTGCCTGGGAAAAATCCACAAAGAAAGTGGTCCGCTATGAACAATACCAACTCCCCGTCCGCTCTATCTTTTACATACCAGGTCTCTATTTGTCAATACAGCCCCTCCTAGTACTAAGAAACTCTCTTCTTCGATGGTGGAATAGAAAAAGATTATGTAATTGACTCTACTTTCGTAGAATATGAACCAAAAAGTCAGTAGAAAACACATTATAATATTTTCTTCCTGAGGCTTGTTTTGGCGCCCTAAGGACTGTGGCGCCAGGGGCAGTAATTTAACTTCTTTAACATTTCAGAAACAACGTTTTAGGTGCCTTATTGAAGAACACAGGTTTAGGTCCAATAAAAGGATCCTCTGAATGTGGTACGAATGTTTCCTTAGAAATTTAATCATTCGTATATGTATTGTGAAAAGAGATTTTTGTTGAAGTTATAGAATGAAATTACCGGAAGAAGAAATTAAGATATTTCGGAGGTTCAATGAATGGTTGTATCCCCTCTTTAGCTTGAGTTGTACCATCATTTACTCAACTTGATTGAATACATCCCAAGGAGCCATGAAAATAATGAATAAAATTGTCCAGGAAACCAACCATTTTTGTGAGTCGTGTCGTATTTTCATATTGTAGCAATTTCTGCCATTGAACGTTTCGACGGATACTTAGAAACAAGATCTCCTATTTTAGTATCAAAAAAGATACGAAGAAGTGTACATTCACCCAAAAATAAAATTATTCAACTCAAACTAGAAATACAAATCGCTGAGCAAAGCAAGAAATATTTAAATAATAATAATAATAATAATAATAATAATAATAATAATAATAATAATAATAATAATAATAATAATAATAATAATAATCGGCTGAGAACTACGTTTAATGAAAGATTCTCAGACCGCAGCAAGTGACATGACGCAATGACAGAATATTTATTATTATTATTATTATTATTATTAGCATATATTACCCGCTTCGCTGGGTTGAAATGAAAATTTAAATGCACAACTCCGTATCTCAGTACCCGTGAAATATGCTGTTTTCATTTTTAATGGCATCAATTTCAACAGCACAGGAAAGATCACTGATCATCTCGCTGACCCCGAAAACCATAGATTCGACACTAATATTGGTCATTTTCGACCATTCATATATATATATATATATATATATATCCCTTTCCCAAGTGGCGGGGCTGATTTAGATTTAAACCGGATCGGAAATGTCTCTGTACATCTGAATGATCCCGAAAACTATGTATTAGACACTAATATTGGTCATTTTTGATTATTATTATTATATATAGCTCCCCCTCCCTCGCTTTTGTGCTGCAGCACACGACATCAGAATTCTCACTGTTAATTACAGCTACTCCTAAAACTATGGATTCTACACTAATATTAGTCATTTTCGATCATTTTTAAATGTTTATCCCCCTCTCTTACGTTACACCCTCACTCTTCCCAACCAACATTGCTGAACTTGAATTGAAACAGCATCAGAAGTGTCACTGTGTCTCTCACAGAACCCGAACACTATGGATTCAACACTAATATCGGTCATTTTTGGTCATTTTAAAATTTCTACCCCCCTCCTTCCCGTGCCCGACGTTGCATCGTCAAAGTGAATAGCCTAAAGTAATCTCTGCCTTTAAACTCATGCATGTTGAATATTTGATTGAGATCAGTTAAGTTGTTCAAGACTGATGAAGTAACAAAAGCAATCATTTTAATTTTAATTTTTCTTACATTTATATCTCCCCCGTCCCCCTCCTTCAGGTTGGCTCGTCGAAGTGAAACGATAAAAAAAAAAAAAAAACAAACCATGGCCCTACCCTCATATATGTTGAAAATTTGATCGAGACTGGGTGTGTGGTTCAAAAGTTATTGGTTTTATTTATACGCCCCCTCCCCTCTCCCTCCCCTAGGATCTACCGTTAAAGTGAAATTGCAAAAATGTTTCCAGATCCGAACCTCATTCATCTTGAAAATTTGAGATAGGTCGGATAGTTCAACAGTTATTAAGCTACAAAAATAGTCACTTTCAGTCTTATATAAATTGATTTTTATATATCTCCCCCTCCTTCTCCTCCCCTACGTTGCTGCGTCAAATTTAAATCATGAAAACAATCCCAGGCCTGAACCTCATCTGTGTTGAAAATTTGGTCAAGATCGGTCTAGTGGTTCAGGAGTTATTAAGTTTTATTTATTTTTATACCCCCTCTCCCTCCCCCAGCCAAACACAATTCTACCATCAAAGTGATTAGCCTAATCAGCCCAGTTTCGAACTTCATTCATGCTACAACAAATTAGATCGAGATCGGCCTGGCGGTTCAGGAGATTTAGAGTCACAAACATAGTGATTTACAATTCCATATATAGATTTTTTTATAGATTCGGTTTTTTTTTTTTTTTGGGGGGGGGTAAATAAATGTTACTTAATTTTCTGGATATGAAATATGATACAGCCTCTTAACTGTATTAAATCGATGCATAGTGACAGACAGAGAATTGTTGGACTAACCTTGCTCGGCGATCATGATTAAATTTACTTGCATTTGGAACGCTGTTTGCCATCTACTTCACAATCCTAAGTGATTTTCGTCCCCCTATACACGACTTTAGCACACTCCATTACCTGCTATTAACGCAATGTGCCATGTTAACACATTTACATAGTTAGCATTTAGGTAGTTCAGAGAAATTAGTGACTAACATATTGCCGCGATGCAGGCTAATCTGTTAATATCACTCTATTTCGTAATGGAATGTTCAAGTGGGAGCTTTGATTTTGTGAATATTGTTCCTCTTACGTGATAATTAAGTACGATTTGGTTCAATGCACATGTTAATAAGATTATATAGTAATTATTATTGCAATCACATTGTATATGTACTAATGTGAAGTGCACTGTGCAGAAAGCAAAAAAAAAGTATTGGTGTTGCTTCCCAAGAATTTCAACAATATATCATAAATTGATAACTAACTCTATGAGCTATGCAACCCAGAGGTTCAAAGCCACGTTCACAAAATCTCTCCATTGACTTCTATTCTTAACCAACTAAATTCAGGTTCTACTTTGTACTCCAATTTCTGCACCATCCATCTTAATATTGTCCTCCTATCTGTTCCTAGTTTTTCGTAATGAACGTTTTCCCATTGGTTTTCCAATTAAAATTTTGAAAGCAGCAATTTTTAACACTTTGCCCTCCTGAGATATTAGACCCAAAACATGGCATCAAAATCACAAACTTCAATTTTCGGAACCCCATAAATCTATGTTGGCAATAGTATCATAGGTGTGGATATTTCTGCAGACTTTTTTTTTCATGCAATAATATTCTGCAACAAAAGTTATGAACCCCCACTTTATGCCATTCCAAATTATAGCCCGTTAAAAAGTGTAATCTTCTGTACTTTTTCTGGTGGTTTCATATATTGGTTTGCAACACTACAAGTTTATTTAGAAGCAAGAGTATAAGTTCTCTGTGTATCTCAATTTCTCCTCTAAACATTCGTTTTGATTGGTGTTCGTCTGATACGTAAGTCTGAGCAACTGTAGTTTTCGTAAATGCTTACAAATGCAAAAAATAGCACTCCACCGACAATAAAGATGCCCACCATTCAGGAACACTTGTACATACGACAACGTGAATAGTGTCATTGACCTTCTCATACAAAAGGTTCATCACACTCTAATTTCTATAATTTTCAGAGATTGTCTAGCAACCATTTTCGCCTCTTTGGACCACTTCAGATGGATTGACCCTACTGTAACAGGTTTGTTATGGTTCTAATATTAGTCACTTTACTAGCACTTAGTGCTTAAGTGAGCAAAGGTATCGTAAAATATTATCTTTTTCAACTTGCATGTGAATCTTTGTTGAGCATTCCCTCATACTTAAAATCTCTTCCGCTATTCCTACTTGTTTAGTGACTAGCGCATGCTCTCTTCGTTAACATGGACTCGAGTTGGATTTTCGGCAGGGACATTACAATGGTTATTAATCAAGTATAAATTGTCGATCAACATATTATATAGCATTGGTGCCATTAAAAGGAATCATCCCGGCGAAATTAAAATACTGCTAATTTTACAGTAATTATGTGATATCTTCAAATAGATAAAAGATAATCGAAATGTGGAACAAGAGCGCCCTAGACAATATTATTTTACATGAGAAACCGTTATCACTACTCACTTATCTGCTTTCGATTTCGAGCCATTTTTAAAATCGACATTTATTTTCGCGTTTCTAAACGGCAGAAAACGATAGGTCACTAGGTGACTTGGGTTAACGGTACCTCACGAAAAATAATATTGTCTAACACGCTCTAGTTCCGCATTTCAATTATCTTTTATCTATTTGAAGATATCACATAATTACTTTAAAATTAGCGGTACTTTAATTTCGCCGTGATGAAACCTCTTAAGAAAAAGAGTTCTACATTAATGAGTACTTTGCAGCTATATTGCTTCTCGCCGAGTAGCAAACTTTTCTATGCGCCTGAAATCAGGATACTTTCGCGACGGACGTTGACCGGTCTTTTTTAGTGGTGGACACAAAAACCTGTTTTTCGGTTTTTGGTTTGTAGGAAAACCCAAAAGGTTTTTTGAAAATTTTCAAAAAAACGGATCAGTTTCTTCACCGAAACCGGTTTCGGTTGTCTCAAAAACCGGTTTGATTTTCACCGAAACCGGCTGTCGGTTTTCGCCAAAACCGGTTCGTTTTCTCCAAAACCGGTTTCGGTTTAATTCAAAACCGGTTCCGGTTTCTTCCAAAATTGGTTGTATTTCTGACCAGAATACTATTTCATTCTTCTCCTTAAATCGATTCGGTTTCCACAGAAATACTTTTATGTGTTTTCCAAAAGTTTTCACCGAAACCAGTTTTGGTGAAAAGCGAAACCGATTTTGGAGACAAACCTAACCGTTTTTTGGAGAAAACCGAAACCAGCTTCGGTGAAAAAATGACTGATTTTGGAGAAAACCGGAATGTCGGTTTTTCGAATTTCGGTTTTTCTAGAAACCGGTTTCCGGTTTTTATAAAAACATGTTTTGAACAACCCTAGTCTTTTTATAGCGTTTTCTCTGTCTGTATGTATGTGTGTGTGTGTGTGTATGTGTGAGAGAGAGTGATGGAGAGAGAGAGAGAGAGAAAGAGAGAGAGAGTGGATGATTCTTATATAGAGACAGTGTCCCTGAAAATATTATTCTTAGTGCCACACTGTTTCTCACCGACATCAACAGCGTTCTATCCAAGGTTACTAGGGAGATCGCTGATTCGATCTCCTGTCCGCGATCTGCTATTCGCTATCACTCGCTCTCGTTATCTTCGCGACATCTCTCGACAGCTTCAATTTACTTTACCTCATGTCGTTTGCTGACCTCGCTTGACAAGAACAAATAGCCTTGCTACTGAATTATATCCCCAATCAATCAATCAATCAATCAATGGGTGATGTATAATCAATTTTAAAGCATGACTTTATATACTATCAGCTCAACAATAACAAAGGTAAGAATCTAACTCCGGTTTATCTTGATTTCCATACTGTGCTGTGCATAAATATTGAAAAATCTATTGAACAAAATTTATCCGTCCATTTATTTGTCTCCGTATATTGGCAGGGATCATAGTAAAACCAACAAATGGTTAGGTGATATTAATTTAGACACACAAGAACATATTACATGTCTGATCTTATACTACTACTTGAAGAAGTACAAATTCTACTCACGGAAAGAATAAGGTATAATAGACATAAAATAATTAATTTGAATATTTAGAAATTGTTCTATTTTCTTTTCGGAAGCAAAATTTTAGAGAACTTTGCGATATATGTTTGCTCAATCATAATGAAGAGACATTTAGAAAAAAAATCACACCTCAAAACCAGCGCCAAATGTTGTCCCCTAAACGGGTATAAATGTATTGTTCATAATTAAAATAAAAGAAAATTCTACTAAAAAGTTGTCATAGAAATAAAATAAAAATAAAAATAAATATTTCTTGTTGGAAAGAGACTTCATGATGATGGCAGTTAAATTTACTAAGCTGACCTTCTATTTGGATATTGCATTCATATATCATGTTTAGGCCGCGTTAGTTTCTCACATAGACAGTGCTGAAGCAAATGGTCAAACAAATCCCAGCATGAATTGACTGGTTGTCATCAAATACAAGAACTCAATTGTCGAACAGTAGCGAATACCAGTTCCATTTAGTTAGTTATCATAGTTTTGATATGAAAACTAGTCTTGTCTATGTTACAAACAATTCCCTTGTCATTGGAGCTGGAGGTGGAGATTTGTTCTTTCTAGAGAAAAAGGGATCGACAAATGACGCCATTACACAAGGCGGCAAATTGTCTAGAGCAGGCCCTCTCCAGCTCTATATTCTTTATTTTTATGTATTTTTTTTAAATACAAGTGGAAAGTATTTTACAAGTACTTATCGTCTTTTCGGGTGCAGAATAATACCGGTCCAGTACTACATGGACGCAGTCAGAGATGTATTTATATTTGGTGCGGTCCTGAGCTACTAAAGATAATGGGGCACTTTATGTCTCCAGATGAACGTAGGACCCTATATACAGAAATGAAGAGACTGGTGATATTTTAGGAAGCAGGCTAGCAGAAGGGTCCCTATTACTTACATCATAGGGGTCTACACAAAAGAGCACTGTTGCTATATGTAGATTTTACTTTATTTATTATTTTTCGTATATTTTAGAAATGGCATTCAATTTTTGAATTTAATTTCTGGAGCTCTCCAAGAGCGTGGGACCCTAAGCTAGAGCTTGTTTAGCTTATACGTAAATCAGGTACTGGACGTAGTGGTTTGTAATATTAGAGTCCTGCCCCAAAGCTTGGACCATTCTCAAAAAAAAAAAAAAAAAAAAAAAAAAAAAACCTGGATTGCGCTCCTGTCGTACAGCATTCATATTTAGGTTTTAAAAATAGTTCTTTCTCGACTTTGTCGGGCATTACGCATGAGGATTTAGACTCATCAGTATCAATTTGTTCATGTCAGCAAGATCCATCGATTTATATACGTACGTCTGGTCTTTGATTTTTTTTTTTCGTTAAATGCAAATAATATTATAGAGTATGGACAAGTTTAGTATGGGCAAGCACATAATTCATTGGACATTCGTATAGATATTATGATATAGAATTTCTGATTGGAAATTGCTCACGTTACGTTTAATTTTTTTTGAACTCGGAAAAAATACTATAACGATTAAAATGTTGCTAGAATTTCAATCACTTTTCTTCTAACCAAAACAGTTTTTGACGAAGAAAATAACAGAGGGTGGGGGTGAAACGTCATTGTAACTTACTATTATTTGTTACAGTTCCTTCTTTTATTTCTGTGGTATCCCCCGTAGGAGAAGCGTGGGAGAAAAATGGAGATCCGGAGCAGTTTAATGAATTCTAGTCATGACACACCGGTTGACCTCAACTCTCTACACAGTCTATCAGAACATGCAGCCATTACTAAGTCCCTTATGTGGCCAATGTCAATAGACGTTGAGAGTGTGACTGGAATTGGCTCAAGCATTCCCCGCTATCACTACTATTGCTGCTGCTACTATTACTACGCACAACGCTGTTAGGGAGGAAAACGGAGGGGAAAAATAAAATCTCGGCGTTACTTACAGGCCACCGTGATTGGTATTTCTTTCCGTACAGTAATTTTTTTCCTTCTACATCCCCTTGAGGTCAAAGCAGAAAAGAAGAAAAGCCATGGTAAACGAATGATGATGTTCGAACGATACAATAGAACGGAAAGGCAATAAGAAATCGATGAAAGAAAAGAAAAAAAAGATACATTGCGAGTTACATAATATGTTTCTGTCATGTCTAGTGCATTCTATGCTAGTAGTTTCTATCTTAACATTGCTTTCGCGCAAGCCTTACCAGGATTTACGGTAACTATCGAATTATACGATAGTTTTAACCCCCACTTGATGGACGATAATTAGTGTAAATAATAGGAGAATATACGATAATTTTATAAATTTTGGTAAGAGGGGAGCAGTGTGGCTTAGTGGGAGAGCGCATATTTCTCGTGTGTCGGGTCAGGCCCATATCGACTGGGGGCTAGGGGGCTGCGACCCCTAAATTTTCACTGCCGCCCTAAAATTTACACGGTAGGCTTGCAAATGAACTATAATATGGTTGGTTAATGTTTGGAGTTTAACATCCGTTTTCAACATCGAGGCTACGTGTATGGAAAACGTGATCTACTATTCAAAATCGGAGTTAAATCATTACTAGAGTTCGTATCTCAGGCAAGTACTGGAAATGAAAGGTAGGACCGCTCACCTTAGCAACTCGGTCAAGAAATTACTAGGTACTTCGAGTAGATGAGTTTCGACAATCGATAAGAAATTGAATTATGGTTTTGTTTCGCAAGCAGACTGTTAAACTACATAGTTGTAAACAATTTATTATTATTATTATTCTAAAAAAACTTAGTGACAGTCAATATTTGACTAGAAACAACAAGTACGATACTTTTACGAGAAAAACTAAAATTTTCAAGTGCTATGTATCGTAAGAATCTCCACTGAATTGATTGACAACGATGCTTTTGTTTGTTCCTCACTAACTTCAACTATAAGCTACGAGTAATTTTGGTTCTTTGTTTGATTAAGTACGTTATCTTTTTTCAATATCGAGGATATATGAGACGTGGACTTACAGGTACGGTGGAATTCGACCACCTGTGGCTAAGTGGTTAGAGTACGCGCCTTTGGCGTGGAAGTCCCGAGTTCCATTCCCGGCGGGAGTTTATGTGGTTCGAATTCCACGTTAATCAGTATGTCCATGTCTCACATAGCCTCGCTGCTGAAAGGACTCTAAACTAAAATCAACTCAACTCTTTTACTGGAAATCGAACAGCATGGTTGTTAGCCACTAGACCAGCGTAGAGGGCTGTTAGTTACTTTGTTATTTATTCTTTAAGAGCTAAATTTTCTATGTAGGATAACTTTTGATTAATTGAGAAAATTAGATTTATTTGTAAAGTATGAACTACATAAACAAAATATTCTTACTCTATGTGCTTCTATTGCTGAAGGTTATTGGTTTCAAGTAAATACCATTCACCCTCAGTTGTGATTGCAGACTTCTCTCATGGGATAGTAACTTGCAATAGATGCCGAATGAAAAAAAAAAAGTAGCATTGCAAAAATAATGGCGACATATATTGAGCTCGATTTAAGATATGGCTACTAGATGGGATATTGACAGTACCTTAACAAATCTCTTCGCGTCCCAGCGCGGGAGCTTATCTGTTCCCACTCCCCGAATGAATGAATTGGCTCCGGTGCAGTTGGGTATTTATGGAGACCCTAATTACTAAGTTTGCCCCATTACAGGAGGAATCTCTCTCAATTATTTAGTTATTTCAAAGATGTAACAGTTGAAATTTGATCTCCGTGTCAGAATTTATATGCATGTAAGGATGGTTGGATGTATGGTTCATCGGTTGGACCTGGGAGGCCTTCTTTCTTCTTGGCCCCTTACTGCAACAATGCCTGGCCTCCTCCTTCTAAGGGCTATAAACGGGTAACAGAACTGAAGTAAAAAAAAAAAAAAAAAAAAAAAAAAAATAGCATCTTATAAGATCTAAGATACATCACCCAAAAAGCTTTAATAATAATTATCGTAATGATATATGGATTATCTGTTTGACCGTCATTTCAGTGACTCTTGCTATTCTGCATTCAAGGGCACAGCCTAAAGTGAATATGTGCACAATAATGCGTAGTAGACAATGAGAGCTGCGTTAATCATTTCAATTGTCAATATTTACTTCTTGAAAGTTATTTGCATTTTAACAATGGGGGAGGGATCAAACACATATTTTACTAATCTGAAACTTTATAAGGTACAAATCTCACAAACACAAAATGAATATGTTTTTCTGTAATAATTAGTAGTCTGTCATAAGTAAAATTAATTTGAAACAGCGGTTGTGGGGTCACTATATCCGGGACCCCGATGTATTCCAAGCTTCCAGCGCCAAATATTCGGCTCTGGATCTTTAGTACCTCGCAAAGAAAGTAATTTACTACTGTGCCAACCCCTGAAATTATCAGTACCCATTCACTGATTTTTAATTATTTATAAGTAACAATTACGGGGTGGAGTCGAAAAAAATTGATAACCCACAAGAACCAAATAAGTGGAGTGAGTGATTCAGCAACAATGAAAAATTGTTCAAAACTTTTCTCTCAATGACGAAAGTTTCGAAGAAATTTGCAGTGCACGAAGAAGCCAAGGGTTGTGCTCACGAGCATAACGCACATTTGAAAGATGTACCTCTAAAGGAACTGAAAGCGTTTATGGATGTGTGTTACTTGCAGGAGTAGAGAAAAGTTGGTACGTACTAAATATTAGAACAATTCTGATCACCTGATCCGAGTACTCATTATCGTGCTTTCATATTAATAAATAGGTTTGAGGAAATAAGTACGTTTGTCGGCATGGATGACAATGGAGCAAGGTAGGAGAGACACAAAACCGATAAACTTGCAGCAATAAATTATCTCTGGAGAACAATTTGTTGAGAATTGCAACGTTTGTTATTACCCCTTTGGATATAATTATGACCGTCGACAAACAACTAATTTTAATTCGTGGTAAGTGTGGTGTTAGGCAGTATATGCCACAAAAACCTGGGAAATCTATATTATTAAGCTCAAAGTGACTAAGTTTGTGACTCTTAACCCCTTGAACCAAACGAATGATCTCCATCAAATTATCAACGTAGATGACTTTCAGACCTGGGAGTGTTTTTATCATTTCACTTTGACGGTAAAACTTAGGACAGTAGGAGGAGTTATAACAAAATAAATAGAACTTAATAACTCTTGAACCAAACCACCCATCTCGATCAATTGTTTTCAACATAGATGAGGTTCTGAATTGGAAAGTTTTTTATAACTTCACTTTGATGGTAAAATCGATGGCGTGGGAGCAGAGGAACGAGATACTCGTATATATATATATATATGTAAAACAATAATTCTTGAAGCACCCAACCGATGTCGACCAAACTTTTAATATAGATGATGTTCGAGCCAGGGACGATTTTTATCATTTTACTTTGACGGTCCAACATAGGAAAAGGGGAAAGGGAGATAAATGTAAAAAATAAAATAAAATAAAATAAAATAAAATAAAATAAAATAAAAATGAAAGTGATTGTCTTTGTGACTTCACCAATCTTGAACCACCCAATCGATGTCAAATTTTCAATATAGATGCGGTTCAGACCTGGGGTGGTTTTTATCATATCACTTTGACGGTAAAATTTAGGGTGGAGGAAGGGAGAGACATTTAGAAATGATCAAAAATGACTGATATTAGCGACAAATCTATAGCTTTCGGGGTCGCTGTTTAAATCCAAATTCAGCAAGGCAGCTTGGGGGAGGGGAGGAGAATATATATGGTCAATACCCCACCTCGAGCGAAGCGGGTAATTGATGCTAGGCTAGATTAAAAGTATTTTGTTATGTGATGCTAAAAATGTCTGTGCATTCAATGGACAAATATATGGAGAAACAACCTGTTCAATCAACAGCAAGGAATATTTCCAGGAACGTTGTTCTCAACTTAGTATCTCCTATAAATGGGTCTGGTCGTAATATAACAAGATACATTTTTCCTGCTCTATTCCACTTGTTCAGGATCTCTTGCAACACAATCTTAACTTACTTAGGGACTATGAGAAATAATGAAAGAGAAATTCCCGAAGAAGTGAAAAATAACAAGAATTGCACAGTAATTTAGAGACAAGTTGGCTTCTGTAGCAATATTATATATGTGAGTTATGTTCTAAAGAAAAATAAAAGTGTTATGATGTTGAGTACATTACACAATGACGCAACAGTGGATCAAAGTTCTCCTTTTCATAAAGGAATTGACAAAGGAACTGATGTTTCCACACGTCTTAAATAGAAGTGCGTCTAAAGCTGAATAAGGCATACACAGGAAATATATATGTGTGGTGTGTTGTAAGAAACACAAAGTACTTCATCGTAAACAGGCCCCTCTAAAAGAAAACGTTGCAAAGCGTTCCCTACAAAGACAAACAAAAAGTGGTCAAAGCATGTGTGACATAGCAGGGGAAAAGTCTGCTCTGACTATTACGTTGTAATTCAGTGCGATAAACAATAGAAGAGTGAATGCAAGTTTGACATCTCATATGTATGAATGTTTCACTATATAAAGCTAACAATATGTATACATGGTGTAAATTGGCATTATTTATTGTACGTCTATATATTCTACCGTTTTCGGCAACAAACAGAATATGACGAGGTTAAAATGACCCGTCCTGCCCATAGATGTATATTGAAATACCCATACAATTAAAAGTTAAACTCTTTTGCTTAAATAGCATTTCTATTTAAACACTGGCATCAATTCTAAATTTAATTTATTATCAATATCTTTATTACAGAGCCTTCATTTCTGAGTTTCCATTCCAAAGGGAATGAAAATTCCTTTAAGGGAATGAGAGTAAGGAACTTCTCTTATTTGCACATTTGGTCGGCAAGTTGGTAAATAACAATTAAAATAGGTGGGTTTCGTTTCAGAGTGTGAAACTATAGTAGACTTGCAAACTATACTAACTGAATACTCCAACAGGGTGTCGTGACTTTTTCGTGACCTTTTCTTTGCCAAATCATAAAATTTTCTAATATTTTCAAAAGCGAATTTGCGTGCGAATTAGGCAGAATTTTCATCCATGCGATTAAAACTTACATTGCTTGCGATTTGGTAGCGTCTAAAGCCGATCATAGACGTTTTTGGTAGTGAACGTTGACGTTTTATAGAACAAAAGTTTCCAATCTGTACTTATATTTGAACAGTTTAAAATAAATCATGACCCAAACGTTAAATTTCTTGACTTTTTCGTGACTTTCATGACCATTTTCTGATTTCGTGACTTTTTCGTGACATTCGTGACTTTCGTGACCGATAGACACCCTGTCCAACTTCTATAACTACTGGATGCAATAGATTAATAAGATGAGAGATAGAACTGTTCCCAGGACGCTCATTCCATATCAAAAAGTCATTACTCGCTGTGTCTTACGTCTTTCTGTTTTTGTTCTATGTCGATGAAAGTTAAAACCAGGAATTGTTAATTTGAACCGCGTTTGGTTTGAATAGATAGTTAAGGGAGGAGTAGGACCTACTCTTGGGAAGCTGAATCTAATGCGCAAAAAAATCTCGATATCTCTTACCATTTTACTCTATGGAAATCAGTATTAAAACCGGAAGTAGTAGCAAGAAATCATAACCACTTCCGATTTTGCTTGAGTGCTGCAGGCTATAATGGTATGTTCTCTTGATAACCTAACTCGATTTCAGGAAAGAGCTCCTCCGTGGCTAAGCGGTTAGCGTACGCGCCTTTGGCGTGGGAGACCCGGGTTCGATTCCCGACGGGAGCTCATGTGGTTCGGATTCCACGTTAATCAGTAGGTCCACGTCTTATATAGCCTCGCTGCTGAACGGGACGTAAAACTCAAAATCAATCAATCGATCGATTTCAGGAAACAGCTTGAAGCTATATATTACAGTTTTTTGTTCCATGGCGATAATGTTGAAATTGGAAATTGTGAAATTGAGCTACTTCCATTCTGAATAGAATGTTTCGGGTTGTGATAGTATGATTCCTTCACAACCTATTAATCCCATTTTATTCTTTTGGAGATGAATGCTGAAACCAGAACCCTTATTTTTTTACGGAACCCTGTTTGAAAAGACAGTTGACGGAGAATATGGAGCCTAATTTTGGGACAATGAAACAACAGCAGAAAACCGCATTTCGATATTTCTTAATGTTTTTTGCTCTATAAAAATCAATATTCAAACCGGAAATAATAGTAAATTAGAATCCATTCCGGTTTTACTGGAGTGTTTGGGATAGTTATGCTACGTTCCTTTGAGGCTGAATCATTCGCAAACAAAACAAACGTAATAGAAATATGCACCGACGAGACCACCTTAAATTAATTTTCTTTAAGTATGTATAGAAATTAGATAAAGTAAAGAAGAGATAAACCATCCGAATTACCTAGAATACATTTATTTTAACATACAAAATACTGCAGTAGCTTTCACGTTCATCCATTATAAAATAAATACAAAGACAAACATTAGTATATGTATATCCCAATACGGATGTTTACCTTCATCTATGTGAAAAGTAAGATCATTTGCCTTGAGTGTCAGGATGTATCCAAACGCTTGAAGAATGAAGACACCAACCCCCAGAGTAAATTTCTATGTTATGCAACCACGCAAAGCATGTTTCCCAACTGTTTTCCAGTAGAAATTGTTTGGCCTTGCTGCAGGCACTGGGAGAAAAGAGAATGAGAAGACAAAAACAGTATGTATGCAGATGTTTCTCTTCTCTTAACTTTTCTCTCTTTCTTCTATTCATAACAACAATCAACAGGTGAAGGGAAGAGGGAGGAGCAGAAGAAATACTGTAGGATAGAGAAAGAGAGAAAGATGTGGTTGCGCAATAACATAGCAGCAGAAATTTATATAGGACTGTATGCATGTAATGGTCTCGTCTAGGTACATACTCTCTTCTTAATTTCTTATGAGGTTTGTTAAACAATAACATCTTTCTCTCTCGCTTTATATCTATCTATCTATCTATATATGTATCTATCTGCATATATATATATATATATATATATATATATATATATATATATATATATATATATATATATATATATATATATATATATATAGGGTATTTCAAAAAACACCGACAATATTTGCGAGGTGATTCCTGACACCAAGGTAAGACAAAAAATATAGACCAACCTGGGTGCCCAATTACTTTCTGTCGGAGTTATAGGCTGTCGCAAAAATGAAAACGTGACATTTAAAGATCCATAACTCCAAAACTATTGCACCTACAGCAGTCGGGTCAAGACTTCACTTAGGAACTAATAGGTATGTAATCCAAAAATCCAAGTTTCAGAATCTTAAAGTACTGACGCAACAATTTTTATAGAGGAAATTTGGCTACAGGCATATAATTTGAAGTATTCATCAAGTACCTCTATGATAATTGTTGCCGAAGTACCGCGGGATTGTGAAATTTGGATATTTGCATAGGGCACGTACTAATTCCTAAATTGAAGTTTTGACCTAATTACGGTAGGTCCCATAGTTTTGGAGCTATGGACCTTTAAATTTCATTTTTTCATGATTTCATTTAATCAATAATCAGTGTGAAATAATAAAACACCCTATGCTAGGTGACCACTAAAATGTAAAAACACTATCTAATCGAGTAAAGGCAAGAGCGCACCAAGGGAGTCCGAGCGAAAATGAGGGGAGGGGGTGCGTTCGTAGTGAACAGGTGCGTCAGCGACGGTGAGTATGCGTATAAAAGAGAATGTCGTTAAAAGCACTATGTTACGTTAGGTTAGTTAGTTTCTTAAGACATTCACTGCAATTACTTATCTTTTCTACTGTTCGTACAGTTCCGACACTACTCTCAGGGAACCATACACAGCTGACTCGTTTGTGGTCACGGACTTGAATGAGTACTTTAACATTAATACCTAGCCTTCCATGTGTTCACTTTTTTTCCGGAATGCAGGTAACGATTATTTCTCTATTGACATCTATGCCCTTGAAAAACAGTACCTTTCACTGCCGACTGCTAATTCCATTTCACACCATTAACTTGATGTTCACATTTAAATATATAACTATTCCTCCACTTATTTTCTTTTAAATGCCTTGCTACATTTGCTACATTTTCTGCTCAATTTCAATTATCCGTACCCCTCCACAAAACGTCATAATTTTTCTTCCTTACAAACACACGTTATTACCGTATAAAACTTAAAATCGAAGTGTCAGATTCGTCATATGGTAATGCCATCTTCGAATACTGAGAACTAATATTCTCATAACACCCTAACGTCTGATGACAGCATACCTCCACTCACAACAGTACCGGTACTAATAATACACAGCTTTTCTCATTTCAGTATATCACATGAAAGTAGTGTTTCTTTCAGAACAATGTTCCGGGGGGGGGGGGGCACACTTAGCATTCTGGGGATACTGCTTTTAATATTCTATTTATTATTATATTATAGGCGTTGGAAACCATCGGTTCCATTCAAAAGTGGACAACTTAGACAGGTGCCCAACTTACAGAAAACAAGTGTGATGGTGTATTTTTACAATAGGATTTTTAGTATTACTTGATTGTAAAACTTTAATAAGCAATGGCACGACAGCTACTTTTAAATAATGCATACAGAGTAATCATAATAATATACAGCACTAGAAATTACTCTAGTATTTTTAATATATGTACATACTTTTCCTGAAAACTAGTCTGGTATACTGAATTATTCGGCTTGAAAACACAATAACACATACAACCATAAAATAGAATCATATATACGCAATTTATTGAAATTGATGTTGTAGCACACTGCGTTATTCAAATTGAAAACAAGAAAATCAAAATTATAAACTGAACAATTTATATGCAGTTTATCGGACCCAAGAGGAACGGGAATGGGGAATGGCGGAAACTTCATAACGAGGAACTACATAATTTATACGGTTTCCCCAACATTGTTAGGGTCGTCAAGTCTAGGAGGCTTAGGTGGGCAGGTCATGTAGCTAGAATGGAGGAAAGTAGAAACGCTTTCAAACTCTTAACTGGAAGACCCACCGGAAAACGACCATTAGGAAGACCTAGGAGCAGATGGGAGGACAATATTAAGATGGATCTCGCAGAGATTGGAATACAAAGTAGAAACTGGATGCAGTTAGCTAAGGATAGAAGTCAGTGGAGAGCTTTTAGGAACGCGGCATTGAACCTCCGGATTCCATAGGCCATAGAGTTATTTAGTTAGTTTATTACTCTTTTTAGTTGTTACTGTTCTTTTCTATTTCAAAATACTCACCTTTTGTCGCATATGCACATTCTAATGTTGTAGCTAATTGCCTCTTGTTAATGAGCTACATGTGTTTCCCTCAGAGCAAAAGATGTTTTGAGAAAATCGTAAGGGAATTCTCATCTAAAAACTTCAGCTACCTTTCGACAAACCGCCAGGTGCCAATAGCTGACAATTGAGATGGTTGACAGTAACCTTGAGAATTTTCCGGAACTACTTAAGTTGGATGAAAGAAGCCGATGTAGCTAATAGTTTTACCACAAGAGACAGGGTAAACAAATACACACAATTATTTCCTGAATTCCTGTACGTGCTTTTTCTTATTCAGATCTTCCTTCACCACACATTTATCATAGTAGTGTTCTGGCCACTGACCTTCAAGAACAAATCGTGGGTATACATGCTTCTTTGTGTCCAGTCAGAAATTTGGAACATCTACCTCTCATATGGGAAAACGAAAGAGTTAAGAAAAATTACAAAATGGAATTTTGCGTATCCAAGATACGCAGGTAAATTTGTCATTATATACATAAGTAGGGCAACCCAAAAGCTTAAAAAGCATAACAGCAATTTACACATATGGTTGGTACCTTGAACATGTTTCTGGTTGTCTAAGGGTCGAGAAGAAACTAATTTTAAAAGCACAATAAAGCATAATTTTAGAAAATAAAGCATAAATCATAATTTAAAATACTACATAGTACAATTATTGGAAAATTTTATTATAACAATTCTTGGAAAACTCTGTTTAACAGTCGGTTTAACATACTGTATTAATATATGTAAAATCAATATTTACAATGCAAAACCTTTGAGAACAAAACAAAGCAACAATGAAAAGCTTATTTTTATTTGTAATTTTATGTGTACCTCTTGAACTGAGTACTTTCTGTAATTTTAGTTGGCGTCTTTTACTTTCCCTTTGTGTATATATGAACCTGTAAGACGCACACAAGTCATAAAAAAAACTGACTGGAGTAAAGAGTATCTCTTTACAGTGCATTAAGTAGAAAGTTCATTGAGTATGATGCTGGTTGCATAAAATATTAATAAATAGAACAAGATGTTTAGAATATTTAATGTATAGTCAATATACATTATACACGATTAATGTGAAACAATGATTGAAATTAACAATAAAGCATAATAAATCATAATTTGGAAAAAAATAAAGCATAATTGAACAAAAATAAAGCATAATACGGGTTGCTTTATACATAAGTTAACTATTGCTTCAATGTGGCCAACTTCCAAGATAGAGAAGTAGCCAACTTAGAGAGTAATACCTTAGGAATGTGTTATGGGGAAATGCAGGTTCAAAACGGTATACGGACAAAATCTCGCGGCCGAAACATCGCCGCCCAAAATCTCGCCGGCCAAAACCTCGCGGGACAAAATCTTGCCGGGCCAAAACCTCGCGTGGCCAAAACCTCGCCGCCCAAAACCTCGCGGGACAAAACCTCGCGTGGCCAAAACCTCGCCGCCCAAAACCTCGCGGGACAAAATCTCGCCGGGCCGAAACCTCGCGTCGCCAAAACCTCGCCGCCGAAAACGTCGCGGGACAAAATCTTGCCGGGCCAAAACCTCGCCGTGCCAAAACCTCGCTGCGAATGAAACTTTTCTTTAAAATTTACCCAATGTGTTTCCTAATATGCAATTCCACATTACAAATAATAATAATAATAATAATAATAATAATAATAATAATAATAATAATAATAATAATAATAATAATAATAATAATAATAATAATAATAATAAGATACAAAACATCGTGTGCGTGGGCTTTCTCGGGTTATTCCCGTTTCCTCCCACTTTCTTTATTCGATCATTTCCTTCATCCTGGTCATCTACGTCTCCTTTAACCTATAGCACATAATCAAGGGACGTCGTAAAAACTCATATATTGTTTCATATTTTCATAAATATTATTAGATTTTTGTTAAAATTTTAAGTTTTTGGATGTTCCAAAGTTCACGAAACTAACCTCGTTAGTTGTCATTACTTTCCTTATGCAGACTTTCTTTCCCTATAACTAGTTTAAAAACATCCTGTCGCCCTACCTTCACATTGAAATCCTCTAATACAGAAATAGAATTTTCATATGGTATCGCGGGACTTGGTCAAATACCCGTGATACTTCTTCTGAAACAGCGTCTTTTATACCGTCATCCTTATCATCTGTTGGAACATTTACATTTTGGTCAGGCGAGATTTTGGGGCGCGAGGTTTTGGCCCGGCGAGATTTTGGCCCGCGAGGTTTTGGGTGGCGAGGTTTTGGCCAGGCGAGGTTTTGGCTCCGCTAGATTTTGGCCCGCGACGTTTTGGGCGGCGAGGTTTTGGCCAGGCGGGGTTTTGCCCCGGCGAGATTTTGTCCCGCGAGGTTTTGGGCGGCGAGGTTTTGGCCAGGCGAGGTTTCGGCCTGGCGAGATTTTGGGCCGCGAGGTTTTGGGAGGCGAGGTTTTGGTCCGCGAGGTTGTCGCCGCGAGGTTCTGGCCGCGAGGTTTTGTACCCAAACCGTTCAAAACGAACCAGACCAAGATGAGCAGGTGGCCAAGTTGACAGGTTTTACTGTATTTTGGTCTCTTCTGGAGGGGCACTCTCAGAGCTCCAGGGGGCAGTGCCCCGAAAACGTATCTGCAAGAAACACTGCATGAAACTGTTAGCATGAATTTCACGAAAACTGATCATAACTTCTTTCCTATAATTGTTTACGTATTATTCATATTTTTGAATCTACTCTCCGGCACTTAATTCATAATTAGTTCAGTAGTACGTAATCGCAGCGTGACATGACTTAAGAAATGAAGCTACAAAGTTTAGTGTTGTAGCCTGTACCTTTAATCTTTCCTTTCAGATTTTTTTTACCTGTTTATATATTCTCTACGCACTTCCATTAAATAACATCATCAATCCAAGCATGACACAGTTTTAGATACAATTATATACCAAGAAGAGATACAAATTTATACCTAACTTATATCATACCTACAGTGTTCTTTTATGATCGATGTGCGCTATCTCTTGTATCAAAATGCAACATTTTCTGTCTATTTTCACTGCACAATAGTTTCCATGTGAGCAGCAAAAATGTAATATTGAGGAAAATTTATGTGAAAAGATGTGGCATTGTTGTTACAAATAACATATATAGGAAATAAACGGAGAAAATATTTTAATCTAGGTTCAAACTTGGATTTTCAATTAAATTGTTGTCTTGATTCACCCTCCTAATTCCAAAAAGGGAAAGATTTGGAATTTTAACATGACTTTTATCTTCTTTCAATTTTCCTTTATTCTCTATAAATAGAGAAATAGCGGAAACAGGACGATGGAATTTGTAAGATTAAATGTATCGAAGTTTTCTGAAACTATGTATACATTTGAGTTTCCGAAACAGGAAAGAAAAAAAATGTGAACTAAAGAAATATACAAGGACAGAATCCAATGATGATGATGAAGAAGAAGAAGAAGGATGAAAAGAATGAAGAGAAATTTTTCTTATGCATGTCTAATGAAGTGAAGCAAGTTGGAATGCCAAGAATGTCAAGCACAAGAAGAAGAAAGAGAAGATAAGAACAGTAGAATAAAGAAAGATTGAGCTTAAGGAATTAAAAGAAAAAGAAAAGAAATCATTGGTAAATCGTGTTCCGTCCTGCTTCGTCCGTCTTAGCTTTCGTTTTCCGTTTCACTTTAAAAGGAATTTCTTCTTTTGTTCTAGATAGGAAACAAATTCCCTCGTTATTTGCAGAGCCAATGGGTAACGAAAAATGCTTAAAGGATTTGACCAAAAGAAAATTACTGGAGCATAGCTTCGTTCTTTCTTACAGATTTAGAAGTAGACTTGCTCCATGTAAAGTCCGGTGGGATAGATGTTGGGAGGGCACCATAACAATAGATCGAAGTAAGAAGAGGGGATATCATGTTGTTTATAGGTGTCTGGTGTTATAGATTTGAGTTGATTTTGAGTTTAAGTCCTGTTCAGCACCGAGGCTATATGAGACGTGGACTTCCTGATTAACATGAAATCCGAACCACATAAGTTCCCGTCGAGAATTGAACCTGGGTTTCCCATGCCACAGGCGTGTATGCTAACGGTTTAGTCACGATGGAGCTCTGTTGTTAGAGACATCCCATGCTATATCTATAGCCACATATGCTTCTGACTAACATAAGACAAAATTAACATACATACGTAAGTATATTTACTTTAAACAAATTAGGGGATCAACAGGTAGCTAAATGGCTATCTCGACATAATTGTTTTCATACCTCGATAACGGAAATTAACGAGAGGAAAACAAATTGCTTTAGTTTGTTCTAAACATGTCAGGTTTATTGTCACTAATTTCTTATTCAACATGTGTGGACAACAAAAATCTGATACATGGGTAACGACTCATGGAAAACTGAATAAATCAATAAACATCACAAAGCAAAGGATGCGCAGAATGATAACATAACATGAAAATCAGGCTCCTTCATGGCTAAGCGGTTAGTATACGCCTGTAGCGTGGGAGACCCGGGTTCTATTTCCGGCAGGAGCTCCTGTGGTACGGATTCCACGTTAATCAGTATTTCCCGTCTCATATAGCCTCGCTGCTGAAAGGTACGTGAAACTCAAAATCAAATAAAATTTAAACAACAAGAAAATCAAGTCAATTTTACTGCAACTTGAGAGAATTGGTTATTTGTTTTTGAAACTAGAGCGCGTCTTGAATAGAAGGTGATACATAACAGTAGGGATGAATGTAGATATTAAACAAAATTGGTGAGAAGGAAATCTCAGTCGAACTTTCACTCCAATTGGACTCTCCTCTATGATGTCTTCCCTTCATATATACATTATATATTATATTGAACTCTGACATTCAATTGACTACCAGAAATAATAGCATTTCAGTTCGTAGTATTGTTATTGAGATTGCAAATCTATATTATAAAATTGAAAGTGACTATGTTTGTAACTTTTAATCTTTTGAACCGCTCTACCGATCTCGATCAAATTTTCAATGTAGATGAGGTTCTGGCCCGGGACTACTTTTTAGCTATTTACTTTGACGGTAGAACTTAGGGGAGGGGGAAGAGAGGGACATAGAAAAAAAAACTTAATAACTCTTGAACAACCCGACTGATATTGATCAAATTTTCAATGTAAAGTTGATGAGGTTCGAAACTGGGATGATTTTTATTATTTCACGTTGACGGAGCAACGAAGGGAAGGGGATGGAGAGGGATATATACAAAAATCAATAAATATAAAAAGAAAAGTGACTATGTTCCGGAATTAATTACTTTTGAACCATCCAATCGATCTCAATTAAATTTTCAATATGGATGAAGTTCGGACCTGGGGTGGTTTTTATCATATCACTTTGACGGTAGACCTTAGGGGAGGGGGAGGGAGAAGACAAATATATAAAAATAAATTAAACATATCATAACTCTTGAACCACCCAACCGAACTCGATCAAATTTTCAACATATATGAAGTTCGGACTTGGGATAGTTTTTATCATTTAACTTTTACGGTGCAACGTAGTTGAGGGGGAGTGGGAGGCGTATATATATATATATATATAAATGAAAGTGACTTCACTCTTGAACCACCGGACCGATCAAATTTTCAACCTAGATTAAGTTTGTAACTTAAAGGAGAGGAAACACATTTACAAATGATCTAAAATGATCGATATTATTGTCGAATCTATAGTTTTTGAGGTCGCTGAGATGACCAGTGACACTTCTGATGCAATTTAAATCCAAATTGAGTCCCGCAAAAATTGTGGGAGAGGAGGAAGTATATATAATCAAAATGACCAATATCAAGGAGCACTTTAGTAATAGTAAAAGGTGACTGACTAACGAAACATATTACTATTTTTTCTTAATTTAACCCAACATTCAGCAGCGAGGAGGGTAATTGATGCTAGTATAACTTTAATAAACATACTAAAGTAGTTCTGTGGTTGCTCCGCACACAGTATTCGGGTAAGAGAATATGTTAACGTACGAATTATAAGAAACTGCAATGTACCAACAGAGGAATGTTCGTTTGAATTTTATTAACCTAGAAGATAAAAGTATTTTCTGTTGTATATTACTCGTGTACAATTCACTGGCGACAACACTTTGTCACTTGTTCATCCAGCGGAGATGTTTTAGAGTGTTTCAGATTTTGCTTTGTGAAGGGTTTCGTATCGAGCCAAGTAATGTATCTACTCACCAAAACGAGTGGGAAAGACATTTATCCTGTTAGCTACTTTATACAGTGTAAATTCTATGAATATGTGTATTGGTATCTGAACTTTCATAAATGACTTTTAATGTTATCTTATATACGACTCTGCGATTGTGTTTCTCTTTGTAGCTCAGCTATTGTGTTCTTCTTTGTCGATCTACCATCGTCTTCTTCTTTGTTGATCTGATAACATGTTCTTCTTTTTTGATCTGCCATCGTATTCTTTGTGAGGTTTCGTTGTGTTTCGGCTCTGATAGTGTTCTTCTTTGCAAGGTGCTTTTGTTTTTATCCATATTACGTTTTTCTTTGTAAAGTAGGGTTAATCTTGTGAGTTCTGCTTCTTCATGTCTCGAAATGTGATGGTTTGTATGTCGCGTTCTTCTTGTGATATATATTTGATTGTTATGTTTACGCACAACACTCCGATGTAAGTACAGTTTTATATTATCCCTCTAGAGCCTCAAAGAATCCGTCCCCAAAGCCTCCTACTTTTTAGTAATAAATTATTCAACTTTGGGATGCCTTTAACAAATTCTTGTAGCTTTACAAATGATCAGAAGTGACTTCTAAAGAATAGTTTTTGAATCTCTAGCAGATGAATTAGGAACCTCTTCAAAAATCACTGTTGTTTCTTTTACAAATTCAACAGAATCTTCTTTTCAGATGTCGTTCCCTATATTCTGACGGATGAACCAGTGGCCTATATGACATTCAGAAGTTGACAATGATGCTGGGGCCAAACATCAAATACGGGAGCTAAGCAAAAAATTTTCTTTAGAAAAATATTCTGGTATCAATGCTATGTATAATGATGTGAGATTAAAAAATTGTAACTTATTCAGACTGTACTCTTGATTTAATACCTATCAAGGTCAATGCTTCAGTCACGAATTGTAGAAATGAGTATTTGTCTAAATCTAGGGATAAAAGCGGACGGAGCGTTTTCATCAATTGAAATTCTGTGCTTATAGCTGTAATTGAACTCAGAAACATTTGCATCAAATACATGCGTCAGAGATTTTAGCTACGCACAAAAATATGCAAAATTATTAAATTTACACTTAACATAGTTCTTGTTTTAATCATAGGAAATGTGTGTTTAAAATATGCTTAAAGCATGTGCGTCTCCAAACTTTCTTAGTTACTTTCAACAACGATTATTACATCATAAAAGAAGTTAAATGTGAATACTAGAATATTACTATTTTCCTAGATAATTTAAAAGATTTTGAGAATTAGAATATTGCTCTATCATTTCTAACACCATTTCATACTCAATATTAATGATTTGTAATATATAATTCATATCACCATTCTGCATATAGACTATCAGTTCCAAATCTTTAAAACTTCTATTAAAATGTTTTTATCTTTACATTTGGCAACTCTGCAAGAAATGTCAAACAAAATCTGAAGAAAAACCGCGAAAAGGGGACAAAAAGAAAATTGGAAGAAAGAGATGAGAAAAATGAAACACATAAAAAAGAAAAATTCGATTTGGCATCAAATCGTATGGCGTCACCTCCCCAAGATTTCAAATTGTATCTGGTTTCATTGGTCAACGGGTTTCTCTCGTCCGCAAAGACGATTTCTCAAGATTGAGTTTTTTCCCTCTCTTTCATGACGACGCGAAGAGTTAGGAAATCGAGTTGACGCATAAAACACGAGAATAATGGGTTCGTCCTTTGTCTGCCAAGCTTTCATTTGATAGATATATACATTAAGTAACAGATTTATTGATGCTTGGCACGTTCCTGTATTTCGTTTTCTTTTTTTCTTCCTTCGATCGTTTCTCTGCAGTAAGATGTTCAAATGAAGTTCTTTACGTCTCGAAATGTTTTACAGATTTTAAATAAAAAACGTTTAAGGTTCTTTTTTCTTGAAGCTTGATGTACGATTTGGAATAGCGAATGGTTTTCTGTCTGTCCTAATCTCTTTGCAGAATTGCTCTAGTAAAGATTTTATCTGAACCACTTGTCAATTACGAAGGAACGTCGATTTAGGCAAGTTATAGTGTACTACGAGAACGTAATGCTGTGTGTTCTTGAAATGAAGGAGAGCCCATTTACGAAATGTAAAAGGAAAGACATGTATTCATCTAAATGTAACAACAAGATCCATAATGTAAAAGCGTGATGATGTTTAAGATACTATATTCTTTTATTCTTAGAGTTACCAGTTAATCTAATTATATTATCCTAAACTATCTCGTGGCCTATATAATTGGTGCACGTGTCTATGCGGAAGATCAGGGTTTGACTCACTGGGAGCTTCTGTGATTCAACTCCTACAATAAGCAGAAGTCCACATCCCACTAAATCTCGCTGCTGATAACGGATGTTAAAATCAAACTAACCAATAATGAATCTAGTAGTAATCAACATCTTAGGCAGTTAAGACAATACCACCATATTTCCCATCATATATTGTTTGAAAAGATTTCATTATACTAAAGATTGAATGTGCATAATTTTGAGGTTTTCGGACTACACATAGTTTTACCCAGTTTCCGATTTCTATTCTACATTGCAACAAAGAAAACAAGTGAAAAGTATTCTATGGTAGAATTAATATTTTCAGTATCAGTTTAGGTTTAAAATATCCACTCTCATCATAAGTTCATCCTGATTCTGAAACAGAATTATCAATCACGATGACATATGTTACGTAACTATATAGGCGTCGATTCTTATCAGGTCTAAGGGATGCAGCCTTATGAAGTTTGCTTAGTACTAAATATTTGTATTAGGATCCGCATTGATGTCATGTTAGTTGTTAGGTAATATCTGATAAACCTGAATTATCGCCCCTAAAAATTACACATATATTGGCGCCACTGGTAACTACGTAAAATAAAGTTTATGAAAAGCCATTATTACTATGCTTATGCCTACTTATAAAAAGTACGTGAAGACGAATTTAAAAGCGCCTAAAGGCTCACAACAATTATTTTCAGATTTCTCATGTTATTTTCCATATCTTCGGATAGAAAAAAATTTGTAGAATCTGAGAAAAATTTAATAGATATTCTTACACATAAGAGAGCAGTAAAGTGAATAGATAGTTTCTCGCCATGTTATCATATGTTTTTTTATATCTTCCTTTTTTTGTCAGTGAAATTGTTACGGAACAGTTTACATTCGAACAAATTTTGTTTAATCTTATTCCGTTTAACAAAAATATTTAATCTGAATTAAGTTTAAAAAGTAATTAAATTTTCTTTGAATGTTTCTTTCCTAACCCTCTTCTTGACAATGTATCCTTTGGGATACATAATGTTTTTGAATATTTTTCGTTCTTTGACTACCTATCCTTGGCAATGTATCTTATGGGATACATTACGTCACAGCCTTGTCTACATAAAACATGTAACTAAAATGTGCAATTGTGCATTATTTTATAATGGCACGGAAGTCGCATCCAGTATTTTTTCTGAGCAACACAAGTTTCCTTGCCAAGAAAAGGGTTAAATACCTTTATAATTACAGAATTTAAAAATTCTGGAAAATAGTTTTAGTTGCCTTGAAATTTTATATCTTGTAATAAGTATGTTTTCTTCTTAGCCTAACTAGATGTAAAATTGACAGAAGAAGAAGTTGAATTACATAAAAGATACGTCATTTTATGGAATAACTTAAACTTTGTTCTTGAAATAGTATTCAAAAACTGATAGTAACATACAAATTGTCACAAATCGTGGTATCAGTTTTAACCAATAAGTTGTTGGTAGTTAACTTACTTTATATAATTGTGATGTCGGAGAATACTATCATGATATTTTGCTAAAGACGTAGCGCAAAACTCCGAAATTCCTGTGACAAATCTATGACAAAATTAGTATTCTGCGTTACTTTCTGTTTTGTAAATGTTGTTAAATCGTGACTCATGCACAAAATGATAAGATTATTGCATTGCACATATGTCCATTTATATTAGTACATGAAAATAGTGTACAGCTTATGTACAACCTTAAGAATTTCCCTGAAATGTTGATGTCATGGTACATACATGAGTTGGAAAGAATACGACGAATTATGTAATGTATTTTGAAAGATGTAATAAATAAGCTACGATGAAATACTATTGATATTGAAGTGAAAATACTATATTACGAATAAAGAAATATTTAGCAATCGTTCTTTAAGAGGGAAATTTACCAGATGGTTCAATTGGATTGGCTTCCAATCTTCGGGTCACTGAAGATTTACATATTGATGTTCGTGTTATATATATATATATATACAGTTATGCTTTGTCTTTCACTTAGCGTTGAATAAACATCTCATTGAATTGAAGTCTTATCGTGCTGTCGACAAAATAAAGCTTGTTGAATAGCACTTAGAGTCACCAAAATATAGTTTTATCTTTGGGTTAATTTTAGTCTGATTTTACATTTGGAATTTCGAATATAGTGGGATGGTAACACTTGCATTCCGAATCTCACTTCTACTATGAGTCCGATAAACACAACATACGATCAAAATAACTGAACTAGAGTAGCAGGTCTGGTTTCTCACATCTTCGAAGCACAGATGGTACGAAACGTTCTTAAGTCTAAAGAAGGGCAAACGCCTGTGTTGTCCTCCAAGTGGATGCTGGAACTCCTTCGTTAATAATATTGTGATTTCAAAAGTCAAAAAAGAATGCAAGAGTTTGTACTTACTTTTAAAACTGGAATTAAAATTCTTTCCTTGCCACGCTTTTCTATTATAATCCATTACTACTGTACTTCCAAGTGTATTCATATGAATAGCATTCATTATTGGTACTCACCTGTAAAGAAAAGTAAAAAATATTTAATAATGCATGCAAAACATTTCGCTTCATTGATTATAAGAGGAAAAATATTTAAGATAAACTATTTTGTTATGGTAGAGGTTATATGTCATATATGAGTCAATGTTAAAAGTGTATGTATGTTATGTTTTCTCTAAAATAACGTATTAGAATATACAGTCAATCATGTGAGTTTACTCAGCTAAATGTTATTTAGTGATTCAGACATGTCTCATCACTGAACAGTACTGTAGTTAGATACAAATAAAAGTTTACGAGTTTATCATAAATTAGGACTATATGCATATCTTTCTAACCACACTGTGCTTCGCTAATGTCATAAGAAGAAACTTAAGAGGTGTAGACTTCAATATCAATTTCATTTTAATAGATGGCGCAGTTATCGCACTACTAAACTCATGGAATTCAGTTGGGATTGGAATACTGCAAATTATGGATGCGTTAAAATATCAAATAACACTTTCCACAGAGTTGGTACTTTCAAATATCTAGGATCAATATCAACAGACCAAAACAATGTTCTCGAAAAAATTAAATGTCGACTAAAAGTAGGGAATTCGTGTTATTATTCAATTCAAAACCTTTCGTTTACAAAATTCTGTCGAGGAATTTGAAGCTTAAAATATATATCTATATATTTATCTTTGTCAATGAATGAATGAATGAATGAATGAATGAATGAATGAATGAATGAATGAATCAATCAATCAATCAATCTATCTATCTATCTATCTATCTATCTATCTATCTATCTATCTATCTATCTATCTATCTATCTATCTATCTATCTATCTATCTATCTGTCTGTCTGTCTGTCTGTCTGTCTATCTGTCTGTCTAACTAACTATCATGTCTACTGTCCTGTATGGTTACAAAAGATTAGGATCATCAAGTCTAGGAGGCTGAGATAGGCAGTAGGGTGATTTAAAAAAATTATTTTTTGATTTCCGGAACGCTAGAGTGAAAAAACGTTGCCATTGGTATAGACAAGGAAAAACCCCAAAAGAAAAACTTTTATTTGTATATCTTCCGGTCCCGCATCGCCGTTGAAATTTCAAATATCCGGTAAAAAAAAAAAAATTAATATTTTTCTGAAACGACTGAATAACATAGGATGATAACCCTATATAGCGTAAAAGTTTCTTCAAGTATGTAAAAATAACTTTAAAATAAATAAACTATATTTATACAGATATGATATTGGTCTCGCATCGCTGTCAAAAATTGGCCAAATGTGCAAATTTAGTAAAATTTGAGATGTTAACATTTTTTTTAAATTTTCTTAAAGCAAGTAAGATAAGGACGCTAGTCACCACGAGGGGTGGCTGCAGTTGGAGTTCCACTACCCAACCAGCCATCCAGTGCTTAGGGTGTATTATTTACTATTGTATTAAGAAGTTTATAATTTTACATAATTCGCGCCCTACAAATTTCCATTTTCCTCTTTATTTTTGTCCATTACTAATGATTTTAAACTGTGATTTATGAGGGAGCAGTGGGGGCTTAATGACAAAGCGTTCACTACTGCTGCATGGGGTCCTTGGTTCGATCCCAGCTCGCACAAACTGAGCTTTATGGTGGGCAATCACCGTGTGAGTAGGTTTTCTCGGGATTCTCCCGTTTCCTCCCACTTTCTTCATTCCATAATTTCATTAATTTCTCATCATCACCGTCTACTTTAGCCCAGCCGGCTTAATCGTGGGACGTAAAACTTAAAGATTTCATTTTTTTCTGATTTTATGCAAAAATGTAGGCTTGGATGATCTTGACAACAGTGTAGCTCTCATGAACACGTCTCTAGCACTGTGTCCACACAGTCTACCAGTTATTGAATTTGAACCTATCAATTGTATGATTCCTGAAGTAGACAGGCAGATACTCAGCAAAGAAAACCTGTATTTACTGGACATATCAAAAGTCATCTAGTTAGTGCACTGCTCTGAAGACTTTTAAGTTCGTGGCCGTGGCTCTTTGTCACTTCAAGATGGTTCAACACAACTAGTAGAGTTCTGCGGCTATACATTAATGTGGAAAGTCCTTCAGATAATGAGTCAAATTGCCATCTTTATCTTAAAGTTATATATGCCTATGTGGTGTGTCATTAAGCTGAGCAACAATTTGACCGAAAGTCCACAACGTGCTTACGAGGCCATCCAGGAAACGCAGTATTTTGCGAGAAGAGCTGGAATAAGTTGTAGACCCCGTTATAGAATGAAATGTTTACATTGCTCATCCCGAAAATTTGCTTTTGGCGATGGTCATTGATGACAGAAACCACATTCGAGAGCTTAGGTAGGAGAAGGCAATGATGAGAAACGAATGAAATGGTGGAATGAAGAAAGTGTGAGGAAACGGGAGAATCCCGAGTAAAGCCACACACACAGTGCTTGTCCACCACAAAACTCACTTGGTCTGAGCTGAGATCGAACCATGAACAGCATGCACAAGTGGTTAACGCTTTACCACTATGCCACCGCTGCCCCACATAAATCAGCATTTAAAGTCATTAGTAATAGCCAAAAATAAAGGAGAAAATTGAAATTTGTAGGGGACGAATTATGTGAAAATAACTTTGTAAATTCAATTGCAAATAATACACCCTAATCATTGGATGGCTGGTTGGGTAGTAGAACTCCAAGTGCAACCACCCCTTCGTGGTGAGTAGCATCCTTATCTTACTTGTTTTAAGGAAATAAAAAAAACATGTTAAATTCTCAAATTTTGCTAAATTCGCCAATTTTGCCAATTTTTGACACCGATGTGCGACTAGAAGAAGCTATATAAATATAGTTTAATTATTTTAAAGTTGTTTTTACATACTTGTAGAAACCTTTAGGCTATATACGTCAACATCCTATATTCTTCAGTCCTTTTTTTTTAAAAAAAATATTGAAAATTTATTGTTTTTACCGGATGTTTCAAATTTCAACGGCGATGCGGGACCAGAAGATATATAAATAAAAGTTTTTCTTTTTGGGTTTTTTCTTGTCTATACCAATGGCAACTTTTCCACACTCTAGCGTTCCAGAAATCGAAAAATGATTTTTTTTCGAACCACCCTAATAGGCAGGTCATGTAGTCAGAGTGCAAATATGGAAAGCTTTCAAAGTTTTAACTGAAGTCCAATCGGAGAGCGATCATTAGGAAGACCTATGCGCAGATGGGAGGACAATATTAAAATGGATTTGGCAAAAATAGGAGAACAAAGTAAAAATTGGATCCAGTTGGCTAAGGGCAGAAATTAATGGAAAGCTTTTGTAAACGTCCAGTTGCATAGGCCATCGAATTAATTAGTTATTGCACGGCAAGAATTTTTATGTTTACAAAAAGAAAATGAGTTTTAGTGTATTTTCTCGAAAACTATACATAAGAATTTATATCCAACCTTCTCACTATATTCGGTTCACTCGGCCCTATCCATCCGTGTATGTATCATATTTGGAACATTTACTTTTGTTAAAAGCAAATAATGCTTTAGAAATGAAATTGCCTATATAATGAAAATTAGCCTAATAAATAATTACAAGAACACAATTTATACCTTGTATTATTGTAAAAATGAAGGTATGTCTCCTTCTTTCGTATAGGCTAATTGTGTCCCACCGAAAGGCTAAAGATGAGGTTTCACACTTTCACGACCTCGATATTCTTCAGATTGATTTTGATCACCATCATACTCTGGTTGTCTTGACCACCAGGTTTCGACAAATAGCCATTTGAGAGAGGAGGCTGGTTGAGCCACTGAGTTGAAAGGGAACGAGAGGGTAACTCGGAAGTAAATTTATCGTTGATTGGTCTATACAGATGGTAGATAGACGTCTAATCAGCATCGCCACTATAGCACTACATATTATCGGCCAATATTTCATCAGTGAAGAGTCACACGTTATACTATTAATTTCAAGATATTTTCAGAAAGTCCATATCTCCATTAATAAAGGAATTGAGTCATCAATTTTTTATGCTCGATAGAGCAGATTAACTTAGTGTTAGTGGCCATACTCAAGAACGCGTTTCCGAGTTACGCCACTTTACTCTTTCACTGATTCTTTATAATTTTAAATGAGTAACATTGAGCATATTCTTAATTCATACTGAAACAATGAAACAAAAGAGGGCACGAAGACTCAGTGGTAGAACCCTTAAGTTAACTCTGTACAACGATCATATGTTATGGGAAAGATTCCATCTCTGTCTCGTAAGTAGCACTCCATTCTCATTTTATTTAGGAGTGGAAAAATACATTCCACTTAACTGTGCGAAGTTGCACTAAATTTGAGCTTAGCTTCCCGTCCAGCGATAGAGGTTATACGGGACCTGAAAATTCAGTTTAATGTGGGGTCCGAACCACATGAGCTCTCACCCGGAATCGAACTCGGGTATTCCACACCAAAGGCTCGCAGGCTGTTCATATACGCACGTGGGCCCACTTACTGCGCAAAGTGAATGAAGATAATCTACAGCAGTTTTGTGAGCGGAGATTATTCCAGCTTATCACTACCATTAATCATTAGGTCTTTTTCTCATTTCTGAAGGAATCAATGGATATCAAATCTCCTTAGCTACTTTACCCAATATAATTCGTTTTCGGACATTATTCTCATTTTGTAGAACTTTTGCACAAGCAAAGAGACTTCACAGTAGCAGATGACGAGAATTGTCACTAAATTCGCTTTTGGTCATCTCAAAAAATCTAATTTTCAATTAATAAATAGAAGAAACGTCATCATGTAATGAGGTCATGTGTTATGGTATGATTCAGTAATACATCTGAGAAATGCAATGATGAATGAACATGCGCTTTTAGGAGTACGTTAAGAGTAAAATTTGTGGTTAGATTTGGGCGACGTTGGTTTCATCTTTGACATTTACTATAGAAATTTGCGGGATAAGCAAGTATTGGAATTAATGATAGATGAATTAGTTAAGTAATACAGTTGACATTAAAATACTGTACTGGGTTATTATAAAGGATTGGAGCGAATTCACAGCTCTATAATAACTGTATTACCTATATATGGCTATTTTTCCACACATATTAAAAGTTTCTGTTAACAATTACAAATGTTCGATATGTGCCCCCTTAATGATTCGACAGACATCAAGCCGAAAATCAAGTACTTTCCACACAGCGCAGCATGTCCCCTATCAATGAGTTCAAATGCATTGTTGATGCGGGCTCACAGTTCTCGCAGGTTTGCTGGTAGAGGAGGTGTGAACACTGAATTTTTCACATAACCTCCCCCCCCACACACACACAAAAATAAAGGTCTACGCATGGGGTTAAATTAGGAAAGAGTAGATGCCATGGTCAGGCTTTCTCGGTGCCTGTAGCCATTTTACCTCACTGTTCACTGCTGTGCTCTAGTGGGAGAAATCTTAAGTTCACCTGCAAAAACAAAACTTTTTGAGTTTTTCTACGTTATTGTTGAGTTTTGTTACAATCATGCGCACCAACTACGTGGGTGCTCCCGGGCTCCAGATCCTACAAAAATAATCTAATGGGTGGGGCCCACCCACAAGATTTTTAGTTTGGTAGAAACAAAATAAATATTTCTCATTTGCTATTATCAAAAATAACAAGCAATTAAAACATTGAGATGGGAGTTCAAATTGTTAACGTCTAAAACGTAACTGTTTCAACACACTCCTCCCCCTTCCTTGCCTGTCTCAGGCCTAGTCAAAGGCAGTCCTCACAAGAAAAAAAAAAAAATGGAACTATACGACTCGTCATTGATACGCACCCACATACATATTGGAAGCTCGGTGCCGTTGGTTATATTATCTCAGTTACTAGAGCTATAGTGAATTTACGCAATCGTTTAAATCATTTATATTAACCCTATAGTTGACAATGAACGTAAAGCTTGCTTGCGGAAGTTCATATGCATAACTTAAAGAAGGAAAATTACGGTTTCTGTTAGTAAAAGTTTGAAGTAACTTATCGAGATATAAGTTGCTTTCGTTCTTCGAGTATTTCGATTTGAGTTGTATATTTTAATTATGATACGTGATATGTAGATACAATCTTGGAAGCATGATCATTACGCACATGTTATGACTTATCTTTTAACTATAACGTTCAAATTTCGAGCCATCTATTGCTCTAGTTTTTTTCATTTTTTAAAAAGTTTTCCTTTCCAGTTATTTGAAAAAGAAATAAAAGTAGGCAGAGGTTTCTGTTTTTAAAACCACCAATATTTGTTTTCTTTATACGAAACAGGTGAACATTTTAAATAACATAATAATTCTAACAGGACTGCTAACAGAATTCAACTTAATTATAAATAAATGTTGTAAGCTGAGGAGTATACGCGTATTTTATAAACATAAATAGACATTGCGTAAGGGCAAACATATGTAATGGAGATTGACGAATCTTGATATTCCCTTCAGACCGCGAAATCAAAATATTAATTACAGCAAAACGAGAAATTCTCGTATAAATATTATTTACGTTATAAAATCACCAAGACGGAAGATTCGAATTTCATATCTATATGAGAATAAACAAAATATTTTGCAAATAAAAGTTGTTACAGAGTAAAGTAAATTATTTAAGATTCTTTCAGAACGTGATATTCAGAATTGATAAAAATAATTCGTATGAAAAAAAAACTACAGATCTCTCTCATAAAATTTGTCGCTCAACTGAGATTAGTAATGCAATGGTAAAATGATTAAAGAACTCTATCACAAGTGAAAATATTTTTTCCTGGCGTCTTTGAATAAAGGATTAAAGAGGGGAGGGGGTAAAATGTATGATGTGCTGTGTTATATTCTACAAATATGAAACATTGATTCTACGCAAAAATGATGAAAAATTATACTAAATACTTTTGAAATAAAGTGATAAAAAGAATTGAGAAAATAACTGATGCCGAAAGAGAAACCAATCACGAAGTACGTAGTAGAAGAGAAAAGAGGAAGGTACTTGAAAAGAGAAGACAAACTACCAGGTAGTAATAACATTACTTACATTAGAGGCATATATCAAAAACGAATTATAAATTAAAAGAAATTTACTTTTAATACGATATAAGCTTTACACGGAAGCACATTTAGCCACTGAATTCGTTTACATAAAAATGGAGCTCTGCACTGTGATTCGGTAATATCTCTTATAAAGTGTCGTGTTAGTTACACATATCTAACATCTTATTTAATAAGGTTCTCTTTTGAGCTTGAATTGACATATACATTTGATAGGGCACTATACAGTACAATTCAAAAGTCAGCAAACTATGAGTTCAAAATATAATAGATCAATGAAAGAACGCGGTGATATTTGTAAGGAACTTCGGATAATGTTTGCCACCTATAGACAATAGTTATTCCATACGAGAGATTTCGCCTTCCGAGCGTATCGGATATAATTCTTTACTGGCTTTGAGTATTTCCATTGCTTACAGCCAGTAAGTAGTACTTTAGATCATCTTGCAGTATATTAGGCATATACACAAAGTAATAAATTACGTTCTGTGTTTTCTATAATTGGTCACAATAATAATTTTATAAACTTGTGAATGCTCTGACAACAGATACATGAACAACAGTCTTGCCATCTGTTTTCCTTATGTGCTAAGACATAAGAATAATGGGAAAAGGGTGACAGAATTGTTTTTCATGCACTGTGGGTGCAATGCAGTTTTGTCTTCTTTTCGGCGCTATTTTCTTCAACTGTAGCCTTCCGCTTGGGGCGTAGCTAACGTTGCTGTAGTACTCGTGCTCTGTCAAGATATAACTCTGTATAATTTGGAGTAAAGATACTATAAATAACAAACATATGTTGTAATTTTTGTGGTATGAAATTGTCCACGTAAATCAGCTTCTTTTAGACTAAATGTTTCACGCATCATGACACTTTCCGTTTACCAGGCATGACCCAAGTGTTGGTGTAAAATATTCTACAGGGACATATACTCATTATGTTGATCCAACGGTTAATGCAGTTGGGTTGAAAATGAGCACCAATCTTTGCCAAACAACCCAATTTAGTTTAAAACTTTTTAACCACACCGCGTAGTCACGTATCAACCGAATCATTTTTCCCAGTGTAGGGCATATATCATTTCTTATGTATCAAACTTTGCATCAACAGTGAATTTTGTGCATTTGCTCTTCATATTTCCTGAATTTTTCCAGTGGGGAGAATCCCCTCACACCCCTGCCTTTGCTTGGCTTACGGCTTCGAACCCCTTAAACCCACAATTCTACCGAATTTCAAGATTATTTTCCTATTTCAACTATCTAAAAGATAAGATTTTGTATCCCTAGAAAACACCGATTCTAATAACATTGGAATTTATTCATCATCCCTTTAAATCATTTAAAAACTAAAAGTGTTCACTTTTGACAATTTTCCTGTCCGTTAGTCCCAGAAGGCTACAATCATGCCAAATTTCATCATTCTAAACCTGTCGGAAGCGTCTTAACATTTTGGGTTGTAAAAGACGTCTCATATAAATAATATGAGGAAGATTTTTCAGTTCCCCACAAAATCACTCTAAAGTTGGGATTTTTTAGTTTTACTGATTTACTTAGGTAATGCTAACAAAAACGTACAAGCATGTAGAATTTCAAGTTTGTATTCCAATTTCAAGTTCTTAAAATATGAGATTATAGGTGCAACAAAAGGCCTATTTAAATAGCATGGGGAATTTCTTTGTCTCCCTTTTAGACCACCTAAAAATTAAAAATATTACTTTTGGCAATTTTTCTGTCGCTTAGTCTCAAAAACTGCAATCATATCAAATTTAATCATTGTAGCCCTACAGTAAGTGTCCAATAATTTTGGGATGTAAAAAGTGTCCCATATAAATAACATGGGGGAGATTTTTCACTTCCCCATAAAACCACTCTAAAGTTGGAAATTTTTACTTTTATTGATTTATTTAGTTAATGCTATCAAAAACGTACAAGCATCCCGAAACTCAAGTCTTTATTCCGATTCCAACAATGGCGTATTTACGATTTATGCGGGGTTTTAAGGGTGGGGCTCTGCTAACTTTACTCCAGAGAATCTGAAAATTCAGCAAGATATTTCATTTAATTAAAAATAGTAAACAAAATTTCGAGGGGGGGGGGCCTTAAGCCCGGAAGCCAACCCTTAAATATGCCACTGAATTTCAAGTACCTAAAGCATGAGATTGTAGGATATATAAAAAAAGACCTATTTAAATAACATGGGGAAATTCTCCATTCCCCCTTTAGACCCCCTAAAGCTTCAAAATATTCACTTTTGACAATTTTCCTGTCGCTTAGTCCCGGAAAGCAACAATCATGTCTAATTTTAACTTTCCACATTTAAACGGAAGTACCCCTTTAATTTATGTCAGTTCATGTAGATTTATATATAGTTAGGATATGAGTTTAAGCGGATATAGAGCTCCATTTCATTATTTAGAGTTATGTGACACTTGTATGGAAACTTAAGATGATAATATATACGTTAGTTTAAATGAATGTATTTCGATAAGATATCCATATTCTTTACACGATACGATAAGTATTTTAGACGCTAGTTAGTTTCCCAATTAAGAAACAAAAATAGTCCCTTCCTTATCTTCCTTTTAACAAATCTTTATTATAGCATTTACAACATAGCTAATTCCGCATCTATATTTTATAACTTACTTTCTTATGTCTGAAATTAACACGTAATGACAGGTTTCTTCTTTGTGTTTGTTCGTACATATCCTCCTTTATATAATTACAATGCCTGTCTGTGTATCTGTCCGGCAGGTGCAAAGCCTGAAGAACTACTTAATGGATCATCAGCAGTTTTGCCCAGGATGTAGTGGATCAAAAATTTGGAATCAAGTTCATTGGCAGAAGTGACCCATCCAGTTCATTCTAAGAAATAGACAATCAAATATATTTTCCCCTTGTATTCCTATGACGTTATTTAATCTATTACCCACAGTGCTGTTTAGATTAGAAGGTTAGTACAATGTTAAGGAACCCAACATACTAATATGTCCAGGGCCGATCCTAGGCGATTTGCCTGCCGATGAAATGGCATAATTTGCCGCCCTCTTTCTTTTTAAAGTCACGATCTTAAGTATGCTACCCCACCGTTACCAACGAAGGAAAGCGCACTCGCACTCAGAAGGGATCGAACGCTTCCAATACAATCTCATTGCGTCTCTTTATTTTCTTTAAGTAATCTATTATGTTACTGAAAGATAAAGCAAACACACCTGCAGAGAGAATTAGTAATCCTTTTTATAGAATTCAATATCGAACTTCAATCTCAATATATCACTTTGCATTTTCCGTGCAACTACCTCTTTTATCTTTATTTCATAATTTTTCCTCTATATCTGTTTAAATATAATCTTTTCTTTTTTTTTTTAAAAAAAAAAAACTTGTTTCCACCTTCAATGATAAGAAACTTGTTTGTGACAAAGACAAGATTAGTTTTCATATCAAAACTGTTACAACTAACTAAATTGAACAAGTGGCCGCTACTGTTCTTCTATTTGACAAGAATCAAACAATTCATGCTGGGATTTATTTGACCATTTGCTTTCGCACTGTCCATGTGACCTTAAACTAGTGCTATCTAAACATGTTTTATGAATGTAGTTTTCAAATAGAAGATTTGATTTGTAAATGTAACCACCAATATCATGAAGTCTGTTGCCAACCAGAAATAATTATTTTAAATAATATCGGTATGACAGATTTTGTCGCTTCTCGAAACTTGCCACCCCGTAGAAGTGCACGTGTTGCACATATGGTAGAGCCTGACCTGAATCTGTCCGTACAATGCAAAACTCAAGTGAAATTAAATGACTATCTATTAGACAGATGTAAATTCTTGAATTCCTATAATCTGTTTTCAAATATTTATTTTGCTTATTAAAGTTTTTGAGTTAACTTTATGTTAACATTTTGCACACTGTACACTGCAAAAAACCAAATTCCTTCGTGTAGTTTACACTGAAGTACATTTAGTGTTATACTACTAGTAATAAAGTAATAGGTTTATATACTTACAACCTATATAGTTGCTTTATTTAGTGTGTTGCACAGTTAATGAAAGGGAAGTGGTTTATATATTATCTATTTGGATATGTAAATTGTAATCTCACATAATCATGTATAATGATTAGAAATCTACTGCAAATATTATGTTTTTGTTGAGTGATTAAAGAGGAATATGGAATTAAGATATGAACAGACATGTTCCGCATTATATAATCAACTAAAGCACCGAACTTTACATTTCATTCAATTCAAAATTTGAATTTCAAGGTGTTAATTGATTAAAACGCTAATGAAGCTTGATTCGTAATGTCTAAAAAGCACACTGTGTGTATAAGAAGCTAAAATGTAGAGTGGCTTTTGTAGATGCTTATAACAAATGTTTATTATCTTCATTCTGTATTATGTATATAGATAACATATGTTTAATGTATTTGTAAAAATATTTGTATTATTTTTTCTTCATCAAAGGATTAAGTAGATTTCTTAAAATCTTTTGTATCAGAATAATAAGAATAATTTATGCTGGTTGATGACAGCTTTTTGTTAACCACAAAGAATCTGCGGTAATGAAAGGTATTCTTCTCGATCACTGTAAGCCAATATTGTATTGTTTTGTGTCCATTATATATATATATATATATTTCTCTTGGAAGTCATACATATTCAAATGTGATTTGAGCTAATTACATATTTAATATACTCGAGGTGGCCACAATGGCTCAGTGGTAGAACGTTTAGCTTTTGTACGTGGGGTGTCTGGTTTTCGGCCAAGTAAATTTGGGGTTGACAACATTGGGTACAGAGCCGGATCCAGGATTTCTTGAAGGGGGTGCACCAATAACTACCACTATATTTGATTTACATTTTTAAGTTTTTAAACGCCTTTAGGCGTCTGTGGTGTAAATGAGTAATAATACTTTGTTCAGTAAATTCTTTTCCTTCAACCTTCAGAAAATCGACCTAAACTATTGCTTTTGCAAAGCTAAGCTTTTTTTAAGCCTCAAACGGACACATGACAGCAGAAAGTTTCGGAAAATGTTGCTTTTACACTTCTAGGCTCTCATTTTAGATAGTGTATATTTACAGTGAAGGGAGTGCATGTGGTCCGGTGCACCCCCATAAATCCGGCCCTGATTGGATATATGGGTTTTCTCGAGGTATTATTATTTCCTTCTCTAACGTCATTCCACCAATTCCTCCATCATCATTCACTTGCCTTAATCATTTGTGTTCCTTAGCCTAAAGGACATATTCGTGGAACGTTAAACACAAAGATTTCATTTCGTTTCACTTAAAACAAGTCATCATATTTTTATGCTCTTTTGGAAAGGCAATGATAAATATACATTAACAATTAATACCATAAATCTTTACCTGTGAAACAAATAATGAGGAGATTGAAATTAGTGTTCGATTGAGGAACTTTGAATTAACAATTATCAAAATTACGAAATTGTGGGAATTAGGAATCAACAACAAATTAGAAAATCAGGATTAATCACTTAGTAGACAATGAAGAAATTGGAAATAACAATTCAGAAAGTAATGATGCAGATAATATTATTAAAAACAAATAGATACTGAAAAACTGATAAAAAACAATCAACAAAACGATAAGGAAATTAAACTAATAATCCGTATATGCCGTATGCCGTATATGATCAGGCTGCTGTGGATTTGCGGAAGTCCCAGAGTTGCTGCCAGAGATTTTGGTCTTTGATTACCAGTATCACCGTTAAGGTTCCTGTGAACTCCCCCTTGTCCGAGCACTTCGCCTTTTCGCCACCAGATGCTCACGTTTTCATTTAGCAATCACTGCTGGTACCTCTACTGGGAAGAACTGAAAGATCGTACCATTCAGTTTGAATGTGTCCAGGATATCCACACTTGAAGTGGGCGGGGAGAGGAATCCAACAGTTTTTTTTTCGTGCACCTGCAGTCAGTCAGAGTCTATTTATACAAGCCGTGTTGTTCAGCCGCAGGGCAAAACCTCAACCATTGATGAGTAACATAAATCTTTTCTTTTTGCAGGTAGGAATAGAGTTTTGTACGAAAAACGGGAATTAGGTTGCAGAGAACGTCATTCACATCGCGTTGACAAATTATCTTTCGTACGTTTATCACATGAAACTATTTTCTTTTTTTGATTATTACCAGAATATGAGATAAAAAGAACCTAAATGGTTCTTTGTATACAGAAAACAGACAAACAATACTAATATTTTCTTACATATCAGTATTATATGATTTTTTTCCGAAGTGTATGATGCATGAAAAATGGACAAAATGAATTTTGACTTTTCTATTTGTCCCTATCCTTCTGAGTAGAGAGAATGATGTGGCGCAACTAAAGGGCCTGCAGGGCCCGCAACATTGAGAGGCCCAGAACAGAAAGAGGCCCATTTCAGTTTCGAAGTTAAACTTTATAATGTTAAGATGTTAAAAATTATGTGATGTTCCAACTATATCTCATTTTTACCTATGAAGACGGTAACACCTGAGCGATTATTTAGTAAATTAAATGCCAACAAAACTTTTACTGACCAGCGAAAACATTTTGACCACTCGCTACTTTTTGAACGAAATCATCGGGCTGAGATAAGAGCTACAAGGCATAACACAACCGCGCGCCAAACACGACAAGAATCTCACTCGATTAGTCAGTGTGATGCTTGTGCCTTGAATGGGGAAGGACGACGATATATCAGGGTGACTAAGTGGCTGGGAGCTTCATTTCGGAAACAACGCGACTTGTCGAGTTTTCGCAATCTGCCGTGCTTATGTATTTCAAAGATGGGAAAAGAACAGTGAAACCAGCATCGAACCAAACAACAAAAAGTGGGACGACCACACCTCATTAAAAATGTCGGATGTCGTAGACTCTCGAATTTGGTATAGCAGAATAGACGAAAACTATAGCACAATATAATAATAATAATAATAATAATAATAATAATAATAATAATAATAATAATAATAATAATAATAATAATGTGCATTTTTTTGCATATGAGCAAGTTGTGACTCACTAGATAGAACATAGAAAGTCAAAACTGTTCTCTGTAAATTTTACGTGACTCATGAATGTGGAAAGAGGGGGTCGGTTTAACATTTTTGCGGGGAGGCCCATTCGTCCTTACTTACTCTACTGAGAGAATGTAAGGTAAAATAATAACACCAATATATATATATATATATATATATATATATATATATATATATATATATATATAGATAGATAGATAGATAGATAGATAGATAGATAGATAGATAGATGGATAATCCTGGCGCAACAGTCCCTTGTGATCTGAGCCTGCAGCGGGCTTATGTTAGTAGTAAGCACAACCACACCCAACGTCGCCGGCTGTCTAGATTGAAGTCCGCTATCTTTTAGTTTCCCAACTTTTCTCTCGATATTTGGTCAACACAGAAATGTTTGAGTGCCACACCGGGAATTAATCTCTGGACGATGCACACCGTATCACTTTCGCTAATCATTTGGTAAAATTCAGGTTAGGGTGGTACTGAATTAATTTTGGAATATGCCATTTCTCATAAGGTAAAGTTCAAAAGTATTGTGACATAATTAAAAAGCTCATTATCAACCACGTATTCTTGCCTCTAATATCTCTAAAAGTTTTCGAGTTATGTGTCAAAAATGGTTGAAACACTTGAAGTTAGTTTAGTAACTTGAAGAAGATAGTGGACTTATACATACATGATTAGAATTGCTCCAATTTTTATTTTTATTCTTCTTTCTCGTAAAGAAATACAAAATCATAATGTCAACCATTTTGGTACATTTTTCATAATTTGAAGCGCGAACAGCCGGTTTCTTTCCTTACGTTTTGAATTTGGGATTTATATTCTCCTTGTCACTTATCGTAAAAGTCATATAATAACATGGGTCACAAAGCTAGAATATCTTATGTGACAGAGGTAATGACAATTTTTGTCATTTCATCTCTCAAGATCTGTTAAATTTGACATTTATTGAATGATATCGGTTTTATAATACGAATAAATTTTTCGCAATAAGGTGCGTATAGTGGTCGTAAGAAATGGCAAAAGCTACCACTGACCTTTATAGTTTGACTCATGCTTTTTCGATCATGGTATTCCTCTTAAATTTTGCAAAGGACAGTATCATTTTAATTATCTTAACCTAATTTCCTAAAGCATCTCATTCGTACGCCAAAAGAAAGATTTCTATTTTTTATGTATAAGAATTCAGGAGATGCAAATTTATTCAAAATTCCTTTACAATTAAAGCCGCCTAAAGAGATATTCCTTCGAGATTTCTGTATTTTGAAAACAATTCACGGTTTCAGTTCTTTGTATTTACTTGTTTCCATGTTTATTTATATCAATACTGTATGATCAGTTCCCAGAATTATTTTAGTTCCCCGGTAAATCCATTTATAACAAGCTCCAAATACTGCTACAATTTTAATGTGGTTTCAGGAGAATCTGCATATCTCATCCTTTTGTTACTCTCTATATATTCATCTACTACGTAAACAAATATCAGTGAAAGAAAGAGGCTGAGAGCTAACATGTGCTCCGTGAGGAACGTTGTCATACCTTGCACTGATATATCTAGAGAGTCTAGTGTTGCCACGAGACAAGACGAGACTTCTGGCTGTGTCGTCTCGTCTAGAAAAGATGTGTCCGTCTCGTCTCGTATCGAATGGTTCTGTCTCGTCTCGTGGCAACACCAGAAAGGCTGAGGCCCACAAAAGAGCTGTTAAACCAAGTGGTTAAAATTATAACTTTTAACCTAGTTTGGTTAACAGAGCACAACACAAAACACGACTGCAATCCTCCAGCAACGACTGCTTAGTTTCGACTGAACCCGTAATTACTTCGATAGGAACATTTGTCAATACGTCAGTACAGACGAAAGGCAAGATTTCCCCATTTATTCTGATATCCTTTTTTCAGAACCCCTGGCGCCACTTCAACAAATAAGGAGGCCTATGTAACTTTCCCATTTAAAAAATGGTTTATCTTCGAATAACAGCATAAAACAATAAAAAAGATCAATTTTATTGTCAAATCAGAATCTTTTTCGAAACTCAGTGTCGAGAAAGGCTGACACGTTTCTGTCTTGGTTCGGAACGAGAAAGACCATGAAACAATAGTTAGTTACTGATAAAATTGCCACTTCTACGCATACTTGTACTTCTATTAAAGGATTTTTATACGTAGATATCTCCACCAGCCCCCGGAATAAAATCTTCTGAAACACTGATCTCAATGAACGCATTACATTGTATTTGAATCTGGAGCACTATCACAAAATAATTAAACTTGAATCGATTGAAAAATGGAAGTGAAAGCTGTTTGTAAGAATCATTTTTAAAAAGTGCTTTAGGTATTCCCTGTTCTCTGTAGGGTTTGAAACGTTGAATCATTTGGATCATTTGAAATAATAAAAGATGGTATACATTTCGAAGGCAAATAATTTATTCCGAGTTAATAAATTTTTAAGCAAATTCAGAAACTGTGTTTGTATTTTTCGAGACACGAGACAAGACGTTTTACGAAACGTTTCGTATTGTATCGTGTCTCGCTTCAAAGAGTCCTGTCTCGTCTCGTTGCAACACTAAAAGAGTCTTACGCATTGGGTGATATCAATAAAACGGAGAAGTTACTCATTACGCCCAGTTTTGAAGTAGTTACTCGCATTGGTATCAATAAAAAGAGAAGTGAGCACTAGTCGTCTCGGCTGACCTCGGAGAAGCCCCGCCCTTTTGAAGTAACCACACCTCTATTCTCGAGCCGAGTAACTACTACGCGTTTGATATCAATAAAAATCAAAGACTCCTCTGTGATGCTAGTAACTTCTCCAAATTTGTGGAGCAAGCTAAATAGGTGACTCCGTGCGAAATATGGCAGAGTATATGATTGTTTTACTACGTAGAAAAACTTATAAACTGCATAGAAATGTTGGAAATGGAGATTTCAAAAAGCATTATAAGTTTATGTAAGAAAATGTGTGATTAGCACAACATTTTTTAAAGAAGAATCAACTGAAATTCGGGGTGGTGAACTACGTAATGATGAAAAGATGCGGGTTTTCTTGAAGGGGGCGCCGATCCTGTGGGGGCCCAGGACCCCAAAGCTCATGTGGGTCCCCTATTGTATTTATGAATATACAATATTTGGCATAATTAGAGTGCAATTTGTCTTAAAATCCTGATATATATATCATCTGCATCTGAATGCCCTCCCCCCCCCAAATTTACAGAGAAATCGGTGCCCTTGGTTTTCTTGCGTTACGTGAGTGATCCGGGATTCCAGGTCGGAATGTCAGGGGATTCTGGTGTGGTTCAAAGTACTGTCTATGACTACCTGAAAATGGATTGTTTCCGGAAGTGTGCGCAATATACAAACAGAAAAGGCAGAGTGGCAAGAACAATATACATTTCCGGGTGCTATCGGAGCACTTGATTATACACAAGTGGCATTAAAGAAACCTAGTATTTTGGAGAGTAATACGTTAATAGGAAGAGCTATTTTGTGGCTAAGCGGTTAGCGTACAAGCCTTTGGCATAGGAGACCCGCGTTCGATTCCCGGCAGGAGCCCATGTGGTTTGGATTCCACGTTAATCAGTGGGTTCTGTCTCATATAGGCACGCTACTGAAAAGGACGTTAAACTAATAATCAACTCAACTCAACGTTGATAGAAAGGGTGTATACATGAGAATGTATTTTGTTTATGTCAAGGCGAAAGGGGACACGTATGGTGTGGAAAACGCAATCAGGTGGACGTGATTTATGACGTGGGTGGCTGGACTTTTTAAAAAAGAAAACAAAGGAGCCAAGTGTCTGATTTCGTTCTTAAAGCCAAACAATCTACAAAGACCTTGGACAGCACGTGATATGCGCTTGTGTTAATCTTGATATTGCTGGATTCCAATCAACATCCATCAGCTCAAATAGGTTCATTCCCATGGTTTCAGTATTACTTTCTTCTTTCCCGTTTTTTTTTATTTTTTCTTCTTTTTTATTTTTGTTTTATTCTCGCTCGAATATTAAAGATTCTCTTTTGAATTTGTGTCTCAGTCGGAGATGTATTTGATATTTCGTTGCATTTCACTGTAATTGCCTTCAAAGCTTCGGCTTTCCTTCGTTTACTTTCTGGTAGCTGTGACTTTGAAAGTACCTCTGGAAACTCTTTTAGAATATCCACAAATGCACTTTGATTGAAGCTATCGTTGCTACTTGCCCGTTTCATGGCTTTTAAGATACTACGCCATAGGTTAAAAACAACGAAATGACTGCGCGATGAATGGGGGAAATGAGTAATCACTTCTTTTATTGATACGATTCAGTGCTACGTGCAGAGGAAGCGCGAGTAAACGTTCATAAATCTGGAGCAGACTAGACCTGAGTAGTGGCTTGTTTTATTGATACGAAATTGAGGGAGGAGATTACTCCAGGTGTCGTTACTCCGATTCTCGAGCAGGACTTCTCAGGAGTAGTTACTTATTTTTATTGATATCACCCATTATCTTTCCAAGAAAATGAGCTAGAAACTTGAAAAGCACATTGGGTGATATCAATAAAAATAAGTAACTACTCCTGAGAAGTCCTGCTCGAGAATCGGAGTAACTACACCTGGAGTAATCTCCTCCCTCAATTTCGTATCAATAAAACAAGCCACTACTCAGGTCTAGTCTGCTCCAGATTTATGAACGTTTACTCGCGCTTCCTCTGCACGTAGCACTGAATCGTATCAATAAAAGAAGTGATTACTCATTTCCCCCATTCATCGCGCAGTCATTTCGTTGTTTTTAACCTATGGCGTAGTATCTTAAAAGCCATGAAACGGGCAAGTAGCAACGATAGCTTCAATCAAAGTGCATTTGTGGATATTCTAAAAGAGTTTCCAGAGGTACTTTCAAAGTCACAGCTACCAGAAAGTAAACGAAGGAAAGCCGAAGCTTTGAAGGCAATTACAGTGAAATGCAACGAAATATCAAATACATCTCCGACTGAGACACAAATTCAAAAGAGAATCTTTAATATTCGAGCGAGAATAAAACAAAAATAAAAAAGAAGAAAAAATAAAAAAAAACGGGAAAGAAGAAAGTAATACTGAAACCATGGGAATGAACCTATTTGAGCTGATGGATGTTGATTGGAATCCAGCAATATCAAGATTAACACGACAAGCGCATATCACGTGTTGTCCAAGGTCTTTGTAGATTGTTTGGCTTTAAGAACGAAATCAGACACTTGGCTCCTTTGTTTTCTTTTTTAAAAAGTCCAGCCACCCACGTCATAAATCACGTCCATCTGATTGAGTTTTCCACACCATACGTGTCCCCTTTCGCCTTGACATAAACAAAATACATTCTCATGTATACACCCTTTCTATCAACGTTGAGTTGAGTTGATTATTAGTTTAACGTCCTTTTCAGTAGCGTGCCTATATGAGACAGAACCCACTGATTAACGTGGAATCCAAACCACATGAGCTCCTGCCGGGAATCGAACGCGGGTCTCCTATGCCAAAGGCATATACGCTAACCACTTAGCCACGAAATAGCTCTTCCTATTAACGTATTACTCTCCAAAATACTAGGTTTCTTTAATGCTACTTGTGTATAGTCAAGTGCTCCGATAGCACCCGGAAATGTATATTGTTCTTGCCACTTTGCCTTTGCTGTTTGTATATTACGCACACTTCCGGAAACAATCCATTTTCAGGTAGTCATAGACAGTACTTTGAACCACACCAGAATCCCCTGACATTCCGACCTGGAATCCCGGATCACTCACGTAACGCAAGAAAACCAAGGGCACCGATTTCTCTGTAAATTTGGGGGGGAGGGCATTCAGATGCAGATGATATATATATCAGGATTTTAAGACAAATTGCACTCTAATTATGCCAAATATTGTATATTCATAAATACAATAGGGGGCCCACATGAGCTTTGGGAGGCCCGAGCCCCCTGGTCCCCACAGGATCGGCGTCCTTGAAGAAACCCCGCATCTTTTCATCATTACGTAGTCCACCACCCCGAATTTCGGTTGATTCTCCTTAAAAAATGTTAAAAATGTGCTAATCACTACATTTTCTTTCATAAACTTATAATGCTTTTTGTAATCTCCATTTCCAACATTTCTATGCAGTTTATAAGTTTTTCTACGTAGTAAAATAATCATATACTCTGCCATATTTCGCACGGAGTCACCTATTTAGCTTGCTCCACAAATTTGGAGAAGTTACTAGCATCACAGAGGAGTCTTTGATTTTTATTGATATCAAACGCGTAGTAGTTACTCGGCTCGAGAATAGAGGTGTGGTTACTTCAAAAGGGCGGGGCTTCTCCGAGGTCAGCCGAGACGACTAGTGCTCAGTTCTCTTTTTATTGATACCAATGCGAGTAACTACTTCAAAATTGGGCGTAATGAGTAACTTCTCCGTTTTATTGATATCACCCATTCAGTCAATTGTTATCATAGAATATACTATGGGCATAGCCGCTGATGTGTAGAAGGTGACACAGGCGGAATTTGTTTTTGGCGAGTTGGAGCCGTGGGGCTCTATTATTTGGATTGGAAACATTGGTTCAAAAATATTTTACATTTAGCATACATACATATACACATATCATACGCACACACACACACATACGTACATGTGTGTTACATATACTTTAATTAATGTGTGGATGTAAGGACAAGGTCCGGTTCGCCCACCCAAAAACCGCCTCTGGGAGGTGGATTGGAAGCGCACCCCTGAAACATAGAATTATGCTAATCGTAATCTTCTGAGATAGACTACCCCCCGAGGAATAAGTAAATAAATAAAAATAGTTTATTAATGTTTATCTTCCGTATACGATTAATTGAAAAATTTTAGTGTCTCAACAATGAGAGCCATATACAGGTGATCCAGCGTTCCTGGCGGAACTTCGCTAGTTGCGGACAAAATTTCATACTATAAACTCTTTTCGGCTCTCTCCCTCACGGTAGTTTTTTTTTTTTAATCTATTATCTACTCTCTTGGAGTAACTGTTGCTCTGTATTTTCACGGGCTTACAACCGTCAGAATGAATATCTTGGCTGCCTTCCCAGCTACCCAATCAGCATGCAATAGATGCATGCAATAACAATCAAATCCTACACAAACTACTCTACCCATCAAATATTTTAACATGGAAAGTTCTTTTACGCAACGTATTTCGTTTGTTTAAAATGGAATAGACCTAAATACATCTTTTTTTTTTTTAATGTTCTTCTGGAGATTCGATAGCGAGACCGCTCACATCAAAAACTGAGAGAATTAGTGCTCTGACAATCTGGTAGAAATACAACATGCCATATGTACATTACTGTGATTACATTGCTATTTATTCAATGATTATTTTGCTTAGAGTTTTCTTACTCTCCAGGGTACTCTTCAAGGATATACAATTACTCTCCACTTATGTCGCGAAAAAATATTCAGCTTGCAAATTTATTTCGAGAACTTCTCATTCCCTAATACATGTTTATACTCTCAATTTGTGCGTACAACCGACAAACTTACACAGAATCTCAACAGAGTTCAAATGTGAGGTGTCTGCTGTGAAACAAAGGTCAGTTATATGGGAGGGGATTTTAGAGTGCAGCTCTAGGAACACTGTGGGCTTTTAGAGTGTAATTCTAGGAACGCTGTAGGGAGCCATCCCTCTCCACCTGCGACAAAAAAAAAAAAAAAAAAAAAAAAAAAAATCTGGCGGCAAACAACTAATTCACACTGGTTACAAAGCAGGCACAACAAAGTTCTGAATGAAATATGTTTATTTTTTTTTTGCACTATTCCATTTTCCGAACAATAACATTTACCGATGACTTGTTAGCCCCTCCAATACAGCCACCATGAAAACAAATTCAATCGGAATTTGGCCAGCTCGTTTGATCACGAATAATTATCGTTTGATCCCAAGCATAATGACGTATTACACACAATTTGGCTAGGGCTTGTTAGCCCTTGATAATCGGCATGTACCATTCCATAGACATTTCAATCGTAAATAGGTAAGCAAAGTTTCGTTAGTTTCTGGTAGAAAGTATGACAGATAAAGTTGATTGTTTATTTAACAATGGTGGCCTCTAACAATGAAACTAACAACAACAACTGAAATCGACAAGTACCATTTCATAGATAACTCAGTGGTAATCCGATGGGTGTGCCAAGTTTGGTCAGTTTCTGGTACAAAATATAGCAAAGTTGATTCTTTGTTTAACGATGGTGGCCTTCAACAATGAAACTAACAACAATATGTGGAATCAACACGTACTATTTCCTAGATATTTCAATCTTAAATGGGTGTGCAAAGTTTGGTTAGTTTGTGGTAGAAAGTATGTAAGATAAAGTTGATTGTTTATTTAACAAAGAAGAAATCCAATGATTGTTTATTTAACAATGGTGATCTTCAACAATGAAACAAAAACAATACGTGAAATCGACACATACCATTCCATAGATATTTCAATCTTAAATGGGTATGCAAAGTTTGGCCAGTTTCTGCTAAAAAGTATGGCTGATAAAGATGATTGTTTATTTAATAATGGTTTCCTCTAACAAGAAAACTAACAACAATATGTGAAATCGACACGTACCATTCCTTAGACATCTTAATCGCAAATCAGTGTGCCAAGTTTGGTTAGTTTGTGGTAGAAAGTATGGCAGGTAAAGTTGTTTGTTTATTTAACAATTTAGAAATCCATCGATTGTGTATTTAACAATGGTGGTCTTCAGCAACGAAACTAACAACAATACATGAAATCGACACGTAGCATTCCCTAGATATCTAAAACTTAAATTTGTGTGCAAAATTTCGTCAGTTTCTGGTAGAACGTATGACAAAGTTGATTGTTTATTTAACAATGGTAGCCTATAACAATGAAACTAACAACAATTTGTGAAATCGGCAGGTACCATTCTCTAGATATCTCAGTTGTAATCCGATGGGTATGCCAAGTTTGGTCAGTTGGTGGTAGAAAGTGTGGCAGATAAAGATGATTGTATATTTAACAATGGTGGCCTTCAACAATGAAACTAACAACACTATGTGGAATCCACACGTACCATTCCCTAGATATCTCAATCTTAAATGGGTGTGCAAAGTTTGGTCAGTTTCTGGTAGAAAGTACGGCAGATAAAGTTGATTGTTTACTTAACAACGGTGGCCTCTAACAATGAAACTAACAACAATGTGTGAAATCGGCACGAACCATTCCATTGATATCTCAATCGTAAATGAGTGTGCCAAGTTTGGTTAGTTTGTGGCAGAAAATATGACAGATAAAGTTGACTGTATATTTAATAATGGAGAAATCCAACGATTGTGTATTTAACAATGGTGGTCTTCAACAATGAAACTAACAACAATATGTGGAATCCACACGTACCATTCCCTAGATATCTCAATCTTAAATGGGTGTGCAAAGTTTGGTCAGTTTCTGGTAGAAAGTACGGCAGATAAAGTTGATTGTTTACTTAACAACGGTGGCCTCTAACAATGAAACTAACAACAATGTGTGAAATCGGCACGAACCATTCCATTGATATCTCAATCGTAAATGAGTGTGCCAAGTTTGGTTAGTTTGTGGCAGAAAATATGACAGATAAAGTTGATTGTTCATTTAACAATGGTGGCCTCTAACAATGAAAGTAACAACAATAAGTGAAATCAACACGCACCATTCCATAGATATCTCAATCGTAAATGAGTGTGCCAAGTTTGGTTAGTTTGTGGTAGAAAATATGACAGATAAAGTTGACTGTATATTTAATAATGGAGAAATCCAACCATTGTTTATATAACAATGGTGGCATCCAATAATGAAACTAACAACAATATGTGAAATCGACACATAGCATTCCCTAGATATTTCAACTTTAAATGGGTGTGCAAAGTTTGGTCAGTTTGTGGTAGAACGTATGGCCGTTAAAGTTGATTGTTTATTTAACAATGGTGGCCTCTAACAATGAAACTATCAGCAATATGTGAAATCGACCCATATCGTTCCATAGATATCTTAATCTTAAATGAGTCTGCAAATTTTGTTTAGGTTGTTGTAGAAAGTGTGGCAGAAAAACTTGATTGTTTCTTGAACAATGGTGGCCTTCAACAATGAAACTAACAACAATATGTGAAATCGACACATACCATTCCCTAGATATTTCAATCTTAAATGGGTGTGCAAAGTTTGGTCAGTTTCTGTTAAAAAGTGTGGCACATAAAGTTGATTTTTTTATTTAACAATGGTGGCCTCTAACAATGAAACTAACAAAAATAAGTAAAATCGACACGTACCGTTTCATAGATATCTCAATGGTAAATGAGTGCGCCATATTTGATTAGTTTTTGGTAGAAAGAGTGTAAGATAAAGTTGATTGTTTATGTAACAATTTAGAAATCCAAAGATTGTTTATTTAACAATGGTGGCCTTCAACAATGAAAGAACAACAATATGTGAAATCGACACATACCATTCCATAGATATCTCAATCGTTCATAAGTGTGAAAAGTTTGCTTAGTTTGTGGTAGAAATTATGACAGATAAAGTTAATCGTTTATTTAACAATAGAGAAATCCAACGAATGTTTATTTAACAATGGTGATCTTCAACAATGAAACTAACAATAATATGAGAAAACGACACATATCTTTCCTAGATATTTTAATCTTAAATGTGTGTGCAAGGTTTGGCCAGTTTCTGGTAGGAAGTATGGCAGATAAAGTTGATTGTTCATTTAACAGTGGCGGCCTCTAACAATGAAAGTAACAACAATAGGTGAAATCGACACGTACCATTCCATTGATATCTCAATCGTAAATGAGTGTGCCAAGCTTGGTTAGTTTGTGATAGAAAGTATGGCAGATAAATTTGATTGTTTATCTAACAATGGAGAAATCCAACGATTGTTTATTTAACAATGGCGGCCTCGAACAATGAAACTAACAACAATATGTGAAATCGACTGGTACCATTCAGCAGATATCTCAGTTGTAATCCGATGGGTATGCCAAGTTTGGTCAGTTTGTGGTAGAAAGTGTGGCAGATAAAGTTGATTGTTTATTTAACAATGGTGGCCTCTAACAATGAAACTAACAACAATATGTGGAATCCACACGTACCATTCCCTAGATATTTCAATCTTAAATGGGTGTGCAAAGTTTGGTCAGTTTCTGGTAGAAAGTACGGCAGATAAAGTTGATTGTTTACTTAACAATGGTGGCCTCTAACAATGAAACTAATAACAATATCTGAAATCGACACGTACCATTCCCTAGATTTTGTAACGTCCATTAACCAGATTATATCCGTTTTTGCTTAATTTTTGAACTGTTTATTTTATATTTGATTGTTTTAATTTTATTAGTTGTATATGTTAACATTGGTGACGGTGGCGCCATCTATCGTTTTAGACACAAACTGTTTGGACGTTCTGAATAACCTGGAGACCTGTACAGGTGGAGACCTGTCTGCGATCAGCTATCAAGACAAATCCAATGCAAACTGTTGAAGAAGTGGCCAATGAATTCCATATCACCCATTAATCAGTTCGTCATCACCTGCAGGATCTGGGATACATGTCAAAACTAGGTAAATGTGTGTTGCTTTGCTTTAACACCTCACCTTTTTAGTGAGTGGACATCAACAACCTTCTAGTCACCCATCACAAACGTGAGCTATTTCTGAACAGAATACTGCCAAGGGATGAAAAGTAGATCCTCTACCGTAACACGCAAACGACATTGGTTATCTAAAGGGGGGGGTCTGTAGGAACTGTGCCTAAACAGAACTTGTACCCCTGCAAAGTTGTGTTAGCTGTCTGGTAAGATATTCATGAGATAATAGATTTTGAGGTCTTGCCATATAATCAAACAATTAATGCAATGCCTTGAACGTCTGCGTACTTCATTGTTTGAGAAACGTCCTACTCTTTTTCATCACAAAGGTGTTCTCCACGACGATGGCGCCACACAGCAATAAAGAGGTATATTATGATCAAGCAATGAGGATGGGAGAAAATCCCTCCACGAGTTTTCTCCAGATCTTGCAACAACAGATTTCGTCTTTTTTTCAGCCTGTAAAACAACGTTTCCGAGAAAATATTCCAAGACGTGAGATTGACGTGCGACGAACAGTGACCCAGTACTCTGCCTCCAAAGCGGATGAAAACCCTCAGCGGGGAATTCAGCAACTGGTTGGCACATGTATGTTTTATGGAGTCTGATGGAAACTATATTCCTAATTAACAGTGGTAATCCAGCTGTTATAATTCTTTACCTCAGGGCACAAAAGTACATTATACATGTGATGACCTGGTATTTACTATGCAGTTTTTGTTCTACCAGCGTTTCTTTTGTTTCAATATGCAGTTTTTCACCACTTCCATTGTTCTTTTATTCCCCTTAGAAATATTTTTAAGTTAACAGTTAAAATTTTGTTTAATATATTTATTTTATTTCATACCAATTACGGGCATAAAAATATGTGTATCAAAATAAGACATTAATGAATAAGTTTCAAAAGAATGTTTCTATTACTCATTAACTTTTTAAGTCTTAATTCAATTTATCATTTTCAGAACTGTTTGCGATCCCCAGGTTGGGAAACTCTTCATTAAGCAAATTAACATTAACAATAAAACAATAAGTGAAAACATATATTTACAATATATCTTGGTAGAAGGTAATGAAGCAAAATTACCATTAACACTCAAAAAGACAATGAAGAAATTTGCATTATCGGACATACTATGCACCAGATACAAAAATACGGAAATCTATTATATTTGAAAGGAAAATATAAAGTTTGGATTATTTTTAAGGTATTACTATATACAATATGTCTTCTGTATAGTGCATGAGATAAAAGTCAAAATTGTACCATTTGATGATTCAATGACCCTCTTTTACCCAACTTCAAATGACGTGTAAAAAGCAATTTGCGTTTTTAATGGATTAATTATGGGACATTCCTGCAGGTGGTTTGTCAAAGAGTTCTATATTAACACGCTCTTTTTATCTTCCCCATAATTTGACGTTCCAGCTAATCATCTTTTTGTCTCTGTTCTTCTATCTGTCTCTCTCTCTGTATCACTCCTTTCTCTCTGTCCGTCTATGTTTTCCAATAGATTAGGGATAAAACGAACGGTTGAATGACAATGCTTTGATGGATAAAGCGAAACAATTCTATTGGAAAACTTTAAATACATGATGCATTAAATTGAGTTGGGGTTGGATCAGATTTCATTTCTTGTTACGGGATCAGTACTTTAAAACTTCATACATTGATTAGTTAAAGTCACCTTATACGTGAAAGTTATAGCTCATTTGGCTTTTGGCATCTTCACTTTAACATGAAAACTGTATGAGACGTGAATTTATAACTTAAATGGGATGTCCAAATACGTATATACTCTTATTGGAAATTGAACGTAAGTCCAATGCATTAAATACGGAAACTTTAACAAGATGACTTTAATGTTACCTCAAAGCAAGAGTAAAAGTGAGTGGTAACGTGGAGGACGTTGTTGCCTCACTTCCAAAAATACCTATGGCGTCCTTCCCCTTCCTAAAATATTACCATAGGTAAAGATAGGCACGGGGGACAGCGTGCCGTCATGCATCTCCCTAGCTTTTAAGACTCACTTTAACCCCTGCCTCAAAGAATGAGTTTCAACGTAATTTAGATTTACGATTATGATCTTTTGACTAAAGCAGTCAAGTGATTATTATTTATTACAGAGTCGATAAATTGAGAATGTGGGACAAATGATAACTCCAGAGAAACTATAGTTCTGGTATTGCCCTTCACAAACTCATATAACTAGGGATCAAAGCACAGAATCTTCACATTAGACATGAGTGCCCCAAAACTGAACTACGTTGCCTCCCTCAATTTTAGGATTTTTAAATGACATAATTCTACATTGGTTGAATTTCTTGTTTAAACATTTTAATACATCTCATGGGAATTGAATGTTTTTTTTCTACGAAAAAAGTAAAATAAAATTACATATATGTTATATTTTTATAAGCACCAAGAAATAAAGTGTTAATCAAACTGAAGTTGACAGATGAATAACGCACAATTATGTTCCCCAAATTTGACAAAGATTTTGCAGCGTTATAATTTTTTGAAAGATTTGATTTTGACAGTATAGGCTATCATTAATATACTAAAAGATTTTATGAAAAAATATTTTCTTACAGTACTTATTTAATACTGTCCTTCAAATAGATCGATCATACCTGGCGATCATAACGATCAATCAATCATGAATTCATATACCTTAATGACCAATGCATCTATTCCCTTTACACGTTATCTCATATTTGATTCCCGATTGGAAACATGGATTTATCAGTGATTACGAAACATTGTGAGCTCAGCAGGGGAGGTTTCTAATTAAGAGTTAACAGACTCCGGCAAAGGAAGCAAACATTAAATGAATGAATGAAACTAATGCTATACAGTCAGTGACAACATTTCTTTCCGTTCGGTAAAATTTACGAAAAATTATATTCTTCTTAATAAACTGAAAGCTACTCAAATTATTCTCTCATTCTGAACTTTTTTTACGAAACTAATTTCAAGTGGACCTAAGTTTTGTCGCTGACTGTATACACCTTACATTCATCTACTAAAAATCATGAACATTCACTATCGATTGGTTAAACCACTTAGGAAGTAGGCCATGGATTGTAGTTTGCTGTGAATACTGCTTTATTACGTTACCCTGTCGCAGATAGTTAACGTAATCGTATTCACAAAGCCAAATTTAATATAGTGTTGTTTATGAAAATTGTAAAACTAATTCGAAACAGTTTGCGTGAACGTAACGCAAAATCAGAGTTGTAGTTTGCGTTAATAAGGGTGTCGTTGATTTTGAGTTTAATGTCCTTTCAGCAGCGAGGCTATATGAGACGTGGACCTACTGCTTAACGTGGAATGAAAACCACATGAGCTCCCACCGGGAATCGAACCGGGGTCTCCCACGTCATGGGTGCGTACGCTAACCGCTTAACCACGAAGGAGCTCTTGTGATAATAAGAATAGGAGTTGAAATTAACTTTTGCAAGTTTTGCGTTAAGATACGTTATGCAAATTTTACCAAGACTGGTGCCATATAAAGTAACAAGAACGAATAACACGAATCCTTTCGAACTCATAGGCTTTGCTTGACTGAGTATGACGTACGAAGGATTACAATGCTAAGTGGATAGCACTTACATAGGTCCAACGGAACCTTCTGTTCATTGCAGAGGAAGTACTACGAAAGTAGTTTACGTAACACTCCGACTGAAGATCTCTTACAAGAACAGCGTACAGAAAATGTCATTCTGCGTCGTCAACGTTGTGAGGTTTCTACGCCTGAAAACATCCAATATAAACAGACGACTGGGTCCACATAATAGCCGGTCGCAACATTTTTCTCACGTATAATTTCTTCCTACATTCTATTACATCTCCTTTAGTCTAATTAAGACCATGCTCCTAATTATCGTGAGACGTAAAAAAATTGAAGTTTCATTTGACTTCTGTTTCCTCTGGATCTCGTTTCCGGCCCAGTTTAAATGTCTACATCTAATTAGTACTAATATAATCCACGGTGCTTATGTAGCTCAACATCGAATAACCAATTCCATTTTCTTTATTTCTCTTCCAATAATTCATCATGATTTTACAGATTATACGTCTTAAATTCTTTCGTGTTACCTTCACGAACATTAAAGATTTTGAACAAAGTAGCAACAAGACAAAAGCTCTGTCATATTACTTTCACATTACCTACAGCGTGACAAAACCTCTGATGTGACAGATATGCAAGCCTCAATAATCCGATTTTCAAGGTGATCTACATCACGAATTTTGACGGGATGCATAAAAGACTTCTGATATTCAATTTTGGCCGTTTATCTTTTTGAAACTAGTTTATGGAATCGTCTAACAAATTCGGCGACAGGTCTTGGTTCTTTCGTAAAAATTCCGATCTCCTCTGTTCTTCCTCTTACGTTAGTAACGAAGCGTGTGAAAAAAAAATCTAGCATCATGAGCTTTTCTCTATTCATTAAAAACAACTACTAGCAATCTTTTTTTTTTCGTATGGTATATACTTTCTTTAAACTTGTATTAACTATTTTACAGGGTGTTATATTTTGTTCTGTATGTTCTGTATTGTTAGGTTTTTCATTAAAATAATATGCAGTAAAATGTTATGAGTTATGAACAACTCCACTCCTTATTTCGAACAACTTGACATTTTCCTTAACTTGTCATCGTCTCTGTTCACATTAAGTCGAGTTTGCTCAAATATTCTGTATTAGTTAAGAAAATCTGGCGTCAAAGTTTTCCATATATCTGATTTCTTTAGGCGAGGAATTATGCAAATATTTAAAAACATCCGTAGCTGAAGAGAGAAAATGGCATGAAGCAAAAGCTTTTTTTTTTTTAAAAAAAATATCAAATACAGTATTGTCATAACGTTTTTAATTTTTCCTCTGCAAAGCACCATAAAAATAACAGTAAAGATATGTAAATGGTTTTTATTCTTTTGTTATCACTTTCAACAACTCGTTACAAAATAGTTTATTATGTTTTCAGAAAATATGCCTGGCACAAAAATAAGAATGATAACACACTAATTGGAATTACTGTTATTTCGTTTCTTTAAAATGCTTTAAGTTCTACCATAAATAGATGCATACATGAAACGTAATGCGTAACTTTAACTCCTCACAATTTCGTATTTTCTTTCCTAAATCTTTATATATAACTACTAGTAAAAATAATTATACAAGCGATAGTATACCTATGCGAGAAAGAACTTTGAAGAAGAGAAACCTAATTTCATTTCAAACACATTTGAATCATATGAAGACCCAGATAGAAAAAAACTAAAAAATAACAGAAAGATAACAGACTAGATAGCAAAATAATTGAATAAAAATTGGGGCACTGATTTGCATCTTATGATATATTGGTGTGCGAAAGTGGGTGTAAATTTAAAATATTTTTTTCTTGTTTCGAATCAGAGTCACTGACGGTCTGTATAAAACGTAGAAATAATGTAGTAGGTGAAAAGTGCCTCAGAAAGGCACGTGGATACAAAAATAAATTAAATTGATTACTTCTCATATAAAACAAATATTTGATTGTTCTTTAGAGTCCAATGTAACGAGGTCATATGACATATGGACCTGAAACTCAATCTCAACTTCAGTACATGAGCTTTCACCTGAAGTCTAACCTTGGTATCACGGGACAAACACGCATACGCTAACTATGCAGCAATACAGTTTCTCTGTTTCCATATAAAATAAAGCAATACAAGCAAAATTCCAATTTGGACATATTTTCAACTGTTTCTCGTGTTCAAGTCCATTTTAATGCTTACCTTTTTCTTATTTCTTTTTTGGGGGACGGGGCAGGGTGGATTGTTAGCTCAAAGATCTTAAGCCATACTCTGTGTGCGAAATCAACTGAAGATTAATTGTATCGCTTACAGTCTTTGCAAAGCTTGCTTTTAATGATTGAATTTCCTTTTTCAGAGGCTAATACTCATTGTACATTACTTGATATTTTACAGAATATAACTAATAGTAATGACATGCTTTTTTAAAAGAAAAATTCTGTTTTTTTTCACCTCAGCTTAATTAGGAAAATTACTTAACTTTTTAAAGAGTGCAAGACCAAATTAAAGAGATTAAATAAGCCTTAAAGACGATTTGGTAATTACCTTTTGTCCTGTACTTCTTTTTATAGTTGTTCAGCCTAATTACAATGTTTATATAACCAATTTCCGATTGTTAGCAATATCTCAATTCAAATCCGTTCTCGTTAGTTTTCAACATTAATCATCCCATCGTTAGAAAGAAAATGTAAATCCAAATCTTAGGTATTTTACTTATATCAAACTCAATTCCTGATATCATTAAACTTTCGGGAATCACTAGATCATAAGTACCGGTACAATTAGCATTCCTGTAAGGGGAATGTCATTCTCAGTAGAAGCCAACGATACATACAATCTGCTACTTAACTTTTAATTTTGTTTATTTACTTTACCAAGAACATTAATAAGTAAACCTTCAGCTCTCCAGAGCAAAACCTTTCAATTGAAACGAACATAATACCTTTTAGGGCAATAAAAATTGTTTCTTTTTGATTTTCTCGCAAGGTACGCTTGAACATTTATCTTCAAGCCTTGTATGTTCTGCGTTATATATCGCCTGAAAATAGTTCATCCTTGTATACTATAATAGGTAATTGAAAAACAATATATTTTTCTTATATCTTCTTAGCCATACTGTGTATTGTCATCTTGATAATGCCATAATGATACCCTTGTTGATAGGGTATACGTCAGAATTATTATCATATTAGTAAGTTCAATGTTTCATGATACTTTACAAAGATTTATATTAACTCATATAATTACGTTCAGCTCAGTGCAATCTATCTACTAGTATACACGTTTCGTAAGTTTAAGTTTTGGACCTTTTTGTTAATTTGTTTGTTATAACCTAAAAAAATATTGTAGAATTGTAAAAGAATACTGAAATAATGATCTCTTCTCAAATGTTACTAGTATCACTAGAGATGCAAGGGCTCGGAAAAAAACCGGCTTTTTTGGAAAAAAACTCGTTTTTTTCTGCTTTACTTTTTTGCTTGGCAATTTTTGGGCTTTTTTCAAAATACTGCTTTAAATTGATAAAACAGACTTTGTATCGCTTCTCTATAACACAAAAAATCATTTAATTAGTGGTTGATGCTGATGATAATATAAAACATCGAAAATAAACTATGAATTTCGAAAAAATATTTCAAACAATTTTTCTTCAACATATTTACATTATGAATTCCACAAAATTAACCAATGTATATAATAAGAATTTTTTAACCTCCTATATACAAAAGTAAGCAGAGTTGGCAAGAACCGTGATTGTTTTTGAAAATGCCGAAAACCGGTTTTTTGGGGGATGTTTTAAACCAGGCTTTTTTGGTTTAAACCAGGCTTTTTTGACTTAAATTTTTTGCTTTATGTATTTATATTACATATTCACAGAAATAAGTTTGTTTCGCCTTGATGTTATTATGCAACAGCAGGGTTATGCCGGAAGAACTCCCATAAGCTTAAAGAAGTGCGGTCAGTAAATTTCTTAAGTTGAGAATCTCCCGCCCTAGCCATTGGGAAAATCCCGTCATTACTTGAAATGTAATACAATAACGGGAAAATCCTGTCATTGCTTCGCATGTAAAATTTAAAGGTCAACATACCATAATCAGTACGCTAAAACTGAGGTATTAAATTACAAATTTAGTACCGGTACGTAGATATTATTGAAAGTCCAATCCAAGCTAATGTTGGAAGCTACGTAGGCAATCGATAAATTTTGCCAATTTCTATTAATATATTTAAGCAATATTGGCTTCTTTATGGAACAACACACATTTAGGCATGCAGAAATATACAATTTGGTTTGTTTCGTATATTTAGGCTTAACATCCTTACGAAATACCGAGGTTATCAAGGAGAAGACTTTCGCTTAAACTGACATCCGAACCGCTACTTGGGTTACGCATGAAAGAAGGGTTGTGGTTCGAACGAGAATTGAACATGAGACACCTTGATTAAAAGGTGAAAGGGAAATAAAACTATTGCAGGTGGTTTGATATCTGGAAACGTCACCATGAAGTTCACACGATTCGCATTTTTCATTCTTTTTATTTTTGTGGTTTAAACCAGTTATTAAAAAAAAGTTGGTGTTAACCAGCCAACACTAAAAGTAAACACTTCTTTTTAAAGAATACACAAATAACTAGCACAATAGTATGTAGTATTTTTACTTCAAAATATTCCATACCCTCTTTTTGAAACAAAATAAAATTAAAATAAAACACAAGAGAAATACTTAGATTTATATGATACACTTAAAGGCTGAACATCTAGAGCTTTTGGTTCTGTATATTCTTGAAATTCTACAGTTAAGTTTTATAGAACCACCATCACAGTTTACCCAATCCTCAAGTTTTCTAAATTTTTAACAAGAGGGATTCAACATATCATTACGGAACTCCCCCCCAAAAAAGACTACGGAATATATTTAAGTTAAGCTAAATACAACTGCACAACAAACATGACTGAGTGATTAGCTTTTGAGCTTCTATCGGGAAGTCCGGGATTCAACCAGCATTCGACCATTCTGACAAAGCTTTTCTTCATTCCATCTGTGAATGTAGAAATAGTGCGTGTACTGTGAGTTGGGCGACTTCCTTTTTTATTGTTTTTAAATCGTTATTATTACTAATTACCAGCAGTGACGGTTTTGCGAAGGTTAGGGGGGCGGTCTTTCGGACTGAAGCCCGTTCCCCAAAGTTACGGAATGTCTGCAACAAACGAAATATCTATTATTTATGCCTTTACTCATAAACTTTAAGCTCCCGTCAAATAAAAATTACGAATGCTTAAAAAAACTAAACATTAGTAAAAAAACTCTTCCCAAAATACTTTTCTAAATCCGCCACTGATTCTCAGTATAAAATGATTTTTAAAGTTGTATCCGGAAGATTATTGCTAAACATATAAACGAAGCGAAATATTAGTTATACCTGTACTCATAAACTTCAAGCACTTCCCAAATAAAATTAGGACTTTTTAGGAAACGAAACAATCAGAAAAAACCCTCCTAAAGTACTTTTCTAAATCCGCTACTGATTATTTATATAAATTGGTATTCAAGGTTGTGTCCGGAAAATTAATGCTAAATCACTTCACAGCTACAGTATAACAGAAATGTGGAAGTACGGTTTGACGGATATATTGAAAAACGTACGCTTTGACGGATAAATAGAAAAACGGGCAAGTTTAACTTTTGCGCTAGAAGCTAGAGTACTAAAAGCTCTTAGAAATGAAACACGGATGACAAACTAGAGAAGAAAAAAGATGTCGATAACTCAAAAGTTAAAATAAAGTTAAATAGCCTCTAAAATTACCCTCTAATACTACATTCTTCATGTTAGCTTTAATTCGTAAAACATGTGCTCCATCCATCTTGATGGTGAATTTCAGAGCGAAATATGACATTCAAGTCATGGAATTCTTATCTAACTATAGAATATACTATAAGAAAGCTATTTAGATAGAAAAATCATGAAGTTGAAAAAAGCCAAAATTTCCAAAATTCTCGTTTTTTTCCCAAAAAAGCCGGCTTTTTATGTGAAAAAAACCATCGATTCAAAAAAGCCGGCTTTTTTGCATCTCTAAGTATCACCTCAGGTATCTTTCTCTACATGGTTTCTCTCGCTTTGAAAGTGCTTCTGAAGTTTTAAATTATAATGTTACTTCTGTATTTTGCCATGTTAATGTAAGTTCTACTAAGTAAAGGTTTACACATGCATTTTTGTAACGAGACACTGTTGGGATGAAAAGTCTGAGGAAGGCACAATTAAGGTGCCGAAATATCACAAGAATTGCAAATTTTTTTGTGTGTCTAGTCCTGTGTTTCGCAACGTAGAGCACTCACCCCACTGGTGAGTAATTCAGGAGTTTGTATAATGGAAAAAACAGAAATTCACTGAGAGAAATTATATATATATATATATATATATATATATATATATATATATATATATATATATATATATACTTTTTATTTTCTCTTTTACATATACATTTGAACATTTACATAATCATAGAATGGACAGTGAGAAATCCTTTAATTTATTATTTTACAGAAGGATTAATTTTCTCGGCTTGGAAATAGTATGAATTATTATAATATGAATTATAAGAATGATAGTGGTGTTTACAACATAACAATATATAAGTGAATTATTTCGAATTAAAAAAATCGCATTTCATAAATCCAGTAAAATTATTGTTATTATACTCGTCACCAAATTTTACAAAAAGGTCTATTTTAATTATTTTTTGTTTTAAGTACTTTTAGATGTTTTTGATTTCTATTTATTAATTTTTTTGTACTCTATTATATTATTTATAGAAGCTTTTACTATACTAAGTTTGTGTTAAATTTATTTGTTTCAGTCACAAAATGTATGAATAAAGCAAGTGCAAACAAGAAGTAAGTTCAAATTGGAGAGCTGCATGATGCCAAAAAAAGATTGTGAATCTTTCATTTATAAGGTCTTAGTAGACTGAAACGTACATAAAATGCCAAAGTAATGTGTG